>NC_090825.1:89739411-90052794 GCF_028021215.1 Eschrichtius robustus
CAGTTTCCCAGTATGTGAAAAGTTGAAAGAAATACTGTCTGTCTTATATAGCCCACAGGGTCGTCTTTATCACCTGAGAGAAAGATGAAAGTGATTAATGTATTTCAGGGACAAGAGTTGTAAGGTGGAAGAAGAAAGAGAAATGGGTTCAGAGAAGATTTGGAAAGATGGCCAGATGTAGTGACTAGACAGAGGAGGATGAGTGGAAGGAAAAGCATCAGTGAATTTGAGTCCAGAGGACCTGTCATGAGAATGGACGAGGACACTGTGGCAGTGGGAAACCGGGAGCCGCTTGAGGGAGGTGGGAGAAGTCTTCTACCCTGACCACCTTTGCAGTGGGTACCTTCTGCTGACTGTCCCCACCCTGCAGTCACTGACAGTGGAATTTGTTAAGAAGCCTTGTGGGGTCAGGGCCAGGGAGGGAATCAGTGTGAATAAACAGCATTGTGTTGATGACTGAGTCCCCTGCCAAGCCTGGTAGATGGGAACATTCCACGCAGTGGCTGAGAGTGATGAGGTGATAATTGAAGAGACAGAGTAAAAGCCACAGAACACCACTGGGTGTTCAGTGCCCAAAGCTTCTCAGCACGCTGGGTGTATCCATCAGGAAAAAGGAGTAGAGGGAAGTGATTGGCTGATGATCTCTCCATTGTAGATTTACTCGCTTAATTGCCATCGAGGGAGAGAGGCTACTCACAGGTGAGTTGCCAGCGTGAATAAACGTGAGTTATGTTAAGAAATTAACAAAAAATGAATTTCAGGCAACTTTCTGGAAAACACAGTCTGGTTATAAGATCCACTGGACTGTGAAATAGCCTTTCAGTGGAAAGGGGAAGGAGTGCCATCATTTAAGATATTTAAAACAAGACTAGCTAAAGCATCTGCTAGAATCTCATCCAGAAGGGAAAAATCCGGACCTGGCAAGAGATGAGCTAGCTGATGTCTGAGAGCTCTCACACCTCTCATTCTTGATGTTGAAAAGTTGTGGTCAAATCCCTGAACATTTTCACAAGCACATTTAAGACTGGGAACTGTGTGACTCATTAGTCATCCAGTAATCTCTAGGATTCAGTGCCAGCTGTGGAATTTCAAGCAGATGTAGCAAAACAGCAAAGACTACCTTTCAGATTCATATCCTCTTTATCTCTCACTCTGGTTTTATCCTTGGAAGAAGCTGAGCATATTTTTAAAGGGCAAGTTAGGTAGTGGTAGAGATTAAAAAAAAAAAAAAAGGAAAAAGAAAAAGCTGTTTAAGACAGAAAGCTTCCAGCTTCCTAATTAAGGGGAGAAGAATCACAAATGCCCAGGTTTAAGTACTATAGATGATGCCTTGATCTGACCATTACAGGACTGTGCCCAACCCAGAACTCTTGCCAGCTATTAATTATGCATTTGAGCATTAAGCCCAGCAAACTGGTAATTCCAGACCATCTTCCCTCTGCTGTCTAATATGTTTCTGGTCCATCACTTGGCTACTTGCTAGCAGAATACACTATATCCTTGATAAGTCTGCCCTTTGGGAAGAAATGCATCTGGAAGGACGGGCAGAAGAGAAGGAATAGTAGAGCTCCGTTGGTAAGTCGTAATGACCATCTGTCAGTACTGAGTCTCTGGGCTAGGGTGACTGGGGAAAAGACAGGTGCAGCTCAAAGTTGAAAACATTCGTTTTGAATGAACTTGTCAAAAGTTTGCCTTACTTAATTTCCACAAGATACTAAACCGGTGGCTTTGACTCATCCCCCTGAGAGTGGTATTTCCATTGTGTGTCACCTACACACGTGCTGTGTGGAGAAGCAGGGAGACCCTCCAGGGATGGGGCCTCAGAAACTCAGAGCATGAGTCCTGCTCTGATACTGATATTAGCTGTTTGACTTCAGACAAAGTTGCTTAACTATATTGTCTCATTTTCCTGGTGAAATGGGAAGTAAATAATACCTATGTTTCATATGTAGCCCATATGAAAGGAGAAAAAATGGAAGCAATTAGTATATTTATTCTGGAAAAAAAAGCACTCAGATTAGAAAGCATTTGTCCTATCAAAGCCAACGCCTCTATTCATTTAGGAACTGGAGCTTATCCTCTTTTAATTAAACCCCAGCAATTCTTCATTTTCCGTCCTGTATTGTCTTAGTTCGGGTTGTTATAAGAAAAATACCATAGACTGGGTGGCTTAAACAACAGAAATTTGTTTCTCACAGTCTGGAAGCTGGAAGTCCAAGATCAAGGTGATGGCAGCCTCATTTCTTGGTGAGAGCACTTCTCCTGGTTTGCAGATAGATGCCTTCTTGCTGTATCTCACATGGTGGAGAGAGATTATTTCTCTCATGTCTCTTATTATAAGGGCACTAATCCCATTCATGAGGGCTCTGCCCTTATAATTTAATCACCTCTCAAAGGGTCCACCTCCAAATATTCAATACCATCACATTGGGGAATAGAACTTCAACCCATGACTTTTGGGGAGACACAGTCAGTCCATAGCACATATAATCAATTTTCTCCTCTCTACTGGATTGTTCCCATAGGTATACAAATACTCTTAATACATCCTATCTTAAAATAAACAACAAGGAGAAAAAACTTGACCGCAAGTCCCATGTCTTCCTTCACCTACAGCCTGTTTTCACTGCTCAAACTGTTTTCACTGTTTCTTGATGACAGAAACTCCAATACAGTTGTCTATACTCTGCTTCTACTTGCTCATCTTTGAATCTCTTCTTAATTCATTCCCTTGTGTTTTGTCCTCACCACTCCTGGTCAAGTCCCCAGTCCCTTCCCTATTGCCAACTCTAGCAACCACCTTACAGTTCGCATCTCTTGGGAACTCTCAGCATCATTTGACACAAATTTTCACTTCTTGTTTTTGAAACACTCTTCTCTTAGCTTCTAAGCCATCACAGTTTTCTGATAATCATTCTGTATCCTCAACTACTTGTCAGCCTTCTCTGCTGCTTCCACCTCTACTTTCTGACCACTATTTGGGGTACACTGGGGCTCATGTCGCAGATCTCTGTCTTCTTATATTCTTAGATGATTCCATCTAGTTTCATGTCTTTAAATATTATGTGTATCCTCTGCCTTCAGCCTCATCCCCTCCTCTGAACTCCAAATTCACAGCATGGTGCCTTGTTGGAATCTCCAATGTCCAATAAATTTCTCAAACTTAGCATGTTCAATAAATCTACTCAGTTGTTCAGGTCAAAACTACAGGAGCCACCTTTTAATCTTTTGTTGACTTCATATTCTAGATCTTATCTATCAGAAAATCCTGTCTATTCTTCAAATTATACCTCACATCTAACTATTCCTCAATTTCAAAACTACTATCCTATTGCATCACCATAGACTGTCATTTGGACTAGTGCAAAAGCCTCCTTATGAATCTTTTTGCTTCTGCTTGAGACTGACCCAAATCCAATCTCCACACAGCAGCCTCAATTGTATTTTTAAAACCTAATTCAGATTCTGCCACTTCTCATTCAAAATCCTCCCGCATGTTCCTATCATACCTATGATAAAATTAAAATTTTTATCATGGCCAACAAGTCCCATATACTTTGGCTTCTTCCTATTTCTCTAATCTAATTTTCTATTTCTGTCCCTATTACATATTCTGTTCTGGTCATGAGAGCTTTCTTAGGTCCCGTGAACACACCAGGCTTATTTCCTCCTCAGAATTATTGCAATTACTCTTTCCTCTGCCTGAAGAGTCTTTTCCAGATCTTTATTATTTATTTTTTAAATAAATTTATTTATTTATTTATTTATTTTTGGCTGCATTGGGTCTTCATTGCTGCGCACGGGCTTTCTCTAGTTGTGGCGAGCGGGGGCTACTCTTTGTTGCCGTGCGTGGGCTTCTCATTACAGTGGCTTCTCTTGTTGCAGAGCATGGGCTCCAGGTGAACAGGCTTCAGTAGTTGTGGCTCGCGGGCTCAGTGGTTGTGGCTCGTGGGCTCTAGAGCACAGGCTCAGTAGTTGTAACGCACGGGCTTAGTTGCTCCGAGGCATGTGGGCTCCTCCTGGACCAGGGCTCAAACCCATGTCCCCTGCATTAGCAGGCGGATTCTCAGCTACTGCGCCACCAGGGAAGCCCTCTTCCAGATCTTTGAAAGAGTTTGCACAAAGACTCTTTCCCCCCCCACCCAACCTAAAACAGTCCTTGCCCCCACTGCCGTTTTACTACAATCCCTCAACCTGATTATATTTTCTTCAGAACATTTATTAGTATCTAAAGGTACATCTTTTAGTTATTGTCTTTACTTGCTTTTCTGTCTTCCCAAATAAATGTAAATTCCTGATAGGCAGGGACTTTTAAAGTTTACTATTGGATCTTCAGTACCTAGGATAAGCCTAGCCTATATTGGTGCTGTGCTATGATCTGAATGTTTGTGTTCCCCTCAAATTCAGATGTTAATATTCCAAACCCCAATGGTGATGGTATTAGTAGGTGGGGACTTTGGGAGGTGCTTAGGTCATGAGGGTGGAGTCCTCATAAATGGGATTAGTGTTCTTTTTAAAAAATTTTTTTATATCAGAGTATAGTTGATTTACAACATTGTATTAGTTTCAGGTATACAGCAAAGTGATTCAGTTATGCATATACATATATCCATTCTTTTTCAGATTCTTTTTCCATATAGGTTGTTACAGAATATTGGGTAGAGTTCCCTGTGCTATACAGTAGGTCCTTGTTGATTATCTATTTTATATATAGTAGTGGGTATATGTTAATCCCAAACTCCTAATTTATCCCTCCCCCTACCTTTCCCCTTTGGTAACCATAAGTTTGTTTTCAGAGTCTGTGAGTCTGTTTCTGTTTTGTAAATGTTCATTTTATCATTTTTTTTAGATTCCATATATAAGTGATATCATATGATATTTGTCTTTCTCTTTCTGACTTACTTCACTTAGTATGATAATCTCTAGGTCCATCCATATTGCTGCAAATGGCATTATTTCATTCTTTTTTAACGCTGAGTAATATTCTATTGTATATATGTGCCACATCTTCTTTATCCGTTCCTCTGTCGATGGACATTTAGGTTGCCTCCATGTCTTTGCTATTGTAAATAGTGCTGCAGTGAACACTGGGGTGCATGTTTCTTTTCGACATTGAGGTGCATGTATGGTTTTCTCCAGATATATGCCCAGGAGTGGGATTGTGGATCCTATGCTAGCTCTGTTTTTAGTTTTTTAAGGAACCTCCACACTGTTCTGCATAATAATTGTACCGATTTACATTGGGGGATTAGTGTTCTTACAAAAGAGACCCCACGGAACTCCCTCACCCCTTCTGCCATATGAGGACATAACTAGAAGGTGCCGGGTATGTACCAGGAAGAGGGCTTTCACCAGAATGCGACCATGCCAGCACCTCAGTCTTGGTCTTCCCAGCCTCCAGAACTGTGAGAAATAAATTTCTGTTGTTTATAAGCTACCCAGTCTGTGATATTTTGTTATAACAGCTTGAATAGATTAAGACATGCTACATAGTGATTTTTTTGCCTCTGATTAATTCACCACACCTTTTAAATTTTTCAAAATTGCTTTGTTATGTTGAATTTTTGATGCATAAGTAGACCAGGTCTTCTTTATGGAATCAGAAGGTGCCTGCTGTATTGAGTAGCTCCAACATGCTATTCTTTATTCTCATAGTGAATTTGAGTAGCAGTGTTTGTTTAGTGACTGATTCTTTATAACTTCTGTGGTTTTGTTTTGTTTTTTTTCTCCCTAAGGAGTCCTAGATATGTCAGTGTATCAGAGATCGTAAGGGAAATTGACCACTTGGATGTGCTTTGGAATTGGCTTTTTGGTGAAACTATAAAAAACCCTGTTCTTCTTTTTTAGTCACCTTCCTGAAACACAGATGTGTCAGTAGGAGAACGGTGGTTTGAAGCAATTAAACTTGAGAATGGAGGAGAGTGAGCTGCAAAAGAGTAATCCAGGTCAGGGATGGTTCCAGCACATTGAAGAAAGCAGAACTGATAGCCTTGTGCACAGACCAATATGATACCTAAAGACAGAGCAAAGAGGCCCAGTAGCTGGAAGGTGGAAGGCTACTGATGGCCAATGGCAAGGTGAGGGGTTGAGTACAGGGCTAAGCCATAGGAGTAGATAGTTATCTGCAGGAGAGAGGGCATAGTGGTAAGGCAGAGACAAACTTCCACTCAGAAAGTCCCTCAGATGATTCCTTCTGGAGCACTAACCAACTCTTCATTCAACTTAATTGATTATTTAGGAATTTATTAAGTGCCCACATCTGGCAGTCTTTCTGATAGGAAGCTAAAAGATCCATTCTATTTATATCCTCAAATTGGTCACAGTCTGTGTTATTTGTGCTCAATAAACCTACAAAGAAAGAAGTCTTTGTTCAACCAAAAATATTTGGTTTCATTTTGAAAAGAAAAAGATGATGAAAAGTGGTTGAGGTTAGGGGACTAAAAGAAGGTTGAACAGAAAAGAGAAGATTTGGGGAGGTAAGGTCCCTCCTTGAAAATAAAGAATTGTCATATTTTTTTCCATTATTATTTCAGTATTTATTAGAGGCTTCATCAGTGTAACTAGTGCTTCACTGTCAGAAGATATTTTTTCCTTTCCACTTCGGTTCACATAAGCATAAGAGCATGCATGATGAAATAGGAAATCTGAAGTCAGATAGGCACATTATTTCCCAGAATGTCTGAAAATTTTTATACAGGGGATTCAAATGTAGGCAAACGTTTATAAATGCTGTTCTTATCTTCTATGCTCTTCTCTCTTTTCGCTAGGACTCCTTGAGAAGTTTGCGTGACATTCTGTTTGACGTAAAATCAGCATGTGTCCCAAGTAAATCAACAACAGCTGTTTTAAACAGCAGATTGTATCCCAAAATATCATTATGAACCAGGGTAAGAACTGCCTGGATGCTTGTGTTTTCAGATTACACTGACGGAGCCCAGCATCTGGACACTTTGGCCATGGGTGGACAGAGTTCAAGTTGGCTGAGAGATGATAGCCTATTTAAGAGCAGTGACATTTGGAGTAAATTTTAGTGTCATCTCAGGGGTAGAAGTGCCAGCAAAAAAGGGCCCATCTACATTCAAAGGATTCACATTTCTGTGGTTGAAGATTTTACTCAGAATCCTGGGGATTTCTCTAAATGGGCCAGAAAAGCAGTTCAAATCCAGTTCGTCCCCTTCAAAAACATTCACTCCAGTGTTCTAAAAAATATTCAGTACCCTCCTCCCTCCATGAGTTCATAGTATAATATGGTGGGCTAATTATATTATCTGGTATCACTAAAAAAAATTGCAGTTCTAGGACCTATAGATTGTTTTAAGCTCAGGATAGAACCAGCTATACCTTCAGTCTCTCACATTGCCCCCCATTGGTTGGGATTCCTTTGGCCATGCCTGTGGCACTGCCCTGTGCTTGTACATCAAGCCTCCGAGGAGGGGTTGGGCATTTCGCCTTCACCTCCTAACACTGCTTCTTTGAGCAATATGTTCCTCTTTCACAATGCTGCCAAATGCAGACCTTTCCTGTTGAAACTGTTCCATTGAGTTACAGGACAATAGCTTCAGATGGCGGATGGCTCATGCATATCTCAGGAGTTTCAAAGTGGGCCTGACTCAGGCAGGCTGGCAGGCAACCCTTCCCTGGGAGCCTCTCTTTTGCCTTATTTTGCAGGCTTGCTGAGGAGCATTGCTATTTTAAGACTGAAGCTGCACCAATTCTCTTGTCTAATGGCTCCCTCCCTGCAGAGGCAAGCTCTTCCACTGGGCACAATATTATAAGTCACCTTATAATATGTGCCACCTCATACCCATCAGGATGGTTACTTTAAAAAAACCAGAAAATAGCAAGAGTTGGCGAGTTGTAGAGAAACTGGAATGCTTGTACACTGTTGGTGGCAATGTCAAATGGTACAGTTCTGCAGGAAACAGTATGGTCGTTCCTCAGAAAATTAAAATAGAATCACTTTGTGATCCAATAATTTCACTTCTGGATATATATACCCAAAAGAACTGAAAGCAGGGTCTTGAAGAGATACCTATATGCCCACATTCATTGCAGCATTATTAACAATAGCCAAAAAGTGGGAGCAACCCAAGTGCCTATCGACGAATGAAAGGATAAACAAAATGTGGTATGTACATACAATGGAATATTACTCAGCCTTAGAGAGGAAAGAAATTCTGACATATGCTACAGCATGGATGAAACTTGAGGGCATTAACTAAGTGAAAAAAGCCAGTCACATAAAGGGCAAGTACTGTTTGATTCCACTTATATGAGGTACTTAGAGTAGTCAAATTTATAGAGAGAAAGTAGAATGGTGGTTGCCAGGGGCTGCGGGGAGGGGGAAATGCAGAGTTGTTTAATGGGTGTAAAGTTTCAGTTTCACAAGATGAATGAAGTTGTGGAGATTGGTTGTACAACAATGTGAATGAGCTTAACCCATATAGCTGATTCACTTTGCTGTACAGCGGAAACTAACACAATGTTGTAAAGCAACTATACTCCAATAAAAATTTTTAAAAAATGGTTTAGATGGCGAATTTTATGTTATGTATATTTTATCACAACTAGAAGTAAAAAAAAAAAAAGAAAGATTTTTTAAAAAAGGCCTAGTCTCAGTATCTCAAGGAACTGCTAGAATTAACCTTGTGCTTCACATTTTCTGACATCGCACCTACTGACTTTGGATTGACCACAGCTAGCCCACCTTTCCTACATATACTTCCAGACTGAGGTCAGTCCTTCCCCAAGCCCCCATACCCAGCCATTGACAGGGTTTTGGTCCCCCTGCTACTATGGGATCATATATCCCCCAAAGGAGTTACTGGAAAATATCAGTTTCTATCACTTATATCAAAGTTTTGCCTGGTGCAAGTAAAAATGTGAATCCAGGAAGTTCCCCAGTCCAGCTGTTTTGGTGCCCTTTCCTTTGAAGTGATTGCTGTGGTGCTTGATGAAACACTTGCTGGTCCCAGACTTCTCTTGCCACAGAGAAAATTTATCTGAAAGACAAAATCACTTATTTATTTTAGGATATTCACTGTTAAAAAGATAGGAAAAAAGCTCACAAATTTCAGTGCCTCTAGAATGCCTTCCAGTTAGGTGCAAACCATACCCACCCTTTAAGGCACAGCTCAAATGCCAAATGATCCTCTGAGTCAGAAGTGATCAATAGCTTCCTCTTTTGAATTCCCAAAAGCATTTTACCTGAAACTGTCTTAAGACACTTATACTTTTCATCCTAGACATAGTTATTGATACTTATCCATCTTCCATGTGGACTCTGTATAGTGTAGGCTATCGTACTGCAGAGTCTCCCACAATGCCTGTGCATGTTTGAAGGATGCTTAACGTATGTTTGCCAAATGGAAAATACAGAACTCTTTGTAAAGGTTATGCTACCTCTGCAAAACAAGTTGAAAATGTCAACATTTCTAGCCCTGTAGCTCCTGGTTGGTGCAGATATCTTTGGACAAGGGTTGTGGGCTCTTTCTGGTTCTTCCCAGATCAACCTCCCTGGGCAGCTGTGACTTGCAGGAAGGCTGACTCCAAGTGTGAAATTATTAATGAGACAAATGCAAGGTGATTTTGACCACTCACCCAAGCCATCATGGAATCTAATTAACAAGCGTCGTCTTGACCAACACGTGAGAATAAGAGTTCACATGCATGCTAACATCGCCAAGGAGAACTTCTGAAGGAAAAAGGAGTCTCATTGAGTGGCAGAAATGGTTATTTCACGGAGAGAAGCATCCTGGTTGTTTTATCGAGCACAGGCAGGAAGATGTGTTAGGCCTGGGAGAATCAGACTTAACTCTTTCAAGTGAACAACGAAGGACTCCCCAGCTTTCAAAATGCATTTCTTCTCTCTGCTGCTCTCTCCTTCTAACTCATGTTGAAGGTCAGAGAAAGGACAGACTATAAATGAAGTTAAAAAAAAAATTTATTACCGAACGCTGCTACTTTTCCCTTGGAAGTTAATTTCTATTTAGAATCCTCTCCACAGAAGAACTTAGAGAGAACACAAAATCGAAGGAAACAGCATCGAAGTCACTCTTTCTCTGGGAAAGTGATCTTGACAAACCCTTCATGGGACACTCCACTGAGCAAAGCATTGTTGGTCTCCTCTCCTCATAATTAACAGGGTTCTTCTCCCTTGAACTCGTAGAACCAGCCACCTTACCCTGCCCTTTTACCCAGATCCTAAAGTTACTTTTCAGTCAGTGCCTACCAAAACCAATGAATATGGAAAACACATTGTTTATGCCTTCTGGTTTACTGTATTTACTGTGTAATCTTGAATAGCCAAGGAGTAAGTGGGTGAATCCCCAAAACTGGCACCTCATAAGGCCCCTTCTCTGTGGCATGTGTAGCTAAACGGATGGTACTTACATAGGTACAATTTTCATTATTATTCAATATTTATTTGGGTGCCAACAATAAGCAAAGTACAGAACATCCATTTAGGTAATATTTCTGCCCATAGGGACGTGCATGGCGAATGCAGAGCAAAATGGTTAAAGAAGAAATGCAGTGCTTAGTGGATGACGACAAGCACCTGGGTCCATTCTGGTTTCCTTTCCCCAGAGGAACCCGGAAGACACCGTCTTCCTCCCTCGGGGATCTCCTCTATTCCTTGCCTCACCAGCCCAGCCCTTCTTTTGCTCCCACTTCAGATGTGCTTGCGCACTAGAGGACTGGCTCTGGCTCATCTGAATTCCTGAACCATACATATAAATCCTTTGTTTTGAAAGGTGCTTGGGTTTATTTTGTTTTTTTTTTTACCAAAGATACTGACTTACCCTACAGTAAGTGCTCCCTATTTTGGGGTTGGAAATGCTGATGTTCAGAGAGCAATGTCACCTGAGTATAAACTGATTGTATGATAGTCCATAGCTGGAAAAGTATGCTCAGGTATGTCCTAGGATCTAACATGTGGGGTCTTGGCTTTCCCTGGGGAAAATACAGAGGTTTTGGACCAGATTTATGTGGCAACTTCCATTTCCCCCCTTTTAATCCTCCCCCCCTCAAAATCTGATCCAATTCCTGAAAGTGAGACAGTAATCCTGGGATGCTCTATTCATTAATTTGTCTTTCGAGTAACATTTATTGAGCATCTGCTATATACAGGTAAGCTTCTCTAGAGAAACAGAACTAATAGGTGAAATAGATAGATATCAAAATAGATATAGATACATATATGATTATGGAGGCTGAGAAGTCCCATGATCTGCTGTCTGCAAGCTGGATGCCCAGGAAAGCCAATGGTATAAATTCTAGTCTAAGTCTAAAGGTCTGAGAACCAGGATCGCCTGATGGTGTAAGTCCCAGTCTGCAAAGACTGATGTCTCAACTCATGCATTTAGGCAGAGAGAGTGAATGCAATGTTCTTCTGCCTTTGTGTTCTACTTGGGCTCTCAGTGGTTTGGTTGATATCCTCCCCACTTTGGGGAGGCTTTACTCAGTCCACGAATTAAAATGCTAATCTGTTCTGGAGATACCCTCACAGACACACTCAGAAATAATACCTAACCAGATATCTGGGTGTGTTGTGGCCCTTTCAAGTTGATACATAAAATTAACCATCACAGCAGGTCTCTGTGCTGGGTACAAATGAATAAGAGCTGGGCCTTGTCCTCAATGTGCAAAACTGCTAAAGTAATTTCTTCCTTACTGAGAGTCTACAGTGGTCCTTTATCATCCAGCTCTTGTTTGCTCCTTTACCTTTGCTTTCACCTCTCCTCACCAGGCATGATGGACCAGCTTAGAGTTACCTGGGTGAGCTGTACTCTCTCAAGCCCCTGAGACTCAGCACAAGCTATTTCCTCTGAAGGGAATGGCCTCCCTGCATTTGTGTCCTTACTACATGCTTACCCTTCAAATTTGAGTTTAAGAGCTACCTCTTCTATAAAGCTTTCCTTGATTTCCTCAGTCAAATTTGAAAGCTCCTCCTCCAATATGCTCATAACTCTGTGTATACAGTCTCTTAAGCTTGCTAAGAAGTATGTCTCATCTCAAAATTACAAGCTCTTTGAGGACAGAGACCACATATTTTTATTTTTCTATCCCTATTATCTTCCCCAGTGGGTTGGTAGGTACTCAACATATATTTGATGATTGAATAAATAAACAAATAATTGAATGTAGAAAATGATTAATATCCTAAGAGGGGTACTGAAAGTGGCAGCTGTCACTTATTGAGTGCTTCTTCTATATCAGGCATTGTGCTATGCCTTTCATAATCATCATCTCATTGTTATTTCCTATGTTGTAGATGAGGAAACTGAACATGGAGAGGTTAATTAAATTGCCTGATGTGACATGGCTAAAAGTGATGGTGTGAGATTTGGATTCAGGTCTGTCTGGTTGCTCTTAACTGCCACATGGTATTATTCTCATTGAGACTGAGCTGACCCAGGACAGTTAGCCTGTAATTTAGAATGTTATGGTTCTTCTTAAAAGCAGCAATCAAACCCATGTGTATTACTGTAAATGTATCGCCCATTATTTCCGAGTCTGCCCTATAACCTCAGACTAGAGCTTTAGGAGGAAATAAAATCTTAGAGCTGAACAAGCCCAGAGCATGTAGTGTGTCTTCTTCAGAAGTTAGGTCACTGTGTAATGCACAGTGTTTAATTGATGCCTGATCAAATTCAAATCTCATTTGAATGTGGAAATTAAAGTTCTCTACAGTGAACTCTGAGGGACTTTGTCAACATGAGATAATTGTCTTCCAAGATAATGACTAAATTTAATCTCACATAAGCCTGATAACAGGCAATTCTCCTGACAGCCATTGGAGCCGCTGGGCTGGTGTGTGAGTGGTGAGGGGCTGAGCGGTCTGCAGAAGTCCCAGAGTGTGGAATGGGAGGGCGGTGGAAGGCAGAGAACAGGACGTTTCCAGGAAAAAGAAGTCTAGCCCTCCTAGAGCAAATGCAGCTCTGTCAAATGTATATGCTAGGATGATATTTGAAGTCTTAGAGGCATTTTTGGATGTATTCATTTTTATTTTTTTAACCTCATTTTTTTAAATGCTTATGTTCCTCTTCCTCAGCAGTATTACCCCTGAAAATTGGTTTCCCCTCCTCAGGACAAAATAAAAGATATAATGTTTCCCTTACTTCATACCTCAATCTAGAAACACTTGAGCCAAAACATTGATTGTCCATGATGGGTTGGGTGCAGAGAAATTAGCCAGTGACTGAGCTCCTAGATCCTTCTAAACTGACTTAAAAATTTTTGTTTTAATCTTACATGGACTCTGCTAGGAGCTAACTGAATAGATTTTCTTTCTTGTTCCTCCTTCTCCACTACTGAGAGTGATCAGGGATTCCAAGACCAGTGAGGGCCCTGCCCCTTGCTCCCTGGGAAGGTAGGACTCTTGGTAAGCCACAGCCAGGGGCACGTCTCTGTGGGTCCTTGAGAGTGTGGTGTTGATGGGGATTCCTGTCTTCCTATTGTTCAGGACTCTTTATTTACCTCTGGGGCTCCATAGGGCTAGCTTTACTCAGCGTTACATTGCAAAGCCTCGTATCTGATTTCCCCAACTCTTCTCTCAGCCAGGCCTGGCCCTCCAAGGACACCCAAGGTGAAGCAAACAGGCAGAGTCCTTTTGGTCATTTCTGGTGGTTACGGTAACCTGTGGTCCCTTCCTGCAGCTGTAGGAGGCTTATGGTCCTGTCACTACTTCTTGCAGTTGATAAGAGCTGGATAAGGCCTGTGGCTGCCAAGGCAGGGACCCAGAACTGATCCACACTTGGGGCTGAAGGAAAGATGCTGTAATTATGGATTGGAAGCCACCACCATTTGCAATGCAGACTCCCTCACTGAGGGGAGGATTACACAGAAATAGACAGCAGGGACATACAGATGGTCATGGCTCTCCAGACCTTTGGTGGCCAACCACAGTCACCTTGCTCTGACCTTTGGAAATTACACAGCGCTTCATTCTCGTGATGCAGAGTACGAATACTAAGGAGGGTGGCTGGGAAACCGTGCCCTGAGATGCACACTGTCACTGTTTTTATGATTTTCTTTCCTTCTAATCAATCATGCAATCCAAGAGTGTGCTAAAATGATTTGGGCTGGAGGAGCTCATGACATTGAGGGACACAATATTAACACAGACATAATGACTGAGAACAATAGAAAGGAATCCACAATGACTGCAGAATTGTGTGCAACCTTCTGAAAGGGTTGTAGGAGGAGCCTTGAGGGCTGTGGTAGGCAGCCAAGAAAGCCTTAGAGAAAAAGTGACTAAAGCTGGGTCTTAGAGAATGTGCCAGATTTGAGTTGGGGGAGGGACGGACATTCTAGGAGCCAAGAACAAAGGGGAGGCTGCAGGAAGTTTTGATTCAGTGTTAAAGAGAAGTGGTACAAATCCAAGCCTTGGAAAGACAGGCTGTGAGTGTCTTTAATTATAGACTGAGTTCCTGAGGGCACCCTGGTTTCAAGGCAAACCAACTATGACTCTCTCATGTCGAGGGTCCACTAGGTGACCCCTCAAGGTCACCACGCATCCATGGTGCCAGAACGCTGGGGTGCATTTGCAGCAGTCATAGGCTCAAAGCGCTTCTCTCTTAACCATGTGGCATTCACTCCCCACTTGTAACCCCTTTGAAGCTGCCAAAACACAGGTGTGCTTTTTTTTTTAACATCTTTATTGGAGTATAATTGCTTTACAATGGTGTGTTAGTTTCTGCTTTATAACAAAGTGAATCAGTTATACATATACATATATCCCCATATCCCCTCCCTCTTGTGTCTCCCTCCCAACCTCCCTATCCCACCCCTCTAGGTGGTCACAAAGCACCGAGCTGATGTGCTTTTGTTCTGATTACAAACTCAGAGAGAGAGCTGCTGGTGGGGCTTTTTGAATCGTGAGGCCGCTGGTGCTTCTGAAGCTGCTTAGATCCTTCAGAGAGCTGAGGACTGAGCTGCAGGGGGAGGGGAGACTGACTTTAGAGGTTTAGGCGGGAGGTGCCTTTTCCACTGTGGCTCCCCCCACTTTGGAAGCAGAGGGTTCTGGCCTCTTTCGGAGAAGATCCTGGGCTTCCTCCTCGTCGCGGACAGCCCTGCCATGCCGAGCACTGACAGGAGGTCGCGGCTGCTTTCAGCTGAGCATTAGCCCTAATGGGTTTGGCAGGATTTTAAAACAATCAAAACAAAGCAGGTTAAAAGGTTCAGTGGGGGAGGGATGTGGTGACTGCCTGAGCGCAGATCACAGGATGTGCCATGCAGCCTGGGCTGGGAACAGCTCCGAGGCCTGATGCCAAGGGTGTGAGCTGAATCGAAATCTGGAGTGGCTTTATCAGAGAAATTAGTCCGTGATTAGAGCTGAAAAGAGTCACGAGTCTTAACTTGTATTTAGCACTCCAAGGAGAAAGTGTCCTGTGTGGTACTAAATTTCTCCCTCTTGCTCTGTCGGTCTCCAGAAGGAATGGGGAGGCTTATCGAGGAAGTATGGTGGGTAAAGATGGGGCAATGGGGGATGGCATCGCCTTGGAGGGAGCTGTGGGTGGACATGCTTCTGCTTTGTTTGGGGGAAGTGAAATTCTTTTGGTAGTGATTTGAGTCCAGTGATCAGAGACTTAGAACATGTATTGGAGCTAAGGAAAGATGGAACTTTGACCAGATTGGGTATAGAATTTTCATTGAAAATGGGATAGTGTATAAAGTATCTTCCTTTTTTTTTTTTATTTAGATTTTTAAAAACCCTTTTTATTTTGAGATAATTTTAGACTCAGAGAAGAGTTGGGAAAACAGTACCGATAATTCCCACCCACCCAGCTTCTCCTAGTGTTAACATCTTACCTAACCATTGCACAGTTATCAAACCTAAGACATTGACATTGGCGCAGTGCTATTAACAGCAGACTTGATTCAGGTTTCACCCGTTTTTCCATTAATGTCATTTTTTCTGTTCTAGGATCCAGTTCAGGATCCCATGTTGTAGTCTGTTGTCACGTCTCCCTTTGTCTTCTTCGATATTTGACAAGTCTTTGTTCTTCCCTTGTCTTCTGGGATTTGACACTTTTGTGGAGTACAGGGATTTTGTGGAAGGCCCCTCAATTTGTGTTTAGCCTGAGTGTTCTCAAGGTTAGGATGAGATAATACATTTTTGGCAGGCACACTGTGGGGCGATGTGCTCTTCTTAGTGATCATATTAGGGGCACATATGTCAGGAAGTCTTAAATTTTAAAATTTTTGTACAATTTTTAAGGTCATTTTCCATTTACAATTACTGCAAAATGTTGGCTATATTACCCATGTTGTACAATACATCCCTGAGCCTATCGTATAGTTCTAAAGAAAGAACAGGCAGACCTTCACTGTGGTGGAGAGATGGGGAGTTGCCCACTTCTCTTTCCTTCTGGCAGGAGGATTGTGTTCCAGCCACACTGGAACACTCAACCCTGCAGCTTTTAGCTGTGACCGACTGACTGTCCATTGTAGGGAAGTGGGGCTGCTTCTTTGTCCCTGACCCCAGGACAGAATTCAGCTGAGAACACTTCGGTGGAGTCCCAACAGGTTACAGCTTGAGGACAGCCAGGGAGAGATGCAGTCGTCAACAGCAGTCCCTGGTTTGCTTTCACTTCTGCCGGAGGCTCCCTCCTTCCTCCTTTGTGCCTTAGTCTTCTGGCTCCACGTGCCTCAGGCAAAGACAGAGTGTTGAAAAGATTCTTTCAGTGGCAGCAGGAGGGTCTGGTTCTGAAATAGGCCAGGCACTGGTCAGGCCAGGTGGTGGTGAGCTCCCAGCCCAGCGTGACTTTGCTGAGGGCTGGCCCCGGAGCCTGGATTGGACCCTGCCCTTACCTGGCCCGGGGTCTTCCTCAAAGCTCTTTTTGACTGCACACAAACTAAACAGAATGAAGGACTGATGTTACAAAAATGGGGCTACTGCCTGAAACTCAAGGGAAGGCTAGGCATGGGCCCAGGGCTGGTAGGGAAAATGTCCAAAATGCAAGACAGTTTCTTTCTCTGTCTGCCTCACTCTGAGACTTGCCAGGCTCTGGCTCCCCACTTGTCACTGTGTACCTGCTTTTTTCTTCTCTCACTGCAACAACCTTTGCTGTTACTTCCAGCACATGGCAGAAGATGCCACCTCTTAGCTCCCACTTTTACAAAGCCCTCAGTTTAGGCAAACAGCAGAGCTGATCCTCTCGGTGCCAATTCCAAAGTCACAGAAAAAAAAATCTGATTAGTTGAGATTAAGTTAGAGTAAATTCAAAGGGTTAAGAGGGCGGGATATGGCGATTACCCAAGTTCTGATCATAGATAGGCCTAGCAGCCTGAGTCCAAAGCAGCTCCAAGGCTATGGACATAGGGCAGCAGGGGGAGGGAGGAGAGTGGGTGGTGGTAGTAGAGAAGAGGTCATACAATATTAACATGGCTGCCTAGACCCATATTCATTATGGCTCAGAGATATGTGTGTGTGTGTGTGTGTGTGTGTGTGTGTGTGTGTGTGTATGATCTTATGGTTAGACAGGGACCTCTGTAAGTGTCTACCACATCAGACAGATAACCAGAGAAAGGATAACTGGACACACCCTTTAGCTAGAAATTTCTTTTTTTGAAGGTACCTCCCTGTTGTGTACTTCAACAAGGTTCGTCATTAACATGGCCCTGCTGAATCTGGAGATTTGGTCCCCTATTATCTAATCATCCTCTGTCTTCCCAGAGTGGATAAACTGATATATGCTGGGGAGGCTTTTGTGAATTTACATTTCTTTTAATATGCATCGGGCACAGATGGTTACCAGGTTGTCTCCGATCCGTAAGTCTTCTTTCATCAAGGGCTGATCAAAATTTACTGCGAGCAGGTTTAAAGGGACAAGCTTTTAGGCTTGGAAGTGTGCATATAAATAAAAATGTTGCTGTAGTGGCTCATTGTTAATGAAAGAAAAATGATCCATGTCCTCTTCCGGAATAACGGAGTCTCTGAATATATTTCAAGATTTAGGTGCTGGGGGAACTGGCCACAAATCACAGAGCAACCATTAATAAGCCTCTGTCCCTACCTGTTAAGCTTATTAACTGCCTGTTACCTACAGTTCTATATCCCACCTGGGGAAACAAAATGGATGCTTTGGCAATGCAACGGCTGAAAAATACAGAAGTTAATCAAAGGCACAGGGGGGCCTGGAAATGCAATCAGAAGACGTGTGCTGGCTGAGATTATTGGGGCACTGGGAGGTTTCTGGGAGGAAGGATCTGATGCTGTCTGGTTTGAGATTTAGCTAATTAAATTCAGCTGTCCTTTCGTCAGTGTCTTCTCACTCTGTGCAAGCCGAGGACATGAAAGGCACAGTCCCTACCCTCAGGGAACCTGCATGCTAATTGGGTGGGCAGGCTTCACATAACTGAATCAGATGGATTCTGATGGGAAGCAAGTTCAGGGCAGTTATTCCGAGGCTATATGAATAAGTGCTAAAGTTATAAAAATAAGAGAGTGGAAAGGGCCCTTAGCTGAGAAAGAGGATACTTTGGGTTTTGCTCCCATTCTACCACATGACAGGGGCTGTGCTATTCATTCTCTTCCAGTCTCGGTTTTCTTCTGATAAAAGAGTTTGAACTTGGTCATTCCTAAAAAGTATTCATGAGATGCACTTTTATGTATCCATAAGATAGGAGCGGGGACAGAAATTGCTCAGAGGAAGGGAGCCTTGATTTGAGCATTTAGCAAAGTATAGGATTCAGTTCAGGGAGAGGAAGGAGGAAGCCACTCTTAGCAGGGCCACTTTTATTCATTGGGCTTAGAGGTGGATGTATATCTGCAGAGAGGACGGCCTGCCTTGTGGGGATGGGAGCCGAGGACGGAGGGGAGTGGATACAGATTACAGGCAAAGAGAGGGGTAGACCCAGTTAGGGGGGTAGGCAATGCAGAGATCAATGCTGGAACCTCTAGCTATGTTCTTTAACCCAAACATTTCAGGAACATTCCCAGTTGCTTTCCCACTTGAAGGCAAGGTTCTTTCTATTAAAAGCAGCAGCAGTCTTTTCGATGTAATTTGAAGGTAAAGATACTGAAAACTGAAAAGCCTAGGCTCTATGATTAATTAAAGGAATCATCTCAAATTTAGAAAATTGCTTAAGTAAAAGAAGACACCAAATTGCATCAGTGTGCCTCCATATGTTAATTACAGCTATTTTTCCTTGTTTTTCTGCTGCCGCTCCAGCCATATCCCATCTATCACTTGGTTTCAGGCGTCATGATCAATTGACTGTACCATAAACAACATGTTGCATATGTGGCAAATGATAACATCATTTAACTCGACGCAGGGTAAGAAAATTCCCTCTTTTTCATCCTTCCAGTTCCTCAGAAGAGAAAAAGGACAGCCTTGAATTAATTCCTTGCTTATTCAGTCAAGCAAGCATTTTTTGCGGATTCCTCCAGGGTAGAAAAACCGAGCCCAGCAGGCCCACCACAGAACTAGACCCATGATGTTGGAAGTTCTGTACCCTAGTACACAGAACAGTGCCTGGCACATAGTAGGCACTCAATTTTCTGTATGTAACCAAATTCCTAATTTTAGTTTCTCTGATATGTGATAAATTTCATAGAGAATTAATATTCATCACCAGAAGGGTATTTTTATCCTTGGAGTATCAAATCTTTTCTTGCTGGCTGAAAGTCAGTAAATACAGAAAATCTTTTAATGATCTCTACGTAGTGACACCGAACTCCCCATGGAATTAACCGGTGTTCTTCCATTTCTTCTCTAACACATGTTGGCTGGAGCTCATGGCCACTGAATGCATATAGCCTGTCAGCACCTCAACATCATGCCCTTGTTCTTCTTCCTGAGTGAGCTGTATGCCTGTGTGCTAACCAAGACCCAGTTGCATTTGTTTCCAAATCCCTTCCTCCCAGTTGTGCTTCAGATTGTAATTATAGAGTTTAATTAAATATTACATAAACTGATGAAACATGTAAGGAAAGAGGTTCTTTTTTTCCTATGAAAAATAAGTTGAATGCTCTGGAGGAACTCGATAAAGTCAAGTGCTTAAAAAGTCTATGTAAAGTTAGTGGGCGAGACACCTGTAAATGATTGAAAAGAAGGAAACATGTAGAAGAAATGCACTTTCAACTTTAAAGAAACTAAATCTGGAAATAATTGGTGATGTATGGGTTGTATGAACGTACTTGATGCAAGAAAGACAACATGCAACTCCAACTGGCAAACACCCACTCAAAGAAAGTACACAAAGTTTCAAGGGAAAAGAAGTATTTAAGCCATGTATATGTAATTTTTGAAAATGGTTTGCTGCTTTCATAAACTTTTTACAGTTAACCAATTGCCTATTCTTCCTGATCAGTAGGTAACATAAGAGGAGTTTTACTAAAAAAAAAAAAAATTAGTAAATTCAAAAAGAATTAAGTCAACACAAAATCAGCAGTCTGTCTTTGCCGTGAAAGCACAATGATTGGTGGTCACACCCTCGGAGCCTGCAACAATATGGGAGCTCAGCCAGGCACCCTAAGTGACGCAGTCCAACATGCCTCTCATGCAAGGAGATGGTGCCTTCCATAGAAAGTCCATCTTGCAATCAGCTTGTTGTTTGTCTTATATATACGTCTTGCTCTTTTTCTCTAATGTTTTACACAATGTTTTGTTTGGAAAAAATTCAAACTTACAGAAAGATGCAAGTATAATGTAATGAACTTCCTTACCCCTTTACCTAGATTCACCAATGTTAACATTTTGCAATCTTTGCTTTGTTTCTCTCTCTTTCTACGTGCTCCACCACCCCCATGCACATACTTCTTTTCCTCATACTCCTCCTCTTCCTTCTTATGAAACTTGCTAGATGATTTGAGATGCTATAACTTTTACCCCTAAATACTTCTGTGTGTATCTCTTAAAAACAAGAATATTCTTTTACATACCCACAATATAATGATCAGATGCAGAAAACTTAACACTGATATAACAGTAGTCTTTAATATGCAGTTCATGTTTAGCTCTCATCTCAATAAGATCTCTTATGTGTATCATTTTTCTCTTGATTCAGGATCAAATCTAGGATCACTTATAGTACTCTTGAGTCTCCTTTAATCTGGAATAGTTCCTCAGCCTTTAGTTGTCCTTCATGGCATTGGCATTTTGAAAGAGTACCTGGCCAGTTGTTTTGTGAAATGCCCAGTGATTTGTGTTTGTCTGACTCTTTCCTCATGATTACTTTCAGGTTATGCATTTTTGGAAGGAACTACACAAGTGATATTGTATCCATCTTAATGCATCACATCAGGAGGCAGGTAACATCCATTTGTCTCATTATTGATGATGTTAGCTTGGATTGTGTGGTTATGAGGCATCCACTGTAAAGTTACACTTTCTTCTTTGTAATTAGTATTTGGAAACTACGTAAGCATCCTGTTTGCCATCAAACTTTTACCCAATTGTTTTATCATCCTTTGATAATTCTTGTTTGAGTCAGCTATTACTATGATGGTTGCTCAATGCTGTACCTGTTTCTCTCTACCTCCCGAGCTCCAAATGGAGAAATCCAAGTGTTTGCTAGAAGTTGGAGGTAGGGATGGGGAAAACCAGCATGTACTCCCCCGCCCAATCCCCACTTGGCCCATGAAGCAAAATTAGGTTCCTTGATCTATTCAATTTGCCCGCAAGTTGAATTCTAGATTCTTGGGGGTGTTGGATACATGGATGGCCTTCCCTCCTTCTTCCTTATGGCAATCCTTACAGTTTCTCCGTGCTTTTAACCCTTTTGCTCCCCACCCCTCGTGTTTCTGCCTTTTCCTGTGTCCAGCCTCAAAACATGGGTGATCAGTCATTTTTTGCTCAATTCAGTATTTTTTTTTTTTGCTGAATGGAATGTGTGTGTGTGTGGGGGGGAGTGGTAGCTTTGAAAGCATAGAGTCATGAGGGTAAAGAAGGGGAGGGAGAAGAAGCCTGGAGGTCTGTTCTCTGAGTGAAATATCTAAAAAAACACAGTCAGATGTCTTGCATTACAAAGGTTAATCTCCTGATAGCTTGGCATCTCTTTTTATTGCCTTATTATGTTAAATGAGTGTCTGTCTACTCCCCAGGCTTGAGATACTTCTTTTGCTTTATTTAATGCCTACATGTACTAGTGCTTTACTTGGTTTATCTCATTTACATCTTGCAATAACCATATGTCATTGGTACTATTGTTAGAGTCTCTATTCTCGTATAAGGAAACTGAAGCTTAGCGAGGTTAGCCTAAGATCATGTAGCTGATAACCAAGGCAGTCTATTTCCAGGGGCCATTTCTTTTGCCACCATGTTTCTAAGTCAGAAAAATAGGTGGCGTAAAGCTCATGCTCATGCACACAAGTACAGAATTATCTTCTGATTCTCCAGCTAGAGTTGACTGATTAAATTTTGAACAAAATTATGCTTCCCAGTGTAGTAATCTTGGTGATGTGGTTTCCCCTTGAGGAGTAGGAACTCACCTCAAGTCATAGCTGATTCTCATGAGAAATAAAAATGGCTACAGTGACAGATGGCAGCTGGGCAGCCAGAAAGGAATCAACAGAGGGTCCTGAATGGCCCCCTCAGAGCAACTGTAGTGAACATCCTGACAGATCTAGCCCCCGAAACAGCAGCTTAGAGCAGGAAAGATGCTCAGACACTGACAAAACTGAAACATGAGGAAAATCATGCATTGTGTTCCAATAGTCTCTTTTGACAGAAAAATTGACTTTTGTGCATCTACCCTTACTCTAATAAGATTAGTGTAAGGTGGTCTGAGGAAAGTTACTTCATCTCAGCTGCAAAATAAGGAAGCAGAATTAAATGATCCCTAAAAGGTCCCCTCTAGTTTCATGAGTCTAAACATGAGTTGTTATTGTAATCAACCAGTTCTAGAATATCAATAACTTCCTTGTTTCTGTGACATGTAAACATGACCTACACTGAAGTTAATCCTGATGATCGAACCACAGTAAAATTCTTGGAGACAGTGCTCTCCTAATTGGTTCCTGGAGCAGACACTTTTGGTGAATAAATTCTCCCAAGACAAGGAAGAACTCAGATCATTACCATATTCAGAAGACAAATGCATCACCTCAAGAAAATGTTAATGGGCAACATTAATTGGAAGCAGAGGTCAGGCTGGGAGTTCCCTGTAGGTCCTGGGAGCCCCAGAGGACTCTGGCGTATATAGAGCACATCTTTCTACGGCTGGGCAGGGAGTGCTGTAAGTCCCTTAGACGCCCTGATTCTCCTCCTTGCTTTTTGCACTGTCTGCCTTTGTTCTAACCTTCCACCTCCTCACCTTCTCCCCGTCTTCTCTCTAGTAGTGGTTCCTCATCCCTGCTATACATTTCTGCATGAGCATTAAGGATCAGTGATGCAAAGGAAAGAGAAAGAAACCAGCAAAAAGGTTTACTTCAAAGGAAGCAATAATGACACATCAACCAGAAAATTATTTAAGAATAGACTGTAGCATCTGCTATAAGGCTTATCATACATGAGGATGCACCTTCCCTGTGTCTCTGTCTAACTATTGTCTTTCCTTTGCGAGGTCAACTCACAATAAAAAAATGCAGTAATTACGCTAGCTTAATTTTAGCTCCACCCTTGCTTTTATTTCTTTTACTCCTGCTTGAAAATTATGCTATTCTACTGTATTTTACTTTTGTTAGCTGCCTCACATTCTTTCCAGGACAGGGATTCAAACAACAAGAAGTATGAACAATTTGTCCAATTGCGAGAAGCAATCCATGTGTTTCTATTATCCATAATGAGAATCAACATTTACTTGGTATATAGTATTTGCCAGGCACTGTTCTACCATTTCACAGATATTGACTCACTTAACTCTCAAACCCCACTGTGAGGTAAGCACCATTATTACCCCTTCCCCATTTTTGACGGGGAAGAAACTGAAACCTATAGCAATTAAGTAATGCTTGCAGTCACACATTTAATGAGAGGTGGAACCAGGATTTGAAATCATGTTCTCTGAGTCCAGACTCCAGGTCTTTGACTACTGTGTGATGTTGCCTCCCTCTGGTGCACTATTTTGGGTGTGATGAGTGAAAACATATGAACAAACCCATCAGTGCTCAGGTAACTGGGATCAGCTATTCTGGAGATAGTGACTGCACACAGCTACTCTTCAGGAACTAGGATACATATAGATTTAAATACAACCCAGTCAATTTCCTAAGCTGCTGGAGATCCTACTAGAGATTCCAGCTTTAACATGGATTATTGGTTCTGATTTTCCAAAAGACTTTTCTAAAATGTCTCCTGGTCTCTTCTGGTAATTTTATTTTATTTTAATTTTCTTTATACAGCAAGTTCTTATTAGTTATCTATTTTATACATATTAGTGTATACATGTTAATCCCAATCTCCCAATTCATCCCACCACCCCCATCCCGCCCCTGACCCCCGCTTCCCCGCCTTGATGTCCATGCGTTTGTTCTCTACATCTGTGTCTCTATTTCTGCCTTGCAAACCAGTTCATTTGTACCACTTTTCTAGATTCTACATATATGCATTAATATATATTTGTTTTTCTCTTTCTGACTTACTTCACTCTGTATGACACTCTCTAGGTCCATCCACATCTCTACAAATGACCCAATTTCGTTCCTTTTTATGGCTGAGTAATATTCCATTGTATATATGTACCACATATTCTTTATCCATTCGTCTGCCGATGGGCATTTAGGTTGCTTAATGACCTGGCTATTGTAAATAGTGCTGCAATGAACATTGGGGTTCATGTGTCCTTTTGAATTATGGTTTTCTCAGGGTATATGCCCAGTAGTGGGATTGCTGGGTCATATGGTAATTCTATTTTTAGTTTTTGTAAGGAACCTGTATATTGTTCTCCATAGTGGCTGTATCAACTTACGCTTCCACCAACAGTACAAGAGGGTTCCCTTTTCTCCACACCCTCTCCAACATTTGTTGTTTGTAGATTTTCTGACGATGCCCATTCTAACCAGTGTGAGGTGATACCTCATTGTAGTTTTGATTTGCATTTCCCTAGTAATTTGTGATGTTGAGCATCTTTTCATGTGCCTCTTGGCCATCTGTATGTCTTCTTTGGAGAAATGTCTATTTAGGTCTTCTGCCCGTTTTTGGATTGGGTTGTTTGTTCTTTTAATATTGAGCTGCATGAGCTTTTTATACATTTTGGAGATTAATCCTTTCTCCATTGATTCGTTTGCAAATATTTTCTCCCATTTTGAGGGCTGTCTTTTCGTCTTGTTTATAGTTTCCTTTGCTTTGCAAAAGCTTTGAAGTTTCATTGGGTCCCATTTGTTTATTTTTGTTTTTATTTCCATTACTCTAGGAGGTGGGTCAAAAGAAATCTTGCTGTGATTTATGTCAAAGAATGTTCTTCCTATGTTTTCCTCTAAGAGTTTTATAGTGTCCGGTCTTAAATGTAGGTCTTTAATCCATTTTGAGTTTATCTTCTGTGTATGTGTGTTAGGGAGTGCTCTAATTTCATTCTTTTACATGTAGTTGTCCAGTTTTCCCAGCACCACTTATTGAAGAGGCTGTCTTTTCTCTATTGCATATCCTTGCCTCCTTTGCCATAGACTAGTTGACCATAGGTGCATGGGTTTATCTCTGGGCTTTCTATCCTGTTCCATTGATCTATATTTCTGTTTTTGTGCCAGTACTGTATTGTCTTGATTACTGTAGATGTGTAATATAGTCTGAAGTCAGGGAGTCTGATTCCTCCAGCTTCGTTTTTTTTCCCTCAAGATTGCATTGGCTATTTGGGGTCTTTTGTGTCTCCATACAAATTTTAAGGTTTTTTGTTCTAGTTCTGTAAAAAATGCCATTGGTAATTTGATAGGAATTGCATTGAATCTGTAGATTGCTTTGGGTAGTATAGTCATTTTCACAATATTGATTCTTCCAGTCCAAGAACATGGTATATCTCTCCATCTGTTTGTGTCATCTTTGATTTCTTTCATCAGTGTCTTATAGTTTTCTGAGTACAGGTCTTTTACCTCCTTAGGTAGGTTTATTCCTAGGTATTATATTCTTTTTGTTGCAATGGTTGCAATGGTGACTGGGATTGTTTCTTTAATTTCTCTTTCTCATCTTTCATTGTTAGTATATAGGAATGCAAGAGATTTCTGTGCATTAATTTTGTATCCTGCAACTTTACCAGATTCATTGATTAGCTCTAGTAGTTTTCTGCTGGCATCTTTAGGATTCTCTATGTATAGTATCATGTCATCTGCAAACAGTGACAGTTTTGCTTCTTCTTTTCCAATTTGAATTCCTTTTATTTCTTTCTCTTCTCTGATTGCTGTGGCTAGGACTTCAACAACTGTGTTGAATAATAGAGGCGAGAGTGGACATCCTTGTCTTGTTCATGATCTTAGAGGGAATGCTTTCAGTTTTTCACCATTGAGAATGATGTTTGCTGTGGGTTTGTCATATATGGCCTTTATTATGTTGAGGTAGGTTCCCTCTATGCCCAATTTCTGGAGAGTTTTTATCATAAGTGGGTGTTGAATTTTGGCAAAAGCTTTTTCCACATCTATTGAGATGATCATATGGTTTTTATTCTTCAATTTGTTAATATGGTGTATCCCATTGAATGATTTGCTTATATTGAAGAATCCTTGCATCCCTGGGATAAATCCTACTGGATCATGGTGTACGACCCTTTTAATGTGTTGTTGGATTCTGTTTGCTAGTATTATGTTGAGGATTTTTGCATCTATATTCATCAGTGATATTGGTCTGTAATTTTCTTTTTTGTGTGATATCTTTGTCTGTTTTTGGTATCAGGGTGATGGTGGCCTCATAGAATGAGTTTGGGAGTGTTCCTTCCTCTGCAATTTTTAGGAAGAGTTTGAGAAGGATGGTTGTTAGATCTTCTCTAATTATTTGATAGAATTCACTTGTGAAGCCATCTGGTCCTGGACTTTAATTTGCTGGAAGATTTTTAATCACAGTTTCAATTTCATTACTTGTGATTGGTCTGTTCATATTTTCTTTTTTTTTTTAACATCTTTGTTGGAGTATAACTGCTTTACAATGGTGTGTTAGTTTCTGCTTTATAACAAAGTGAATCAGTTATACATATACATATGTTCCCATATCTCTTCCCTCTTGCATCTCCCTCCCTCCCACCCTCCCCATCCCACCCCTCTAGGTGGTCACAAAGCACCGAGCTGATCTCCCTGTGCTTTGCGGTTGCTTCCCACTAGCTATCTATTTTATGTTTGGTAGTGTATATATGTCCATGCCACTCTCTCACTTTGTCACAGCTTACCCTTCCCCCTCCCCATATCCTAAAGTCCATTCTCTAGTAGGTCTGTGTCTTTATTCCCATCTGGCCACTAGGTTCTTCATGACCTTTTTTTTTTTTTCCCTTAGATTCCATATATATGTGTTAGCATACTGTATTTGTTTTTCTCTTTCTGACTTACTTCACTCTGTATGACAGACTCTAACTCCATCCACCTCACTACAAATAACTCAATTTCGTTTCTTTTTATGGCTGAGTAATATTCCATTGTATATATGTGCCACACCTTCTTTATCCATTCTTCCGATGATGGACACTTAGGTTGCTTCCATGTCCTGGCTATTGTAAATAGAGCTGCAATGAACATTTTGGTACATGGCTCTTTTTGAGTTATGGTTTTCTCAGGGTACATGCCCAGTAGTGGGATTGCTGGGTCGTATGGTAGTTCTATTTTTAGTTTTCTAAGGAACCTCCATACTGTTCTCCATAGTGGCTGTATCAATTTACATTCCCACCAACAGTGCAAGAGGGTTCCCTTTTCTCCACACCCTCTCCAGCATTTATTGTTTGTAGAGTTTTTGATGATGGCCATTCTGACCGGTGTGAGATGATATCTCATTGTAGTTTTGATTTGCATTTCTCTAATGATTAATGATGTTGAACATTCTTTCATGTGTTTGTTGGCAATCTGTATATCTTCTTTGGAGAAATGTCTATTTAGGTCTTCTGCCCATTTTTGGATTGGGTTGTTTGTTTTTTTGTTATTGAGCTGCATGAGCTGCTTGTAAATTTTGGAGATTAATCCTTTGTCAGTTGCTTCATTTGCAAATATTTTCTCCCATTCTGAGAGTTGTCTTTTCGTCTTGTTTATGGTTTCCTTTGCTGTGCAAAAGCTTTTAAGTTTCATTAGGTCCCATTTGTTTATTTTTGTTTCTATTTCCATTTCTCTAGGAGGTGGGTCAAAAAGGATCTTGCTGTGATTTATGTCATAGAGTGTTCTGCCTATGTTTTCCTCTAAGAGTTTGATAGTGTCTGGCCTTACATTTAGGTCTTTAATCCATTTTGAGTTTATTTTTGTGTATGGTGTTAGGGAGTGTTCTAATTTCCTACTTTTACATGTACCTGTCCAGTTTTCCCAGCACCACTTATTGAAGAGGCTGTCTTTTCTCCACTGTATATGCTTGCCTCCTTTATCAAAGATAAGGTGACCATATGTGTGTGGGTGTATCTCTGGGCTTTCTATCTTGTTCCATTGATCTATATTTCTGTTTTTGTGCCAGTACCATACTGTCTTGATTACTGTAGCTTTGTAGTATAGTCTGAAGTCAGGGAGCCTGATTCCTCCAGCTCCATTTTTCGTTCTCAAGATTGCTTTGGCTATTCGGGGTCTTTTGTGTCTCCATACAAATTGTGAAATTTTTTGTTCTAGTTCTGTGAAAAATGCCAGTGGTAGTTTGATAGGGATTGCATTAAATCTGTAGATTTCTTTGGGTAGTAGAGTCATTTTCACACTGTTGATTCTTCCAATCCAAGAACATGGTATATCTCTCCATCTATTTGTATCATCTTTAATTTCTTTCATCAGTGTCTTATAATTTTCTGCATACAGGTCTTTTGTCTCCTTAGGTAGGTTTATTCCTAGATATTTTATTCTTTTTGTTTCAGTGGGAAATGGGAGTGTTTTCTTAATTTCACTTTCAGATTTTTCATCATTAGTGTATAGGAATGCAAGAGATTTCTGTGCATTAATTTTGTATCCTGCTACTTTACCAGATTCATTGATTAGCTCTAGTAGTTTTCTGGTAGTATCTTTAGGATTCTCTGTGTATAGTATCATGTCATCTGCAAACAGTGACAGCTTTACTTCTTCTTTTCCGATTTGGATTCCTTTTATTTCTTATTCTTCTCTGATTGCTGTGGCTAAAACTTCCAAAACTATGTTGAATAATAGTGGTGGGAGTGGGCAACCTTGTCTTGTTCCTGATCTTAGTGGAAATGCTTTCAGTTTTTCACCATTGGGGATGATGTTGGCTGTGGGTTTGTCATATATGGCCTTTATTATGTTGAGGAAAGTTCCCTCTATGCCTACTTTCTGCAGGGCTTTTATCATAAATGGGTGTTGAATTTTGTCGAAAGCTTTCTCTGCATCTATTGAGATGATCATATGGTTTTTCTCCTTCAGTTTGTTAATATGGTGTATCACGTTGGTTGATTTGCGTATATTGAAGAATCCTTGCATTCCTGGAATAAACCCCACTTGATGATGGTGTATGATCCTTTTAATGTGCTGTTGGATTCTGTTTGCTAGTATTTTGTTGAGGATTTTTGCATCTATGTTCATCAGTGATATTGGCCTGTAGTTTTCTTTCTTTGTGACATCTTTGTCTGGTTTTGGCATCAGGGTGATGGTGGACTTGTAGAATGAATTGGGGAGTGTTCCTCCCTCTGCAATATTTTGGAAGATTTTGAGAAGGATAGGTGTTAGCTCTTCTCTAAATGTTTGATAGAATTCACCTGTGAAACCATCTGGTCCTGGATTTTTGTTTGTTGAAAGATTTTTAATCACAGTTTCAATTTCATTACTTGTGATTGGTCTGTTCATATTTTCTATTTCTTCCTGGTTAAATCTTGGGAGACTGTACCTTTCTAAGGATTTGTCCATTTCTTCCCGATTGTCTTTAATGATATCCCAATAGTGTGGCTTCCTTTCAGGCATGATTATTTTGCGTGGCTTCACTGATTGAATTGTCCCTGCCCATGTTCTGTTACGTATGGTTCCTTGGGACACATCAGCGGCTCAATGACTCCCATTCAGCCGACAACTTTTTGTTTGTCAGGTTGTGACATGTTCCTTACACACATAGTTGTGTGTGTGGTGGACTGTAGGAGGCTCTTGGCTACATTTTGTACCTTTCCCACGTTAGTTAGGATAACTATTCCAGTTTTCCCCGACTGGTCCAAATTTTTGCTGGTTTGTCCCAGCACAATTATGAACAATGCTCCTTTCCCTCTAAAAGTTGTCCCCATTTGGGTGGTAAATTTTATGGTTGTACTATTTCTAGGGAAGCCAGAACAGATGTCATCCAGGGAACATCCATTTTGGTAGAGTAGAAAAATGAGGTTTAGAATTAACAATCTTTTTCTACACCCTGGATTTTCCATGAGTGATTGAAAAGTAATTTAAAATCTCTGAGCCTCAGTTGTCTCATCTAGAGAATAGAAATAATAGCAGTGTTTTTATGAGAATTAACTGGGTCAATATATGTGTAAGTGAAAACATCCAGAAGTGTGCCTGAAACCCAACAGGGAGTTATGAAGTTTGTTTAAGGACAAAGTCTTTTCACCTGAGGTGAGGGTAGGGCTGGATTGTACCTAGCTACAGTTGAAACAAATTTTTGTGATGGAAATAGGGCAGAGAATTAAGTGAAGAAGAGAGCTAGAGGGCAAAGGAGGAAATGAATTTAAAGTAATTCTGGTACAAGACACAGGAATGCCGATTTTAAAAGTAGCATGGAAATTGTTTCCACTCAGGGGTATGTAATAATTGCACTTGGATCCTCCAGGGCACGTTTGATGTTTCTCAGTGTATTTCATGTATTGAGGCTTTTGATGCTTTTCTATGCTCCAGCCCATCTCTCTTGTTCTCTCTTATTTATTTATTTATTTACTTATTTATTTATTTTTATTATTTTTTTTGGCTGTGTTGTGTCTTCATTGCTGCGTACGGGCTTTCTCTAGTTGTGGCAAGTGGGGGGCTACTCTTCGTTGTGGTGTGTGGGCTTCTCATTGCGGTGGCTTCTCTTGTTGCAGAGCACAGGCTCTAGGCACACGGGCTTCAGTAGTTGTGGCATGCGGCTCAGTAGTTGTGGCTTGTGGGCTCTAGAGCGCAGGTTCAGTAGCTGTGGCTCACAGGCTTAGTTGCTCCGTGGCATGTGGGATCTTCCCAGACCAGGGATGAAACCCATTTCCTCTGCATCGGCAGGTGGATTCTTAACCACTGCGCCACCAGGGAAGTCCCTCTCGTGTTCTCTTGAAGCAAACTCAGCTTCCTCTGAAAACATGGCATTTCTGTGGAAAGGCTGGTGAGTTCTCCAGGACTTCAGTCTCCAATAACAGAAGAAAATTAATCTGAAGGAAAAAAAAAGTGGCAGATTGCTGTGCTGGCAAGACCAACAGAAAAGTTGGTCCAGACACAACCTTCTGAGGCAGTTGGTTTCAGCTGGTTAAACATGAATTAAAGTGACCAGTGTCATGTACCTGCAACATGTAAAGGTCTAGACACAACCAGATTCTATTTTTTCCTTTCTCTGTGACCCATTTACTACTTCACCTAGAATAAAGATAACTACAGGAGAAGTTATGCCTTTAACATGCCTTTACTTAATGGTCCTCATCATGTTTAGTATGGGAAATATTATCCGTGTTTCTACCATTCAAATGCATCCACTGTTTTGGCATGTTTTATTTGGTCATATTTCTACAGTTTTCTATCCCCACCCACCCTTTTTGGCTCATATTATAATTTTATCATATTAAAATTCCATTGGATGAATTTTTCTGAAACTTATACAATTATTCTTCAAATGTTAGATTTCATTTTTTTCAATTTTTTGAAATATTCTTTGTATGCATTTGGGATTACTTCTTTAGTGTGAAAATTAAGGAAGAGGAATTATAGGGTCAAAGGCATGAACCTTTTAAAGTTATGCATATTGAAAAGCTAAGAAGCTATTTTAAAAGGCTGCTATCAGTTCACAACGAACTGTTATTTCTTTTCATAATCATTTTAACGATAAGTAGTAAGCACTCTCTAAGTATAATCAATGCAATTAATCCTTACATCACTCTGTAAGATATGCTGGTCTATGCAGTATATAAATTAACCAGGATTTTTCAATATAAAAATTCTGGTTTTTCCATACTGTTGGTGTAGGCTGACTCTATTATTCTTTTGATCTTTCATGGCCTGATGTTTTTCTGGAAGTCTTGATGGTCCCTCTTCTTGCTCATGATTGTACTCAAATTACTTTAAAAGCCAGGCTGGCAGCAGGAAGGGAGGAAGGGCAGAAATTTCTTCCTTTAGAAACACCTTAAGTAGTGTCAGGTGGGCTACACTTCTGGTATTTGCAGCATATTTCTACACAAATTGTGGGAAAGATCGTTTCGTTTCAAAAAGAATGATTTTTATATTCTATTCCCTTCTTTGGACAAGCGTTGTAAAATTGGGCAGAAATCTTGGAATGGATTTCCGTAAGTGGAGGCTCAGAATCTGTGGTTGCTTTGCTGTCTCTTTGAGGTAAAACTCAGGTTCAAAGCAACGGTTCCCAGCACTCTGAGGCTCTCTCAGAACTTGTCACTGGCAGAGAGAAACCTCTTCCCTGCAGAAGACAATAACCCTCTGAATTGTCTTTCTCCCTCTCTGTTGAATATAAAAGCACCTGGCCAAGAGAGGAGACTCCTTCAGAACCAAGTTCAGTCCCCAGACACAGACTGTGATGGCACCTACCGAGAGCAAGAAGCCGTTAGACCCCAGGCCCTGTGCTATGACCTAGCAGTGAATGGCCGAAGGGGTAACTGCCACCTAGTTTCTTTGGGGAAATATAGCATTCAAGTTCTCACTGTTGAATGATGAGAGAACAGTGCTAGTTTTTTGTTCGGCCAATTTTTGGTCAAGATGGATGTATTTAGAGTTGATTTTGGTGATTCCTGCAATGTCAGTAGCATTTTCACCAACACTGTGAACTTCTCTTCTCCTGGATTAAACATCCTGTTTCTTCAGTGATAATTCCGATAGAGTAGTTTCTAGAATTCTCCCTCTGGTCAGCCTTCCTCCACATCTCCACCAAGGCTGTTGGTCTCATCTGGAATGTATGTAGTTAGCCACATTTTTCTTGATATACTGCGTCTGCATTAACATGATACTTTGTGTATCATCTAGCATGGCTAGCCCACATTCTAATAGTACAATATATTCATGTGATCAGGATAATATCATTGAGAGAGTCCAACATTAAATTGTCCCCCCCACCTCTGAAACATCATACTATTTGCTTATAATATATCTGTTGTCTGCTACAGCCTTGGGAGTTACTGCCAAGACAATCTCAACTCTATTCTCAACTTGTAGAATTGCCTTGTCTTTATTTATTTGGATATAGAACTTTACATCTATCTTATTTCAAATGTATCTAGTTTAAGTCTAAGGAAGGCCTTATTTAGTATTATACTATGTCCCTAGAAGGTGCTTAAAAAATTCTTGTTAACAAAATGCTTAATATATGCTTTTTAAATAATTACGTGATCATGGAGTCTTTCTGCTATTGTTAGAAGTAGCTTTAATTCTTCTCATCCTTTTCACTCTATTTTAAATTCTTCCCGAAGTTGTCAGTGTAGAAATCTATTTCTCTTTCATCCCCTGACTTGCATTAATGAAATACCAGAATTTGTCTCTGATGGTCTTAGTGCTACATTTTAAAGGAAAGAAAAAAATGAAAAAGAAGGGAGTTAAGCATGCATTGGCCTCCTTAATAATGCATGTTTTCTGTTCTCCAGATAGTTTATTATTTAGAAACTATGGACTCTAGGATCTTTCTTATAGCAAACAGAAACTGCATAGGGTGAATCAGAATGATTAGTATTCAAGGGGCTGATTCTGGGATATTCACTATAGCTTGTCCTTTCAATGTGTCTTCTTTTGACATCTTCACCCTGGGTATCCTGGCAACAGAGTACTTCACAAAAACAAAAGTCCCATAGACACTGTTTGCTGAATTCCATCAGAATAATAAAAAGACCATTTTACTGAAGCATTTACTGAAGACAGTAAGTTAGAAAAATAGCAAGACGACAGCTAAATGTATTTGATTCAAAAGTGACTGACACTGAAGGAAGCCCCAGTCCAAGGATGGTGTCTTTGGGTCATATAATTTCTCAACCATTTGTGGGAAGACTGGGGGGTGAAAAAGAGATGATTTATGGGCTAAAATGGGAAGTAAACCAACGTGAATGTACTATAGTAAGAAATCCCTAAAAAGGGCCCATTTATATAATGTGGGGCACATGTCTCCATACGAGCTAGAGATGCATCTTTGCTCCTGTGAAGGGACCTCTCCCAGCTGCACAGTCTCCTTCTCCTCAGTGCTCCATTTGCTCTGGTGGAGCAGCAAGCTGGGCTCTTAGGGTGGCACACTAACTAACTCTTTCTAGGCCTTTGGGGATCCAATCACTTTTGTAGGATGTTTGGAAGTTTTGATCCATTTAGTGCAGTGATAATGCTGTCAGTTGGTCTCCTTAGGGCTTTAACAGGTTAATTAAAGCACCTCCCTCAGACTCCTACTGTTTCCTCCTTTAGGCACTGGGGAGAGGTAGGCAACATGGTTAAGAGCATGCTTAACATCATCTGTCTCCTAGTTTTTCAGACTTGCCCTTGCAGTGCTGTATCGCCTTTGTGACCGCAGGGCTTACTACCTTGGTGCAGCGACTGTCTGCTCTTCCTGAGGGCAAACGTTAGGAAATGTTATCTTACTCCAAGGCTGAGGCTTGAACAGAACTCAAGACTCGCAGGGAGGACTTCAGGGAAGAGAAGTTTAAGCTCCCCAAAGGACTGGAATTCAAGCAGGTTATGTGCTAGTACAGGTGCATTTTGATGGTGTATCCTGCCCAAGAAGCCCCTCCTGGTGCCTACGCCCTCACCACCCTCCTTCCCCGATTCTCAGGGGTTGCTGCTGATGGCTCTCTTCATACAGTACCATCTGACTCCCACCCTCCAACCCCGGTTCCAGGCCACAGCTGACTGGACCAGGATGAGGCCCCCAACCCCATCTGTCTAGTCATAGTTTCTCACCTGGGAATTTGGAAATGAAATTCAACAATACTTGTCCATTCAGCTGGTTGTTTGAACTTGGGACATCTACTCTTGGAGGGCTAACTTCTGTGGGCATGCAAAAGCAGGGACAGAAATGACATAGCCACACAACAAAACTAGATGAGAGAACGTGAAAAAAGCGAGAGAGAGAGAGAGAGAAGCTGTCTTGATTCTTCGTGGCTTTTTAGTTTCTAGTTCCAGTTTCTTTTATGGTTTGATTCTGCTTGTTTCCCTTGGACTCTGTGTAGGACGTACACACAGGACCCTATTTGGCCTAACCCAATTTGAGTGTGTTTCACTTAATTATACTTTTGTAAAAAACCTTGACCAAGACAAGCTGATTAAAGAAAGACTCAAAACTGGAATCCAGGCCTCCTGTCCCCAGGCAGATATTTTCTCTGCATTACTGGACCTTCTGCCTGTTAGCTGGACTCCAGACTGCAAAGGCAGAAGCTCTTTTCTTTGGCAGCTCTGCTGTGTCCTGGTGGGGCCAGGACCCTGAATGGTCCTACCTTTCAGGCCTTTGCCCTAGATGGTTCCCCAAATGGATGATCTGCTGGCACCCAGCACTCATCCTCACGCAGACTGGAACAGAAATCAGTGCTGTGGCCCCCTCCACCTGCCCATCTGAGCAGCGGGTCTGAAAAACCCTTGGACCATTGCACTCCTGATTCCTGCATGACTTCTAACCACCTCAGGGTCAGTTTCTAGGAGCCCTTACCTGAGAGGCCTCAGGTGATGAAGGTGATGCCTTCTACCTCTTTGGAAGGGGTACTTGAGAATCATTGCAGGAGAAGAATCCCAGACAGGCCCTCACTCACTGCTCTAAGATGCCAGCTCTTGTTTTGCTACTGTGTGCCATTAGGATAAGGGCAAGCTGACATTCTGAGTGAGGCTAATTGTTGGGGGCAGGAGGGAAACAGGAGCAAAACTGGGCTTCTGATTGTGTCAACAGTGTTTCTGTAGCTCCTGCTGTGGGAAGTCCCCTCTCTCCAGGACAAGGCAGACTGCGTGCTTTTGGCATGAATAAAAGCCATGTAGTGATCCAGGGTTGACCTCTGCATAGAAAAGCTTCCTGCTTAGTTTATGGCTTTAGAATGGGAAGTCATAGATTTCTGGCAGAAAAAAAAAAAGCTAATGTATTCTTGTGAAACAAAGAATAGAACTAGTGGGATAAATGGTACTTGAGAAGCTCCTGACCATTCCCATACTAATCAGAAAAAAGTCTAAATGATGCTGATTAAACTTTAAACAATTTATTTGGGGCCTAATTTGGCCTGCTAAAATGCAGGGGCTGGCTGCAGTCTCTCATAGGTCATGAAGCCTGGTGAAGAGGAAAAGCTCTAGTTCTTTTGTGACCATTGTCACAGCAACAGCTTTCTTCGTTCTGAAGGATGAGACAAGTTCTGTTTGCAGGAGCCAATGTGTTGCTAGGGAGAGCCAGGACACATCAACATCAAAAAGGGCTGGAGGCCTTGAAGTTATTGTCCTTTTTCCTTATCTATACATTACCTTCCTGGCCTCCCCTTCAAAATACATACAAGCACATACAAACACACACAGGCACCTACATTCTCACACCACTACAGTAGTCCCTTTGATAAAATACATTTTCAAACTAATGTAATATGAGGATGAGAAGGGGCTTTAGAGTCAGTGCTAGTCATCTATTGCTGCATTACAAATTACCCCCAAACTTAGCAGCTAAAAAGAAGAAACATTTATTATCTCACTGTCTGTGGGTCAAGAAACCGGCATGGTTTGGGGGCCTCTGGCCCAGCATGTCTCACAAGGCTGCACCCAAGGTGTCAGCTGAGGCCGGCATCACCTCAAGCCTCAACTAGGGGAGAAGATCTGCTCCTAAGCTCATAGATAAGGCTGTTGGCAGGTCCCAGGTGCTCATTGCCTGCTGGCCAGAGACATCAGTTCCTTCTGCAAGGGTTCCATAGAGATGCTCACAATATAGCAGCTGGCTGCCCTCAGAGTAAGTGAGCAAGTACCCAAGAGGTCAAGAGAGGGAGAGAGGACCCCCAAGATGGAAGCCACCTAATCTCGAAAGCGACTTCCTATCACCTCCACTGCATCCTCTCCTCTACAAGGGAGTCGCTAAATCCAGCCCATAGTCAAGGGGAGGGGATCACACAAGGGCATGGATACTAGGAAGTGGGAGTCACTGAGGATTCTTTTGAAGCTGTCTACCGTGAAGTCATCCAGTTCAACCACACCTCTGCTCCGCTTGCATACCTCTTGCACAGGAAGCTTCTTCACTTCTGAGGCAGCTCTTTCCATTCCACATTTAGAATTTCTTAGAGTGAACCATAAGACCTGTATTCTTACAGTGGGCATGGTCATTTGTGACCTCCCAGCTTCCCTTTCCTTTCTGGCACTTTTCCATTAAGGGCTCCCTTTTCTCCTATCCTCGGTCTAGTTTTGGGGTGGGCACAGGACCCAGCCCTGAACAATCAGAATTTTGTATCTCTTGGTAATTGGTTAAGGAATGGGTACAGACCTCAAGCTAATCAATTTACATTCCCTGAGATCTCTTTTTACCATTCCTGTGAGCCTTCTCCCCTCTCTGCCCCTACACCTTCAATGCGTTTTCAAGGGCTATTTATGGTAATTCTTCTGAGGACCACTCCTGGGATACCCCCAGTCACTTTGACCCAACCACAGCGAACTGGAGGTACCCAGGAATTTATATTATGCCCCCCATTTTTGTTTTTGACCAGTTAAAAATTTTTTTAATTGAAATATATTTCACATATCATCATCTTTACTCATTTAAAAGTACAGTTCAATGTTTTATAGTATATACACAGATATGTGCAACCGTCCTCACAGTCAGTTTTAGAATATTTTTATCATTTCAGAAAGAAACCCTATACCCTTTAGCTATTACTCCTCTATCCCCAATCCCTGCCCCATCCCTAAGCAATTACTAATCAACTTTCTATCTCTCTAATTTTCCTATTCTGGACATTTCATATAAATTGGATCATATGTGGTATCTTGTGACCAGCTGATTTCACTCAGTGTAAAGTTTTCAAGGTTCATCCATGTTGTGGCATTTACCAGTGCTTTATTCCTTTTTGTGACCAAATAATAGTCCATTGTATGTATATACCACATTTTGTTTATTAATTCATTAACTGATGGGCATTTGGGTTGTTTCCATGTTTTGGCACCAAGGAATAATGCTATTATAAAAATCCATGTATGTGTTTTTGTGTTGACATATATTTTCATTTCTCTTGAGTATATACCTAGGAGCAGAATTGACTGGGTCATAGATAACTCTTAATTGTTTGAGGAACTGGCAGACCAATTTCCAAAGTGGTTGTACAACATTTTGTATTCCCACCATTAGTGTATGAGGGTTCTGATTTCTCTACATCTTCACCAACACTTGTTATTATTGGACTTTTTGATTCTAGCCATTCTAGTGGGTATGAAATGGTATCTTGTTATGGTTTTAATTTATATTTCTTTGATGACTAATGATGTGTAACATTTTTTTATGTGCTTATTGGCTATTTGCATATCTTCCTTGGATAAATGTCTATACATATCCTTTGCTTGTTTTTCACTTGCGTTCACCCACCCTTTTGACCAATAATTTTTGGTGTGAGAACATGAAAGCTGCATTCCCTCAGGTTGAGGTACCTTGAGACATGACTTTCTCTCCAGAGTCCCTCTGAAGAATCAGATAGGAGTCAACACTACCTGAGACTTGTGCCTTCTTCCCTTCCCTATGAGACTCCTCTACTAGAATAAGGTAGCTTGTCTTGAGAACCAGCTGCCTTCAATTCCTTCTCAGCCTGTATGAACATGTCATTCTTCCACTGCCTTCATCTACTTGAATCTGGGCCAGCTTGTGACTACTTTGTCCAACAGAATACAGTGATTCGGAAGTGATACTGCCCACTTTTGGACTTAGACTTAAGAACTTAAGCAGTTTCCCCCATTTTCTTCTGAGTAATTATGTAAGAAGTCCAAGTGGTGGTTCTAATCTGATCCAGCATTTCAAAGTTGTTCGGACCAATCCAGTTTTACTCTACTATAAAATTTTTTTTTCATAAAATTACAGTTTCTCATTGTAGAAAATCTGGAAAATACAAAAAAATAAAGGGGGTGAGGGGAGAGATGAATAGGCAGATCACAGAGGATTTTTAGGGCAGTGGAAATACTCTGTATACCATACTGATGGAAACATGTCATTATACATTTGTCTAACACATAGAATGTACAACACCAAGAGGGAACCCTAAGGTAAACTATGGACTTAAGATGGTTATAATGTATCAATGTAGGGTCATCAATGATAACAAATGTATCACTCTGATGAGGGATGTTGATAATGGGGGAAGCTAGGCATGTGTGGGCCAGGGTTTGTATGGGACCTCTTTGTGCCTTCCTTTCAATTTTGCTATGAACCTAAAACTTCCCTAAAAAAAAAAAGTCTTAAAAAAGGTATAAATAAGATAATAAAAATCACTTATAATATACTTCTTAGTGATAAGCACTGCTACATTTTGATATGTGTGCTTGAAGTTTTGCCTGTGTTAATAAATCCATATCTAGCCATAATTTATCTACCAGTCAATTTATCTTTATGTAGTTTATCAAAAATGTTTGGCTTGATTTATATGTACTTTTCCAAACTCAGTCAAGTTTCTGACCAGGGTCATTATTCTCCTGGTCTCAGAAGCCTAAGACACTCTGACAAAGTATTATAGAAGGTATTTGAGTTCAAGAGGTATAAATTAAGAAAGAAAGCATGAGAGTTGTGAAACAGGGAGAGGGAAGAAGAGCCATAATTTCCCTCTTAAGTGATATTAAAGTCTCTGATTCTTAGCAAACCCAGTATTTCTACCTTTTAATTCTCAGAACTGGGGGTTTTATCTTCATAGGACCCATTTTTGTTAAGGGAGTGGAATGGGTGAGGTACAAAGAACTTCTCCCCATGAAAGCACTTACTCAGCAGATGCCGCCTTTCCTAAAACATAGATGAGGAAACTTTAAGATAATGAGTTCTGCTTCAGGTAGCACAGGGTGAAATAAAATCACAGAAGATGATTCTCAAACATTGACTGCAAGTCCTATGGGTTCATTGCATGCTTGGGGATGGAGGTGACAGGGTTGAACAGGTCAGACTGCATTGACTGTTGTGGCTGCTGGATGCCTAGCTAGAGGTCCATGAAGGAGAACAGCTAGTCCATCAGCAGCATGTCCTAAGTGAAGCCCATGAGTCATTTGTAGCTCTGGAGTTACACAAAGTAAAACATTAGATAAAACATCTGTTCTATTAGGTTGGTGAGAGCATGGGCACAAACCAGAGGAAAAGGATATACTGATAAGAGCTAACTATTGTGGCTATGAAGAATCAACAGAAAATTGATTCCAAATACATCTGCAGTAGAAATCTATGTAAAATCCAAGAAAATCAGTTTTGCCACCTTCTTGAAACAGTATAAATAGATAGCAAATGAGTTAAAGGTAAAGAATCGTTTGGGAACGCAGTGGTTACCTTCTTCCTTATGAATGTTGAAAATGTCATTTGTTACATCCAAGCTTGGACGAGTGGAGGCATGGGGCTCTCAGTGAAGCATATGCTTTCCTTACATGCTCTCTTCTGGCACGAGAAGGCTGGTCTCTCTGCTTGTTGGAGGATTCTGCTGGAGGTTTGCTTATTGAGGCTTGCCAACACACCCTACACTGCCATGTCTGCTCGATGGCAGTGTCATATTTTATAGGTTCTCACAACTGATTATGTCCAAGTTTCCTGCCGTTAATCACCAAAGCCTGCCATCTTCACTATAACCTAATGAATTTACATCCACTGAAACAAACCCCTTTCCTGACTGCTGTAGTGCTGGAAAAGGAATGTATATTTCTGGCAAGTTGTCTGTTCAGATGCAATTCCACCAAGAAAGAATAACCATCCTAGTTCTAGTATCGACTTTTTTTTTTTTTTTTTTGAGAGCACTTTTGCAAATCAGTGGTTGTTGGGGCATTGATTTTATTTGGTAGCAATCATTGATCTTGGTTGGCTTCCCAAGCTGAATTAAGGCTGATGAGTAGTTGACAGACTGGATATTGTGACAGATTCCCTGACCATGACGTTTTACCTCAAGTAATGTTAGCATTTGGATAAAACAAGGTTTAAACATGCAAAGATAACAGATGCACGTTACAAAATGGTAAAATTAAGATGCTTATCAAATGTAAAGCTCTTTCTATAGAATAAATTCCAATAATATCAGTAAATATTAGAACTTGTTGACTCTAAGTTCAGGCAATAAAATACATGCTGTATGGTTCTTTACTTCATTGTTACTGAGTATTCATTTAAATACTCACTAAATGTCTGCCATGGTGTATTAATTAAGATAGTTATTAGCAAGGATTATAAAGTCCTAAAGAAGGCTCTGGTGGTGGAGATAAAGAGGAGGGGAAAGATCTGAAGGACATTTCTAATAGAACATCCCTAGGAAAGTGATTCTATGTATAGGAGAAAGAAGGAGTTGGGTAACTATGAGCTTTTGCTCTGGGGAGACACCATTAACTGAGTGCTGGGGATGCTTGATTCAAGGTATCTACATGACATGAAAATGAAAAATGAACTACTTAACACAGTAAGCCTTAGTAAATTAAGTTGTCTGTTTGAAGATGCCTCCTCTCCTCCACAGATAAGGAGGAGTGAGCCTTGCAGGCTAGGTTTGGGCATGAAATCCCAGTACCAGTTTCTGGCACTGATGAGTGTCTGAGTAGGTTTAAGAGAGAGCATCTGGGTGAAAGCATATTGAAAAGCCGGGAGGATGGTCTAAAGCTATTTATGAATCCCATTCTAATAGACTCCATGGGAGAAAAAAATCACTGTTTTTTGAAGACCCACTTGATTAGGACTCTGAGTGTCCACTCCTGTTCAATTGGGGACACATTCCCTCTCTGTCATTAGGGTTCCTTCTTTCTCTTGGGATGGAACGAAAGCTTGGGGTGGAGTGCGGGCTTACAGGATGCCTGCAAAAAAAAAAAAAAACAAACCCACAGAAGTCTCTAGTTTTAAGTCCACTGTGTTCATGGCTGGCATCATCGACATCCAAACCCTCAGTGTCTCCTGACATCCAGTAGCTCTCTGTTTCCACATCACATGGGATGTGGGCAGCTTTGATGAAGCCAAGACTGTCTGTGGCTAGGGTCCTACCCCTTGGGTGCCCATGGACCTGTCTCATTCTTAGGTCTTTGTGCACCAAGGCGCCACTGCGGAGCAGGACCATGTAGTTCTCCATTTTCTCTGGGCACCTGCAGCTATCTCTCCTCCCTCCAGCCCAGGGGAATCCCCTACTGCCCTCACTACTTCTCCAAGTCCCTCCACTTCTTCCAGCAGCCCTCTCCTTCTCAGTGGGTTTCAGGTTAAGGAAACTCAAAGCAGAAAATCTGGCAGCCATCTTGTTTTGCACTCTGTTGTGTACCTGCCCTAAGGCAATGAATCAAAAAGCTGGCTACCTGCTTTGATGAGGGAAGAAAAGGGGGAAAGCACAGGGAGGAAATCTACTTACATTAATACCTCAAAACATGATGTGGCTGCTTCAGTCATGAACCTGAAATTGCTAGGCAGAGAAGGAAATTCTAGGTTTTGAAGCCAATGTAGTGAAAAGCCTGGTAAGCCCACAGATTGCAGGCTTGGAGAAGTAAGTGGGAGGTGAAGCCTGAAATAGTCCCTTCAGCTGGGGTGGAAGTGTCTAGCTATCACGTCTCTTCACAGGATGTTCAGGGCTCCATGGAAATAGGGGGAGTGGAAGCAGCGTGAATTTTTCTTTCTATATTTCCTTTTGAAAAAGCTAACAGAGTAAAGGTTTACCCTCAAAAGAAAGTTGGGTTTACCCTACTTTCTGCAGATTGATTGATCTGCTCTTGCATTTCTGCTTCCTGGTATGCCCTGCCCCTCCCAGGCCCTGGAACTCAATGACCTCCTAACCCAGGGCGAGGCAGAATTGAAGGCTGGGCTGAGCAGAAGCGGAATATTAGTTGATCCACTGCTGGGTTGGACTCAGTTATTGATTAACTTACAGAGCAGAGAAGACACAGCTGATGGTACTCTTTCAAAATAAATCAGTATTCCAGACACTGAAAGGGAAACTAGGTTTGAGGGAATTGCAAAGACAGGCTGAGAAAAGATCAAACCACAGAAGGTCAGGTACCACCAAGAGATTTCTGGCAGAAGGAGGTAGCCTTTTTATTGAAGGATGTAGGCAGCTAGGGAAAGGCATCAAAGGAGATTATCTATTTACAACTCCCTATTCCAGAAAAGATCAAGAAGAAAGAGAGCTGGGAGTGGAGGGAAAGTGGTGGCTCAGCAGGCACCGATGTGATGGAGAAATGGCATGAATGTTTGATGAGGGAAGGACGCAGCAGAACTGTGTGTGCCTCTCTGATGCGGCCGTCACTCTGGGTGGGCTGCGAGGTGGCAGAGGTCGCGGGGGACAGCTCTCCCTTTCCCTGCCACGAGGTGACAGGTGCTAGTAGCATCACTGTGGGCTGGGCGCAGGTGTCTGGGTGTGGCCGAGGTTGGCTGGCTGAGTGTGGAGCCAAATGCAGATGGGAACATTGTCATGATTAAAACTACAGGAGAGGGGCTTCCCTGGTGGCGCAGTGGTTGGGAATCTGCCTGCCAATGCAGGGGACACGGGTTCGCGCCCTGGTCTGGGAGGATCCCACATGCCCCGGAGCAACTGGGCCCCTGAGCCACAATTGCTGAGCCTGCGCGTCTGGAGCCTGTGCTCCGCAACAAGAGAGGCTGCGATAGTGAGAGGCCCGCGCACCGCGATGAAGAGTGGCTCCCGCTTGCCGCAACTGTAGAAAGCCCTCACACAGAAACGAAGACCCAACACAGCCATAAATAAATAAATAAATAAATAAATAAAATATTAAAAAAAAAAAAAAAAAACTACAGGAGATAACACAGCTGATCCTGGGTGATCAGTTTTCCTTACTAGGGCTTGGTTTTCTCACCTGGGACACAACAATACTCTTACACATTTGTGAGTATTAAATGAGACCATGCATTCATTTGTTCATTTATTCATCCATCTATTTTTTTTCTCGGTGCTGAGGGTATCAGTGCAAAAATAAAGTCCTCCGTGGAGGACACAGACAATGACCAACTCAACAGAGAAATCTAAGACTGTCAGGTCCTGAGCAGTGGTAGAAGCAAAACGAAGCAGGGTGAGTAGATGGCATGATGGAAGGTGCAGCTTTAGATAGGGTGTTGGGGAAGGCTTCTTGAGGAGGGGGCATTTAAGTAGACCCCAATGAGCGATGGGGGCAAGCCAGGCTGCTCTCTAGGGGAAGAATATTCTAGGTAGTGAAAACAGCATGGAAAACCCTGAGACTGGAACATACCTGGTGTGCTTGGGGAATGACCGGAAACTGGTGATAAAGGGAAGAGTCATGGGAAATGAAGTTAGAGAAGGAGCCAGATCATGTAAGGCTTTGTAAGCCATGGGGGAGGACTTAGGATAGTATTTTAAGTGTGATGGAAAACCCTAACATATGCAGGGAGTTTAATTAAAACACATATGGAGCACATACTGGGAATAAGGCCTGTTCTAGGCACTTCACTAAATCAGTCCTCAAACAACCCTGTGATGGCCCAGGAAGTTCAATTGTTACCAACCCTTCTGAGTCAGGCCCCAACAAGGGTCCTCGCCAATAGAAAGAGACCGAGTTCGGTGGGGTTGCTTTATAGGGATCGCCTCACCTGGGAAGGGGGCAGGGCGCAGCTGGGCTGCTCCCCTCGGTCCAGATCAAACAAAGTGCCGAGGGCAGCATCTCTGCACCTGGGCTGCCAAGCTGAAGTGTCGGGTGCAAGGCCTCTGTACCAGGCACCCTATGAGCAAGAGAAACTAGACGAAGCACAAAGGAAAAGAACAAAAAAGGGTCAGGTCTTATTTTATTACCCAGATTCTATTTTTATTTCCTGAGAATTGTTTGGGGTTTTTTTGTTTTTGTTATTTTTATAAATTTATTTATTTATTTTTAGCTGTGTTGGGTCTTTGTTTCTGTGCGAGGGCTTTCTCTAGTTGCGGCGAGTGGGGGTCACTCTTCATTGCGGTGCGCGGGCCGCTCACTATCGCGGCCTCTCGTTGCGGAGCACAGGCTCCAGACGCGCAGGCTCAGTAGTTGTGGCTCACGGGCCCAGTTGCTCCGCGGCATGTGGGATCTTCCCAGATCAGGGCTTGAACCCGTGTCCTCTGCATTGGCAGGCAGATTCTCAACCACTGCGCCACCAGGGAAGCCCCTGAGAATTGTTAATGGTGTCAAATCCCTCCTCTGTCTTTTGTCCTGCTCCTCATTCTTGAGGGGCACTGAGGGGTGAAGTTCATCTTCTATGAATACTTCCTGCTGAGTTTGGGCATCGTACTAACCTGGGTGGAGGAGCAGAACTTCTCCTCAGCTGCCGTTAGGATGTGTGTATGGTCACTAGGCTTCAGCCCTAACTATTCGTATCCCTGCGCGACCACCATTTGTCTAACCTTTTGGAGACAAAGGACGCCAGACAATTTAAGATACATGGCCCAAATATCAGCAAAAGAAAAATGGCCATGTGTCAAATTTTTCCTGAAAATGAAGGTTTCTAGGTCTTTTGCCTGTAGGCCCAAGTGTTCCCTGATGTTGAGGCTTACTTCCTAGGTCAGGCGACTGGGATAGATCGTGACTATGGTTTCTATACAATCATGCTCTGGGGGCCCCGTTTCTGTGGGTAGCAGGGTGGCAGGATTTAGCAGGTGACAGGTTTCTATGGTAGCCACTGTGTTGTCTGAAAGCATAGCCTGACCTTGAATCAACCTTCTGGGGGACAGCCATTCCGTTCCCTTAGAACTTACTAAAGCCTGAACCTGGTGGAATCTATACAGTGACTGGCTGACCAAATGTTAACTTTTCAGCCTTGTTTAGCTGGGTGGTAGTAGCTGCTCCTGCCCGGAGGCAAGGAGGCCATCCCTCAGCTGGTCCATCCAGTTGTTTAGAGAAATAAGCAACCACCTGAGCAAGAGGTCCCAGCTCTCCAGCTAATGACCTGAGGGCGTTCCCCCTTCTCTCATAAATGTAAAGGTCAAATGGTTTAGCTAAATCTGGGAGGGCCAGGGCAGGGGCCTGAAGGAATTGCTTTTTCAATTCTTGAAAGATCCCTTTGCATTCTGAGTTCCATTCAAAAGTATCATCATCCTTTCCTTTCAACTTCCCATGTAGAGGCCTTGCTATTAGACCCTAGTTAGGGATCCATATGTGGCAAAACCTGGCCTCCCCAGGAAACATCTAAGCTGTCTTGTAGTTTTAGGAGGGGCCAGGCTCCTGGGGTAGGCTTCTCTGACCTTCTGTGAGAATGAAGCCTATGTAGGTCACCTAGTTTGTGATATTTGAGCCTTTTTCTTGGACACCTTATATCCTTCATCGGCTAGGTCGTTCAGAGTGGTTACAGCCTGGTGTTGTTGGAGCCAATAGAATGAGACCTAGTTTGGTTCAGAAGCAAAGGAGAGTTTCATTCTTTGATCAAAGAATGGAGAGGTGTGACCTTGCACTCTAGAGCACCTGCTTTCCCTTACAGACCATGGGCGAGGCTGCTTTATAGGATTCAGCTGGGAGAGCTGAAGGCGGGGCTGGGGAGTGAGGTGGGGTTCCTGCACATTAGGATCAGGTGTGCTGCTCTCCAGACGCCAGATAGCAGTGCTCGGTGCGGCACCTCTGCACCCGGTCTGCTGCCGCCATCTTACTCGTGGGCAGCGCTTGTGCACACAGCCTGCCGAGCTGAGGTGTGGGCCCAACCATTTCACGCCAGGAGTTCTGGCCTGAAGCGCTGGGTGCAAGGCTTCCGCACACAACACCCTGTGAGCAAGTGAAACTGGACCGAGTTCACAGGAAAGAAAGGTTAGACTTTTTTATTACTCAGATTCTATTTTTATTTCCTGGGATTTGTTAATGGGCTTTGCTGGGGACACATCCGTTTGGAGATGACATGATTGAAGTGTCATAGTCAGTTATATCAAAGTGCTCATAGTTTTTCTTTTCTATAGATGAAAATGTTTTGAGTTCTGAAGAGCTGCAGGACAAATAGAACTTGGGCTTATCTTTCATAGTATTTTATGTTGCTACCACTTGTAATGTGTTTTTTCTCATGGGAAGTATTCTAAAAGTCAAGAGGCATCAAAATAATGATTTCTTTTTTAAGCCTAAGTGGGTAATGTTTACATATAAATATTTAAAAATACATAAAATTAAATGAATATACCCATGGTTATTTGATTAATCATTAATTAAGGTTTTAATTCATTCAAGTGTTAATTGAGTGCATCTGTGAAACAGGTCCTGGGCTACAATCTGGACCCAAAAGAAAAATAAGTCAAAGTCCTTCTTCTCAATGAGTTTATAATTCAGTGAGGAAGACAACTAAACATAATTACAACCCAGTTTGACAAATTCTGTGCTAGAAGGAAGCCCAAGATCTTGAAGCAGTATGGGAGAAGGGGAGCCTAATCCTGACGAGGGCATGTGTCAGGGAAGGCTTTGTGAGTGTGCTGCCTGAGATGAAAGCTGAAGATAAAGAGAGGGGGTCAGAAATGGCATTCCTGATGAGGGAGTAGTATGTTCAAAGGTGCAAGGGTGTTAGAGGGCATGGAACATTCCAGGAGCTGCAGACGGAGCAGACAGAGCCAGTCCTACAGGGAGATCCTTAAACGGCTCCATGTGGCTAACTATACAAGCACAGCTCTGTCATCCAGCGCTCAGATTTCTCCGCATGTTTATCTCATCCTTCCTCTAATATCTTTCTCCCCTCTGTTCAGGGTTATCTTAACTCGCTCCATACTTATTCCAACCTGTAAACCTTTTTTTCATAATGCTTCCAGTCCTTAATACCTTTCCTATTCTCTTAGGATATTTGAACTTTTCCCCACTTTTCATTGCCTGTCTCACTACTGCCTCTACCAAGAAGACCTCTCTAACTATACCTGTTCACAGTGATCTCTCCTAGCTCCGAATTGATTTTGTCCTTCAAAACATACCTTAAGAATCCACTCCATTATTTGTTATTTACTTCAGGTGTTAATGTTGCATTTTCAACTCATTTGTGAATTTGGTAATGGTGGGTAACCCTTCGTGATTTTAATTTGTCTAGCTCAGTGTAGTGTATGATGAACACTCTTGGTCAGTACTGTAATTTGATAAATATTAACTGGACACTTTTTTTCAAGGCCACTGCTGGATGCTGATTGTATTTTGGAGTCCCTAGCCGCTCGTACAACTAGGTAGTAAAATGGGCAGGTTTTATTTCTCCTACACAAACTTATCCTGTGACCTGGGGAAATTAAGAAGAGTCAACTAGATCTGTATATATCGTGTATACATCACTGAAACGCAATATACAGTGGAAATAGCAACTTCCAGAATAATACAGCATGATACTGTTTACGTAACTTTTAAGTGTATATACATACTATATACATTTTAATGGGCATATGTATGTATGTTAAAGAATTTTAAAAAATGGACTGGAAGTATACATGCAATTCATGCTAATGGGTGTCTCTGCATTAGGAGAGGAAGGTCAAAGAAAATTGCAATGTAGTCTATTTTTATTTTACAGAATAAAAAATCCAAAGCATATAAGATAAAATATTTTCAATGGTCAGTGTTGTTTTTCTAACAGTTAATATGTTGTGGGATTGTTTGTTGTGTTATTCTTTATACTTTTCTCTATTTGAAATTTTTTCTCAAACACCTAAACACACACACACACACAGACACACACACACACACAGAAATTGCATGTGTGTTCAAGAGCTGGAACATTTAGGAGCAAAGGAGACAAGGAAGGTGGAGAGAGAGCTTGAACAGCTCAATTATTGTGAGTAGAAAACTTTTCTTGTAAAATATTCCAGCCCCTGCTATTTTGCTATTATAGCTCCTTGTAGATCAGGAGACAATTCTAGTAAAAATAAATCCTGTGGCCTTTGCATGGTCTTTGGTTTACAGTAGGCTTCATGAGATAATACGGACACTGCGCTGGAGGGCTTCAGCTAACTCTCTCTAAATGAACTGCAGCTTCCTCTCTGCCTTTTCGCAACTGTATGATTTCAGGTGAGGTTAATGGGCGTTAGTTATACCAGTAGGTGGAATATATGGGGCCTGAATTTTAATGCCTGAGCCCCTGCCATTCTAAAGTGGAAACTGACCCAGGAGAGTTACAAATAGGTAGACAGCGTCAAGGGGCTGATCATTAACATTCCCGTAAAAACCGAGAGCGTGGGGTAGGTGGAGGGAGTCAGCAGTGATCTAGGGCCAGAGGGACCCGAGGACATGACCAACCTATAAGGTCTGAATTGCTCTCACTTAAACTCACATCACTGGAAAACTTTAAATGAACAAACTGAGCTGATTCAACAAGATTGTGTGACCTTACAGCCAAGTTCAGCCTGAGGAGATATAAAGAACAACTGATTCCAAAAAAGGAGGGCCCAGTTATTTTTATATTAATTCACAGAGAGGGAAGTTCCTTTGAAATCCAAGTCTGCCTAGGTTCCTAAGAATAAGTCTTGAGGGGGACATTTTAAAATCCTTTGAAATTATGCCTCTAAAATTATGTATGTGTGTATATGTCTACGTGCATAACATACAGGTACACGTACATGTACACACATAAGCATATAGACACAAACGTATGTGATATGTATACATATATCATGATTATATATAAATATACATTATATTTATATATATACATGATAGATTATATGTGTATAGATGCCAACAAATCAGTACCTATGATCAGCAAATGTATGGTGAATTGAGTGAGCATCACAAATAGAAAAAAGCTTAGTAAGAGTCATATTTTCCTCTTAATTGTCTTATTCTTGATGGAGATTTCTTAACCTTCCTGAGCTAGACTGAAGTTTCAGGATGCTTAGTGACAACTGGGACAGCTGGGCAGTTGGTGGGTTGAAGGGGAAGAACAGGGAATGATAAATCTCTCGTGTCTGGGAGGGTCCTACAGTCAGTAGCATGTGCCTTCCTCTCCTGCTGGCTAGGGGTGTGGCTCCTGTTCTCAGCTTAACAAGCAGTCACTGTGTGTGAGGCACTGCGCTAGGCACTTGACAAAGATCTTCTCATATAACCCTCACCACCAGACCTGCTAGGTACCAGTGTCCTCATTTTCAGAACAAAGAGCTTAGACTAAGTAGCTTTGCTCAGAGGCAGTAACTGAGAAGTGGCAGAGCTGCGTTTAAACCGGGGTCTGGCTGACTCCCAGTGCCTGCTTTAGTAATCACCAGTGAGGATGCTTCAGATCGTACTCAACGGCAGATAGAAGGAGCTTTCTCTCTAGTGCAAGCTGAGGGACAGTTTGGGCTGCAGCTAGAAATAGGTACCATACATATGCCTACCCCAGCGATTGTGAGGACCATACAATACTCATTGACCATCAAAAAGTGTTCCCAAACCACACACCAGAGGCCCCAGAGAGAGCTTTAGGGTGTCAGCTCTGCACCGGATAGAAGGCCTCGTAATTTGGGGAAAGAGCATGGGCCTTGGAGCTAGTTGAATTTATGATCAAATTCCACACCTGCCACTTAATAGTTTTGTAGTCTTGGGAAAGTTGCTTAACCTCACCGAGCCTGTTTCTGAAGCTCTAGAATGGTGACAGCAGTGCCTGCCTTGCAGAGTTAGTGTTAGTTCTGGAGAAAAGCAGCACACAGCACATGGCAGGTCCTAAACTGCAGGTAGCAATTTTTCTTAGCAACATGAATTATAACAAATTGTTGGTCATTGAACCTAAACAGAAGAAAATGTGCAGTGTTCTAGGTAGAGAGACAAGAGAGACCTAGTGTGAATACATGGCTCACAGGTTAGCAGCACAGAGATTCCCTGTGGAAATGGCCTCCCTTTTGCTGGTGAATGGGGTAGTAAGGTTCCAGGGGAGAGCACACAGTCTCCCCTACACATATTTTGTAACATGGGTGATCCACAGGACCCTTTAATTGTGCTCGAACAGACTTTGGCAAGGCAGCTGGAGGGAGCGTGCTCTGGCTCTGGGGTGGAGTCAGTCTTTGGGCAGTTCTCCGTTTTGGTCCGCTCTCTTGTGTGTGCTGAAGGTACCCAGTCCCTTGTATGTTGGCGTCTTTTAAGGACAGAGTTTTCTCTTTGATTGAATGGTTTGGTTTCTCTTTGAGAATTTTCATTCCCAAGGGGAGCTCATACATACGCTTGTTAACGTGGATAGATATAGGGAACAAAGAAATGATAAACTTTAACAGCTAACATTTACTTAGCACTTACTTTGTGCCAGTCACCGTTTTACGTGCTTTACATGTATTAGTCTTTAAATAATTTAATTCTCACAATAATACTATTAGGTTGATACTCGCGTTATCTCAGTTTATAGTTGAAGAAACAGGCACTGAGTATTTAGGTATGTTGCCCAAAGTCACAGACTTCTTAAGTGGCAGAGCTGGCATTTAAACTCTGGTAGTCCAGCTCCAAAAGTCTTGCACAACTGGAGGCAATAATTGGTATTTACAGCCCCACAGGCTTCACATCATGGTGACAGAGTTGTGTACAAAGCAAAATGGCAGCTAACAGAAAGAGTCCCTGTAACTCAGCAGCTCAAAGGCTTTGCTACCCAGAGTTAAAGACATGCTCCTCAGGATTGTGTCACTGGCATCTAATTTGAGAGCAGTTAGGTAGCAGCAGGGATTCTAACCCATATTTACTAAAATCAAATTAAATGTCTACTCATTTTGTTATCTTGGAAATATACCTTGCCTTAATGATACGATAAGTGGATACAATGTCATGGCAAGATCACACAGTGTATCATCTTTGTTAGCTATACATAGGCCAGCTTTTGTGATGTTATTTCATAGGAACTCGTGTTTCTGAGTATCTGATTTACGCATTCTCTAATTTCTTTTATGATCTACATGTTGCTTATTTTCCTTTCACAGATTTGCCTTGCTTGTAACAGAGAGTGTATTTTTGGTTCAAATGGATAGGTAGCCTAAGATGTTCCAGGCCCTGGGAGTTCTGAAATGTTTTAATGCTTTCCATTTAGAAAGAAACAAGTAGCAACGTAGTAAGAACTTGGGAGAACACACAGATACTAAATTTCATTCTGCTTGTTCTCATTTATAGCATAGTCCTAGGGGTCTGCAATGCTGAACTCCTTTCTCTGACACACAGAATGATTGGGTTCTGGATTTCCATCCTTAATTGCAGAGACCATTGGCCTAATCATTTCTACCAAATGGATAAGGAGACTATGATTCAGATGACACAATACCATACTGAGCTATATAGTTGTAATCAGCAACGCATCCAGGGAACTGCGCGAATTTGGAGTACACCATCTGTTATTAGGCAATTCTGAATCCAAGGAGCTTCATTCATTTGGATTCCACATCATGAACTTAAGATCACTGGACCTGACTTTGCCCACTGGGGAGAAGGCCTTGCTAAATATATAGACAAGTCAAGGCCTAGGCAAAATGGTGACGTTGGTGAACTTTTCGGTGTTGAACCTTCCCAATCAGCATCTCCTTTTCCTGCCATGATGATGGCACCTCTCTCTCTGGTGAATCATGCCTACGCCTCCATCTTCCTCCTCCTATCAAATTTGGGGCTTTTGAAATACTTTGATAAAATCACTTGCAGTAATAGGCAGTTGACTGATAAGATTCTTTTTTTCTTTTCTTTACTATATTCTGGAACATTTGCATTTTAATAGAACTGAAGTCTTTATCCAAAGGAATAAATGCATTCTAGAAGTAAGGAACTGGTCAAGCAAGTATAGTTTTGAAATTGAATATTTCTTTCTGGTACCCATGAACACGTAAATGACCACTTTTCCTGCATACTTGAAGGGTTGACCTTGCATATTAAATGTTCACTTGTTGAGAAAAATAAACTGTGTGCCAAGTCGTTTTGTTAACTATGAAAGACAAATGAAGAGAGTAATTATAAATGATTCTTAAATACAGTGTATCAGTATGGTCTGATAATACCTGTGCTTATAAAAACTAGTAAAATTTATTTTACATATAAACTTAATATTAAAATAAGCATTTCCATAATTTGAATTTTACACTACTCTAGAGAATAATAAGAAGGCTAAAAAGGGCTGTAGATGGCTTCCCTGGTGGCTCAGTGGTTGAGACTCTGCCTGCCAATGCAGGGGACACGGGTTCGAGCCCTGGTCTGGGAAGATCCCACATGCCGCGGAGCAACTGGGCCCGTGAGCCACAACTACTGAGCCTGCGCGTCTGGAGCCTGTGCTCCGCAACAAGAGAGGCCGCGAGAGTGAGAGGCCCGCGCACCGCGATGAAGAGTGGCCCCCACTTGCCGCAGCTAGAGAAAGCCCTCGCACAGAAACGAAGACCCAACACAGCCAAAAAAATAAATTAATTAAAAAAAAAAAAAGGGCTGTAGAGATCAATGTTTCCAAAGGGTGGTCTCTGTCCCGGCAGCATCAGCACCACCTGGGAACTTGATAGAAATGCACATTCTTAGGCTCCACCCGAGAAATGCCACATCCAGAACCCTGGAGGTGAGCCCAGCAGTCTGTTTGAACAAGCTCTCTGGGTAATTCTGATACACTCTAAAGTTTGAGAACCAAGGTTGTAGATGATTACTCTTGAACTCATCCTAATTCACAGATGAGTAAACTGAGGCCCAGAAAGATTAAGAGGCTGAGCAGAGCTGGTGATTTTTAGTACAGTGTTCTTTTTACCAGCCTAAGGTAAGTCCCTCTGGCTAATCAGTTTGAATGAGTGAGATTTGCTGCGGCATCTTTGATTGGCAGGACAGTCAAATCGCCCCCGATTGTGTGACTTTACCCTTGTAAGGCCCGGGGGTGAGACTTGAACAACTTCAATCTCTTGGAGCCTCTCAGGGATCAGGCTGCTCCATATTCACTCTCTTTAAAAAGATCAGCATTCATTTTCCTGTAGACTTGGGGTTAGTCTTCCTGAGCTGCGTACGAATAAGATGAATGAATTTATTACCAAAAGCTAGATTAAGTTTTGCAGCTGTTCCGCCTGGGGATCTAGTCGAGAAATGGGCCAGCACAACCGAAAATCCTTTACTGACCAAGGCAGTCTGAAAATGCAATCTTACCTGGTAAGTAGCATTCAGAAATACCGAAATGAAGTGAAAAATTAAAATGACTTTTGCCTAAACATGTGGGAATGGGGAAATCCTGGGGTACCAGCAAACATAGATCAGAGCTGTGGAATGCAGACGCTGTCTTTTTAGCTGGCTCACCTCAAGGGGATGCCACTTGTGGATGTAGGAATGAGAATTCACATTCAAAAGTTCAAGGGGCTGTATAAATTTTAGGACAAATACTGATGTTTGTGACTCTAGCAACCTCATTTATCCATTTATCTCTAAATCACAACCTCTAAACTAGGCAGTATCTGGGAACTGATATCTTCTGACCTGCTCTCCTCAGTATAGGAATGTCAACATGTGCATTCATTCATTCTTTTCTCCATGAATGCAGCCGTTTATCCTGCCAATATTTTAAAACTATCACTATATGCCAGGACTATTCTGGGATTGTTTTTTTCTCTCATTTCTTGCCTTTTATTCATGATGGAGTGAGTAATTTTTATCTTCTATTTTTCCCTGTACCAACTTGGAAGTTGCACGTTCTGTTTCTTTCTTTTAGTAGTTACCCTAGAAATTTTACCAAATATACTTAAATTATTGAAGTCTAAAGTTAACCAAAACCTTGACCCTCCTCCCAGTAATACAAGTGCTTTTCAAAGTTTAATTCAATTTATCCCCTCTTGACTCTTGTTACTGTGTTGTATTTTTAAGTCTACCTAAAAACAAAAACAATTAACATAATTATTACTGTCTTATACAATCAATGTTGATTAATATTAGTTTCCTTTATTCCATCCTGCACTTCAGATCCTACGTCTAGAATTACTTTCCTTTAGATTTTCTTTTAGTAAGAGTATGCTAGTGATGGTCTGTCTTGGATAGATAGATGTCTTTATTTTTACTTCACTTTTTTATTGAAGTATAATTGACTTAGAAAATTAAGTAGGTTAAATGACTTAACCAAGGTCATAGAGCTAGGTAATAGCATATCTGGCCCTCGAAATCAGATCTGACTCTAAATCCATTGTTCTTTCCACTTCATCACACAATTTCTCATTCTAATCCAAAATATTACAGTATAGATAATGGTAATATGGGTACAACATTTTAACTGTATTCACTTATGAGAAGTTACATTGTTATTTACAAAATAACCTATTTCCTCTATTAGTGACCAATGAGAAATAAGGAATTCGGAAGTGATGTAGGGAAGGACAGTGGATGGTTTATGAACTAATCAAGGAGGGTTTTGATAACTCTCAGTAAGATAGTGACTTACTGGTGGAAAGCCCTCAGGTAAATAAAGCAACTGCTCATTCACTAGTTTGGCAAAATCCAACCAGAAGCGTAACAGGAAAAATAGTAGATTACAATGAAGCCTTGTCTACACTAAGGTGATGGAGAGTGTTTAGAGAATGATAAGGGCTTATACTAATGCCTGAATAATTAGCCCTAAGATGTGAGCCTTTTATCACAATTCTAAGAACAGTTGTCTGCTGAAAATAGACTCTTCTACATGAGTGAGAACAAAACTGACATTAGTTAAACAAGATCTGTGAATGCAATCTGTGGGGAGACATAAGTTATGGGGGAAAGTGGAAATGCAGAGAAAATACAAGATAAATCCAAACACCTGCAACAAAGTGCATGTATGTGAGTGTACGTGAGGTGGTGATGGGAGGAGGGGTGAGGGAAAAGTTAATTTTTATCAGTTATTTAGAAAAACTACAAAACAACAGTATTTATATATGAATACATCAATGTAAGAGCCTAAAAGACTTTTATGAACATTTGGAGTAAATTAATAAAGTGTTCTACTGGAGTGCAGTTTTGAGAGATACCATATTTTGTATCTTTTGGCTTTTGGCTATTTGAACACATTTTTTGAAAATTGTATTTACTCCTATACTTTCTCAGTTCTCCCCAATTGTGTTAGTTCCCAATACAAAATTATGGGATGGTAAAAAGAATAAAATATATTAACTCCAGGTATTCACTTTGTCACACTTCTCTCCCTCGGCTTTGAAGCAATAATCATTTCCATGTACCTGTTCAGTTCCTCCCAATTGCCCTGTATAGTACATTGCTTCACAAACATGACACATACTTATGTGATGATAGATAAGGAGAGAAACAATTCTTTCATGTTCTTCTCCCCTCCTTAATTTTTATCCTTCCTCCCCGTCACGTTAAACTCACTAGTTCCAAGTCTCAGAGTAACATGACTCTAAGAGCAGCTTTCCAGAGAGGAGGGGCAACCCTGACTTGTAGAACAAAGAAGAATGACTAACGGCCTGGATCTGTGGGAAAGGGGGCAGCATCCAAGCCTAAACCACAAACTACAGATACCTTGGCCATGTGCTTCCTCTCTATAACCTTAAAGTGACAAAGCAAAAGATCTAGACCAATATACGCCCTCCTTCTCTTCACCCCAATAAAGAATGTCATCATATCACAAAATGATAAGATCTGACACATTCTCTGAAGATCGTCTTTTTTCAAGCAGCCATCTGCATTAAAGCCATCTGTCAGCTTTTCTTGCTTATTAGTCACATCCCTGAGAAACCAATTGTAGTATCTACTAATCCTAAAAGGCCATGAAATATTATTGATCAGAAATTGGAAAGGATGGCATTTCGTTGCACATAGTCTGCATCCTTAGAGTGCAAAATAAAGCACTGAAAATTTAATTTTTATCAGCATAAAAAGCCAAGCAAGAATACTCATCCCTCAATGTGTAGTTTTTTCTGCCTCCTTCTCCTTTGTTTTGGTTAGTTGGTCGGAATTTAATTTGTTTTGTGTCCTGAAACTGATGAGGGTAAGTTTTTTTTGTCCTGAATTTTTCTTCTTTGTTTGCTTGTCATAACTGATGTGCACAGGAGGTGATTATTCACCCAAACTATACAAGCCTAATCTTTTTCCAAATTTCAAGTTTAATCCAGGGGGAGCTTTAAAATTAGAAGCATGGAAAGAGCACTTGTTCATTTGTCAGATATCCTAGCATCAAGACTGTAGACTTGAAATTTGGGTAGGTTATTCGACATGATTTACTTTGCTATATATAATTTAAAGATAATATCTTTTTTTATTGAACTGTAGTTGGTTTGCAATATTAGCTTCAGGTGTACAACATAGTGATTCAATATTTTTATAAATTATACTCCATTTAAGATTATTACAAAATAATGGCTATAGTTCCCAGTGCTGTACAATATATCCTTGTTGCTTATTTATTTTATATATAGTTGTTTGTGTCTCTTAATCCCCTACCCCTATCTCGCCCCTCCTTCCTTCCCTCTCCCCACTGGTAACTACTAGTTTGTTCTCTATATCTGAGTCTGTTTCTTTTTTGTTTTATACATTCATTTGTTTTATTTGTTAGATTCCACATATAAGTGATAACAGAGTATTTGTCTTTTTCTGTTCTGACTTATTTCACTAAGCATAATACTCTCTAGGTCCTTCCATGTTGTTGCAGATGGCAGAATTTCATGGATGAGTAATATTCTGTTGTATATAAATACCACACCTTCTTTATCTGTTCATCTGTTGATTGGCACTTAGGTTGCTTCCATATCTTGGCTATTGTAAATAATGCTGCTAACACTGAGGTGTGTGTCTTTTCAAATTAGTGTTTCTGTCTCCTTTGGATATATACCCAACAGTGGAATTGCTGGATCATACGGTAGTTCTATTTTTAGTTTTGTGAAGAACCTCCATATTGTTTTCCATAGTGGCTGCACCAATTTACATTCCTGACAACAATGTACTAGGGTTCTCATTTCTCCGCATCCTCTCCAACATTTGTTACTTGTACACTGTTTGATGGTAGCTATTCTGACAAGTGTGAGGTGATATCTCATTGCGGTTTTGATTTGCATTTCTCTGATTAGTGATGTTGAGCATTTTTTCATGTGCCTTGTGACCATCTGTATATTTTCTTTGGAAAAGTGTCTATTCAGGTCTTCTGCCTATTGTTTAATGAGTTGTATGAGCTGTTTATATATTTTTGATATTAACCCCTTATCGGTCAAATCATTTGCAACTATTTTCTCTCATTCAGTAGGTTGTCTTTTATGTTGATGTTTTCCGTTGTTGTGCAAATCTTTTATATTTAATTAAGTCCCATTTGTTTATTTATGCTTTTCTTTTGCCTTAGGAGACAGACCCAAAAAAATATTGCTACCACTTATGTCAAAGAGTTTTCTGCCTATGTTCTCTTCTAGGAGTTTTATGGTTTCAGGGCTTACATTTAGATCTTTAATCCATTTTGAGTTTATTTTTGTTTATGGTGTGAGGAAATATTCTAATCTCATTCTTTTGCATGTAGCTGTCTAGTTTTCCCAACATCACTTATTGAAGAGACTGTCTTTTCCCCATTGTATATTCTTGCCTCCTTTGTCATAGATTAATTGACCATAAGTGTGTGGGTTTATTTCTGGGCTCTGTATTCTGTTATTTGATCTATTTGTCTGTTTTAAAGCTAATAATAGCTTTTTAAAACAAGTACCTGGGTCCAAAAATAGAGTTGCTTACAGAAGATGAAATATATTCATTAATTCACTCATTCAATTATCTACCCATCCATCTATCTATCCAACCATCCTTTGAAAAAAATATTTATTTCTAACATGTGCCAGGAAGTGAGGGTAAAGCAGCGAACAAAACAAAATGTTTGCCCTAATAAAGCTTAATTTCTAGTAGGGAAAAATAAACATTTTATAATAATTAAGCTATATAGTATGTCAGATGATCATAGATGTTATGGAGTAAGCAAGGAGTTGTTACGGAGTAAGTAGGGAGGTGGGTTATGGAGTTTTGGTTTTAAATTGAGTGAGCAAGGAAGTCTTCACAGAGAAGGTGACATTTGCGCAAAGACCTAAAGGAGATGAGAGAATGAGCCATGCAGGTATCTGGGGGCAAAGGTAACCAAGAAAACTGTAGGTATTAAATTCCTGAGGCAGGAATGTGCCTGCCATATTCAAGAAAAGGCCAGGAAGCCAGTGTGGCTGGAGTGTCTTGAGAAAGGGCAGAGTAGTGGAAGATAAGATCAGAGAGATAGTGGAGGGACAGTTAGTAAACGCAGGGTCCTGCAGGCCCCTGAAGGGACTCTGGCTTTTATTCTGGTTGCAGTGGGAACCATGAAAGATTTGGGGCAGAGAAGTGATATGATCTGACTTAGCTTTTGGATTCCTTGTTGAAAAGAAGCTGTGTTGAGGTGGAAAAGGTGCGGGAGTAAAGGCAGAAAAGGAGGCTAGTTAGGAGGCTATTGCTGTCATCTGGGCCAGGGTAGGAGCAGCAAGGTGGTGAGAACTAGTAACTTCTGACATATTTTGAAAGTAGAGTCAGGTAGATTTGCTCTTTAGAAAGGAAAGAGAAAGAAATTAAGGATGTTTATAGGATTTGGCCTAAGGAATTTGAATAGTGGAGCTGTCCTATACTGGTAGGATGGGACCTGCTAGGGGAGAAGCCAGTTTGATGAGGAAGATGAGGAAGTGGGTGTTTGACTGATGAGTTTGAAGAGCACCCAACTAGGAGCCAGATCACACTGAGTCCTTGGGGGTGGGAAGGAGGTGATGGGCAGAGATGACTGAATGGCCATCCGGGCTTGAAGGTTCTTACTCCTTACAGAGGGGAACAGGCATGAAGACAGATAAACACAGTAGAAGGCAAACTAGCCTAGGCTGCAGGAACAGTGCCATTTCCACCCAGAACTTTCCCTTGGGATGGAAATAAGTGGCCCTCTATATGGTTCGAACTTTTAATCACTTATTCAGTCTTGAGACTAGGCACAATCAATTTCACACCTCATCTGATTACAGCTCTTCCTTGACACCATTAGTGATAAGACTGGAAGAGATGTCTATTGCCCTGCACACACTTGAAAAACACACTTTGATGGCTATGTGATTATATACCTCTTTGAAAAAAAGTTTCAAGTAAAATCAAATCCTTTTGCTGATATCTCCCACCTTCACCTTTTTGTTCTATACATTTTTGCCCAATCTTTTTGCCTGAAGCTGGAAATTATGCAGTTAAGATTTGTCTTCACCACTATGCTAACATAGACAAGAAGTTCTGTTGCCACCATGCATAATTATCAGTGATTTGATTAGTCCCATGAGTTTTCAGAACAAAGTCTAAGATTGGTTTTAAATGAAATTTAGGGGTATAAAGAATAATTGTTAAGGCAGTTTAAAATCAATGCCTAAGACTGAATGAACACCAGTAAGAATTATAATGATTGTGCTGAGGTGGTAGATTGTAGGTGTTTTCTTTTTTTCCAATTTTTTTTTAAACATCTTTTTTAAAATTAATTAATTAATTAATTTATGGCTGTGTTGGGTCTTCGTTTCTGTGCGAGGGCTTTCTCCAGTTGCGGCAAGCGGGGGCCACTCTTCATCGTGGTGCGCGGGCCTCTCACTATCGCGGCCTCTCCTGTTACGGAGCACAGGCTCCAGACGCGCAGGCTCAGCAATTGTGGCTCACGGGCCTAGTTGCTCCATGGCATGTGGGGTCTTCCCAGACTAGGGCTCGAACCCGTGTCCCCTGCATTGGCAGGCAGATTCTCAACCACTGCGCCACCAGGGAAGCCCTTTTTAAACATCTTTATTGGAGTATAATTGCTTTACAATGGTGTGTTACTTTCTGCTGTATAACAAAGTGAATCAGCTATATGTATACATATATCCCCATATCCCCTCCCTCTTGTATTTCCCTCCCACCCTATGTTTTTATTATTTAAAAATATACAGGAAAGAACCATTGTCATAGTTCTTTTTTAATTTTTATTGGAGTATAGTTGATTTACAATGTTGTGTTAGTTTCAGGTGTACCGCAAAGTGAATCAGTTATACATATATTATACATATATCCACTCTTTTTTAAAATTCTTTTACCATATAGGCCATTACAGAGTATTCAGTAGAGTTCCATGTGCTATATAGTAGGTTCTTATTAGTTATCTATTTTATATTTAGTACTTGTATATGTCAATCCCAGTCTCCCAGTTTATCCCTCCCCCCACCTTGTCCCCTGGTAACCATAAGTTTGTTTTCTACATCTGCAACTCTACTACTCTTTTGTAAATAAGTTCATTTGTACCTTTTTTTCTTTTAACGTCTTTATTGGAGTATAATTGCTTTACAATGGTGTGTTAGTTACCGCTTTATAACAAAGTGAATCAGCTATACACATACATATATCCCCATATCTCCTCCCTCTTGTGTCTCCCTCCCACCCTCCCTATCCCACCCCTCTAGGTGGTCACAAAGCACCGAGCTGATCTCCCTGTGCTATGCGGCTGCTTCCCACTAGCTACCTATTTTACATTTCGTTGTATATATAAGTTCATGCCACTCTCTCACTTTGTCCCAGCTTACCCTTCCCCCTCCCTGCGTCCTCAAGTCCATTCTCTACATCTGTGTCATAGTTCTCTATTGGATTGATATAGTGTGTTTAAACATTTGATTTTTAAAAATATCTTTGTTTTGAACAACATTGCAAAGGTAGTATACCATGTGTTTGTGCTACACGCCAGTTTTTCCTTGCTTATTACTATGCTTACTGTTCCAGTGAACTGACAATGGGAGTGAAGAATAGTGGTGCCTTGTCTTAATGGACATCAACATGACCTAAAGCCACTCACTTGGGCTTCTCTGAGTACCCTACTCACCTCAGTCTCCTCCAGGGAGAGGTTTAGATGCACAGGGTGGGGAAAGTATGGGGCCAATACCCAGAGAGATGAAAACAAATAAACAGATACAACTGTTGGATGATACAGATTACTGAGATTGGAATGTGGTGGGATCATTTTCCACACTGGGATACAGGTTTGGAAGACATTCTTTTTGAGCAATAATTTCGTTTCCTGAAACCTCCAGGAAGATTAGGAGTAAAACTTGGGCAAGAGTAGGAATCAAAATGCATCTTTTTAGTTTTCTGGTGATATGTTCTGTGCGTTCTGGTACTTGAGATTTTAGGGAGTCTGTCTCTGTCTTTGCATAATGCTTAGAAGGAACTTTGACTTTGTAGGCTTGGACCATGATGGGGCCCATTGAAGAGCGAGAGATCATGGTGCTGGCTACCTAAGACTTGCTGCAGTCTCAAAGGGAGGAAAGTAGATGGATTGAACAACCATTGTTTGTTTTCATACAGTATATCTTCTTTCTTCTTTGTTAGCAGCACCCACTTCCTCTGAAGAACTGGTCCTCGTCCACTCAAAGTGATTTTGTAGGAAGTGGCTTTCACAGACCCTACCCCTCTGGCCTAATGTGTAGGCCTGTGAACCACGCTTATATAATCAGTGCTCTTCACTGAAGTTGGGAGGGAGAATTCTCTATTCCCCCTTTTACCATGAGCTGCAAAGATATGACTTCAAAGATGTCAGATGCCCCAGAATGTGAAGTATAGCTGAGAGAATGAAGTCAATAAAGATAGAAGCCAAAATGAGAAATGAGTAGAAGTGGAGTGGTTGAGATGGGGAGAGATTGTAATGTAGAGAGTGAGTAGGCTTTACCTTGTTTAATTCCTGTGCTCCTGGGGACACTCTACTCCCACCAAACATGGCACACCACTCATATCTTTTCCATGCTTGGGTTTTGTGATCCAGTAAATCATCTTTTAAAAAAATACAATTAAATTTTTAAAATTCTTTTTTTCTTTGAATTTTGCTTCTTTTATTTCCAACCATATAATACAGATTAATATAGGGAAATGCATACCTTTTCTAGAATTCCTAGTCCATGTTTCCAACATAGGCAACCAGGCAGGTGGGAGAAAGAGATTGTGCATGTGGCTAGAGATTTTCTGTGCTGATTGTTTCTTTTTCCTTCTCCCTCCCTCCCTCCTTCCCTCCCTCCCTCCCTCCCTCCTTCCCTCCCTCCCTCCCTCCCTTCCTCCCTTCCTCCCTTCCTCCCTCCCTCCTTCCCTCCTTCCCTCCTTCCCTCCTTCCCTCCTTCCTTCCTTCCTTCCTTCCTTCCTTCCTTCCTTCCTTCCTTCCTTCCTTCCTTCCTTCCTTCTAGTTTTCCTTCTCTCTCCCTCTCTCCCTCTCTCTCTCTCTCGCTCTTTTTCTGCAATTGAGCATAACAGGGTAGAAGTGGATGAAGAAGAGGAATAGTAATTAACTGAGTTAATCACATTTACTGGAATTACTAACAATTTAATGTCTAATGTCCAATTTAAGTGGGGATTTAATGTAGTAAAAACAGTTGGGAGAGGAAGAGAGCTAACATTAAACTGTGCCTGTTACATCTTCAACACGGGAAAGACACTTTATATCCAACACCTTGTCTAGTATTTATGAGAGTCTTATAAAGTAAATGTATAAATTCCACGTGCTTTATGACTATTCTGTATTGGCTCCCTTAATTGACTAGCTCTAAGGTTAGAACTGTTGCTAGGAGGGTCTTGATTCAGTGCTTAAGTGATCATCAGGATCCGTTTCGGTGTCAGGACCATTGTGTCATATAACTCCTGTTACATAGAAAAGTGGGTGAGTGGCACTCCCTGGAGTTGTGCAGCTGCTCCTGCTCTTTTTTTCTCATACTTCCATTATTCTTAGGCTTATTTTGTAGACCCTGGAACTTGAGGCTCATATTATGCCAGCAATCTTAAAAGATAGAGTCTGTTTCCATGAGAGTATAAACAGAAGTCCTAGAATTGAGTGTTATCAATTCTATGCAGTTGAGAAAACAGTTAAAGATCTTAGATCCTCATAGTCAGACCATGCTGACATTAAATACTGGCTCTGCCATTTACTGGCTGTGTGAACTTAGATGTGTCCATGACTTCTCTGAACCTCAGAGATGGCCAGTACCTTCCTGCTAAAATTTGGTGCCATGATTCGCTATCAGAAAATGAAATTTGTATAACCTGATTTATTTCCTATATTTTTTAGAGATCCTAGAAGCCAGCACTTTGGTTCAGGAATTGCGATAAACTCAGCTCAGGAAACCTAGTGCCTTAACTCTTACGCTTAACTCAGATGGATTCTGTTTTTTTCATCTTTAAATTGCCTTTGAGACTTGATTTTAGCAGTAGCCAGAGACAATCTTATTGAAAGGGAAGAGTTATGGTCACCCAACCTTTGCCTGAAAAACATCCCTCTGACGTTTTCTAAGTAGAAAGATGCTTTTACTAATTCATTCTAAATTTCTATTGTGCACAGTTTTTATTTTAAAGGATCACTGACTTTCCTTTCATAGATTTTTAACTTCCTAAAGGGCATGTAAATAGTAACTATGTATTAAAAACTAGACTCATACTTGTCATATGTGAAATGACACACATGCAAGAATAGTAACTATCTCCTTGCCCCTCTAACCTCTCTAATCTTTACCTCCTGCACATCAACATTTTTCACCTGTCCTAGCCTGACCTGGGGTGTCTTTGATGTTCACAGCCTGTCTGGCAAGTATCATAATGTGTGGTAATACTCCTTTTGATAGGACTATCACAAATAGATATCTGTCACAAACATGTGCTCCTGGAATTCACTTCTGGAAAATTAGCAACAGTTTAGAATTCGTCATCTTAGATTAATTTTGAACTGAGTTTGGGTTGTGTGAACACATGCTTATCAACAAGACTGAAATATCTTAAACATACTATGAAATTGAAAACTTGCAGAACTTGTATGTAGTTCAGAGGTTAAGACAGCTTGTGCTCGCTAAGGCATCCTTGTGAGTAAACCCCTCAGGGAATCCAGTCCTGTGAGCTTGGAAAATTATTTTCCATTGTCAGAACTTTCATGTTATTAAAGTACAATGATATAAAAAGAAGAGCTCTTTAGGCATCATCTTTCCCTTCTGATAGAGTTCTACATCACTTCCCCTGCCACACAACGTTGAAACCATGCACATCCCACTGTAGGAAACACAAGGGTCTTCTTATAGGAAACATCAGGTGCTTAAGGCTTAGAGAAGGTATGAGAGTTGTCCCCAAATATTTGATGAGTTGTCAGGTGAAGAGGACCCCCAAGAACTGAACTGGAGGTAGAACCGATAGAGGCAGAGTTTACAGGGGGACCATAGTTAGACTCAATGAGAAGATTCCCAAGAATTGTAGCTATTTAACAAAAGAACAGGTTTCCCTGCAGTATTCAAGAAAGGGCTGTATGATATTTTTCAGGTTACAGAGTAGGGGCAAGAGGTTTAATCTCATGGGCTCTCAGAATGTCCTAAAAAGAAGAGTCAAAATAATTTCTTCGTCCTGTTGGGCACACTAACATTCTGAGTTGTGAAGAAACTTGTTTATCCTGCCCCAGTCTCAGAACTACTTCCACATGTTTTTTCCAAGAGTGGAGTAAAAAATACTCTAAAGGGCATAGGGGATATGCAGGTGGGAAATATAAATGAGCAAAGTGGGCTGGGTGGGCACTGTGATGAAATAGAAACAAACTCTTTCAAAGTGCATGTACCTGTGGCTTCCCTTTGCATTCTGGGCATTGAGAAATAATGTTGCCAAATCCGGACTTTTCAAGGAAAGCAGGAAATTGATTTTTTGCATATGAGAGCTCTTGATTTTTTAAGCATTGGCAACTAAAAACATTTAAAACACAGTGCAGAATTGAGGGTGGTGGAGGTGCAAACAAAAATTGTCTGCAAATCAAATTTGGCTCTTATACCACCTTCTCGCAACATGTGGAACAAGCAAAGAGAAAACAAAATGAATGAATAAGCAACTATCCTGGTCACAGGTGAGAGCACAGATGAGAACGCGTGATTTCTGAGTCAAGTGTCACTAGCTTTGTTGTCATTTGTGCCATGTAATGTCTTGCTCACGGCGCATGGGTTAACTAAACATATTCACGGTCCTCACAGCAGTACAGACTCTGGAGAGCTATCGTGGCAGTGTAAAGTACTCTAATACACAAGTCCAGTTAGGGCTCTTCGTATACCATCCTCAACAGCGCACCATATGGGAGGTATGATGAGACGGTGGAGTCAGAGAGACCTGAGGTATTACTCCTATGTCCCTACTCACCAGCAGGTGACCTTGGAAGATCATTTAACCTACCTGAGTCCGAGGTTCTGGGTCTGAAAAATGAGGAAACTGATACCTACCTGTTAAGAAAAGTGTGGTTTGAATGGGAGAAGTATATGAAGCACCCGGCAAAGGAACTCAAAGGAAATTACTTCCCTGGATTTTTCTCTAGGATCTTCCCTCTCACTCATTTAAGTTGATTCTCTAATGAAGAGTGTGAGCAGTTGTCTGAGTTTATTCAGGAAAAACAAATAAATAACAAAGAAGTGAATAAAAAGTCAAACAACAACAAGATCCTGCTACTCTCTTCTCATGATACTTCATATCCTGCCATTTCATGAAGTGTTCTTAATGTTGCAGGGAAAGGCTGGCTGAAGTTTAGCTGGCTCACAAAGGTCTCCATGTGTAACCGTGGGAGAGAAATTTTATTACTGCAGAAATTTCATTTGGGGTCCTTTGGGGCCCACATTTTCATGTTTTGTGTTGAAGCGCCTCATGCCAGCTCTCTAAGCTTTTACTGAACATCTTTTGCTGAACTTTTCCTATATCCACGTCTAGAGATGAGGTTCAGATCTGCATGCTTTCCCCTTCCAATCCAGGGTGTGTAAGCCAGCTGTCTGCTGAAATTCCATCCTGAGGGCTCAGAATCCATGGTGCTCACATGACTGCCACTAAGAACACATAGCTTCATGGGGCACTTTGGGGAATTGTTATTCTGTGCAGTCATTTCTCTGTCAGTACAGTGTGTGGAGATCCTTGAGAATTATTTGATACACTCTTTTCTCACTGCACTGCCACCTTTTAAATAAAATCCTAAATTCATTAGTGCGTTAAACAATGATCTCAGGAGGTAACATTGATACTAGTAGGATCTGGCTTATTCCAATTGTATTCAAAGTAAAAATGGGCATAGGCATACAGTTGTCCAGAAATCACCCATATATAAGCTGCTGTAACATCACAGGAAGAGAAAAAGATAGCAGTTTTACTCTCATAACTAAATATATAATATTTGTCCCACATCCACACCTAGAAAGCATGGCTGGGTGCCATTTCCCAACATAAATCTAAAACAGGTATGGGTGGTAACGCAGAGCATTATTCCCACAGTAAAGAGGACTGCACCAATCAATATTTATTCTGCAATTTATGGAAGCTTCAATGTCCATTGTGTGGGAGCTGGGCAGAAATGGAGTTAAAGTTGGGAAGGACAAAAATTTAATTACTTTTCTTTCATAAAATTAGAGCAACCTGTATAGAGAAGGTAGATGTGTACAAATTCTTAGAAAATAAAGCTTGGCCAAGAGCTTTTAAAAATTAGAAAAAAAATGTTGATGTGATCATCACTTGATACATCTTATTGACCCTTTTAGTTGAAAGGCTGATTGAGTCTCTTAACTGAGCAACTAATAGTAAGCAGAATTCCAGAGACAGCACCTAGGCTTCAATTTTGAAAGTTGCTTAAAATCTAGCGGGATCAGAGCTCCCTTAATGTGACAGTGTAAGGCCTTCCTCTCCCAATATGACACCCCTCAGTTCTCTGAGCAGGGGACACCCAAATTGGGATCCAGACCTCTATTAACTCTATTGAAAGGCCTGGAAAATTGCCACCACTGAAAGTTTGACAGCACCCATTAAATTAAAGCAATGCCTAGTCACCATTTTTGGTTAAAGTGTTATTAAATAGAGCCTTCACTCTTTCTTCCTTTTGATGTTTCTTTCACACAAATTTCATCTCACATTTATAATTCATTCCACCTTAATTTCCCCCCATTATGTCGACATTTTTCAAATGCTTGTGTCTTAGTTTTCTCTCTTTAATTTCTCCCGTTCCTTCCCTATTACCATGATATTTCTTTTTTTTTCAAATATTGCTCCCATTTGGCATTAGTCTTTTAAAATATATGCATACGAACCTTATGTCCATGGGAACAATGATCTGCATTCAAATGTCTTCTCATATTTTTTACTTCTTTATAAGGCTGTAAAAGAAGAAAGGAAATAAATTTTATATTGTCTTTCCATTCCCCCCAGCACAATGCAGATCCATTTCCCATGGGGACAAGGCTGCTTCCCCCTTAGTTTTTTCCGGGCTTAGTCAATAGCAACCACCATTCATCAAGTCACCCAAGATAGAATACCCCAGGCTGACACCTCTTCCTTATTTTGCAAGTCCTTTGTATCTCTAAGTACTTCACTGTATACAACCTCTGGCATCTCTCATATCCACCCCCAGCTCTACTGCCACTGACATGATTTAAAAGATCCTAATAATCTTCCACCTGGACTATTTCGGTTGCCTCCTGCTTCTATTCTCATTTCCTTTTTTATTTATTCAAAAAATTTTTGAGATCCTACCACCAACTGTGTTGGGTGTTTATCAAGTTGAGCACGACTGGTGATCTGCACCTTAACAGACTCTGTAGTTTAGTAGGGGAGGGAAATGTGAATCAAATGATCAAAAAACATGTGAGCACAGAATCTCAGCTGCCAGTGTAATTTTCCCAAATGCAAATCTCCTCACAGTGCTTAAAATCTTTCAGTATCTTCCCATTTCCTTTAGGATAAAAAAACCAAACCTAGTGAGGCCTACCAGGTCCTCCACACTCTGGTCCCTGAGGGCCTTTTCAATTCTTTCCCTCAACACTAGTATCTCTCTTCTCTCTCCAACATCACAACTGACTGTTTTTGCTCATGCACTCTCCTGTGCTTGAACCTTCTTCTTCCACTCTTCCTATCTAGGACCCCTGTCATTTCTGCTAGGCTAAAACTGATGAATTTTCCCAGAATCAACTCAAACATCAACTCTATTTTTTGAAAACGTTCTTGACATTCTCCACATGTGACACGACCCACCTTTGGGTTCCTCTGTACCTTATTTAGTCTTGAGTCTCACCCTTGCACCCCTTCATCACATTTACATGTTACATCATATGAGCATCTTACCCACTAGATGAGAAATGCTTTGAGGTCATGGACCTTGTTTCATTCCTCATCTCTGCATCCTCAGGACCAACTCTTAAGTCTGGCACATGGTAAAATAGTTCATTGCAAATGAATACGTGAATGAGTAAATATAGAGTTATCAAGATATATTGAGTACTATGTTAGCAACTGTTCAAAATATTTTGTTTTTAATCCTGTTAGCAACCCAAAACGTGGGTATTATTATTTTCTCCATTTACAAGTAGGGTAATCAAGTTAAAAACAATCTGACTAATTAGCCCAAGCTTACCCAGGTTGAGAGGGATGAGCTTGGACAGTGAGTACAAACAAATGTTTAGGAGAATGGAAGACTGAATGGACAAATTCAGAAAATTTAAAATAACTTCATTGAATTCAATTGTCCTTATTTTGTCACCATGGAGGAGATGATTTGTTGTTGGAACTGTGCTGACTCTAACGGGCTAGAAATTTGGGCAAAGCCTTTGGTCTTAAATCATGAGAAGGAGGCCATGATGTACCTCCCATAGGTTTGCTGTGAGGATTAAATGAGATATCCAGGAAAAGTGCTTAACACAGTGTCAGGCATGTGGTAAGTGCTAAATAAGTGATAGCAATTGCTCTTATCTTTAATCACAATAGGAATTCTTTCTATTCCTTCTTTTTCTTATGTTGTCAAAACATTACAGAAAGTTTTAAATAGACAAAAGAGGACAGAAAAACAATAACACAAACCTCCATGTACTTAACACCTAGATACAACATAAATTAACGGAGTATAAATCCTTTTCACAGATAAAGTCATAAGATAATAACACTTTACAGTTACTGTTGAGATCTCTTTCTATGCCTCCCTTCCCAGAGGTAAGGACTATACTGACATTTGAACTCATTCTTTCTATTCAATATTTTTTATACTTTTATTACACATATATTTATCTGAAAACAATGTATACGGTTGTTTTGTATGCTATTAAAATTTACATTAAAGTATTCTTTATACCTTTTTTTTTTTTTTTTGCAACTTGCTTATTCATTTAATATTGTATTACTGAAATTTACCTCTTTGGGTACATATATAACTTGTTTATTCCATTCTGTGGATATACTACCAATTCATCTTATGAATACTTATTCTTTAAAAAAATTTTTTTGGCTGTTAAAAACAAAGCTCATTGAATATCCTAATACATGTCTTATGTACCTGTAAAAGAGTTTCTCTTTATCCCTTCTCAATTACAGTTTTGAGAGAGAATTAAGCCCTACTGCTCTAAGACATCCACCATGTGTAATGAATTAATTATCTCATATGAATCTAGAAGGGAACTAGCTATGGACCCTGGGAGAATTGAGAAAATAGTTACTCACATTATTTTCTGTAGGACTTAGTTTTCTCACAGAACCATGATTGACAAGGGGACTTAGTTTTCTCACAGAACCATGATTGACAAGGGTTGTACACAGGAGGGGAAATATTAGATTATAGGCTACATATTGGTTGCACCATGTGAAATTGCCAGTATCTAATCACTTTAAACCTACAGATATGGCAGTCTTATATAGCTCAACCTACATGTCTTTAACTTTGAAAATATTTTGCTTATCTGATGTTTAGGAAATGGTATTTTATTGTTTTAATTTGTATTTACTGGATTACAATGAAGTCTGAGAATCTTTTTATATGCTCTTGACAATTTGGCTTTCCTGTTCATAATCTTTGCCCATTTTTCCAATGGATCTCTTGTTTTTAAACATGCACATATGTGTGTGATAGTAAATATCCTTGCCCTATCTTTGGGCCTTTAAAATATTTTCTGTATGGTATCAATTTACGCAGAAGTTTAAATTTCATTATAATCAGAATTGTTAATCTTTTCCTTTTTAGGTTTTTCTTTTTCTTATTTAAGGATTGTTAAATTCTTTGCTTTTTATGTTTAGGTTCTTAAAATATTTAGAGTTTAATTTTATGTGTGGGGAGAGGGATCTAATATAACTCTTCCCCATCACCCTAACTTGCCTCCTCATACCCACTTATGATCTAGAAATTCCAGGATTAGTATCTGGTACATCCAGGGGCTTCTGAGATCAATGCTGAAGTCTTCTATTTGATTGCAGTACTCACCTGTTGAATATTTAGACTACCCTTCCTGTTAATATTTACTATTTTAATTATGATAGTTTTATAATTTCCTTATATATGGGTGAAAAATTCCCATACTTTGTTGTTGGTCTTCAAAATTGCCATAAATTTTCTTTGCTTTTTGTTCTGCTATGAATTTTTAAGATCAGTTTACCAAGTAAGTTCCACCTAAAAATATATTGGGCTTTTTAAGGAAACAATATATTATTTGAATCAAAATAAAATTGAAGCCATACACTTTTATTTGTTCATGTGTCTCAAGTCTCTTTTAATCTATAGGTCTTCTCTCCTTCTCTCTTTTTGTTTCTTTTGTAATTTATTTATTTAAAAAAAAACACAAGCAAACATGTGTGAACTGTTGAGTTTCTCACAAAAACACAGTCTGATAGTTCCTGATTGCATTTCAAGGCATCCTTTAACATGTTTCTTTGGCCCTTGTTTTTCCTATAAATTGCTAGTTAGAGCTAGATGATCAGATTCAGGTTTGATTTTTTTTTTTTTCCTGATTGCCTGGCTCCATCAAAGGTGATCTCATCTCAAGGTCCTTTACCTAATTACATTTGCAAAGACTCTTTTTCCAAATAAGATACTTTCTCTGGTTCTGGGGGTCAGGATATGGGCATGTCTTTTTGAGGGGCCATTATTCAGCCCACTGTAGGCCTCAGGCTTGATTTAATGCTCCACTGTTGCTATCTTTAAATTCTTAATAATTTTATCTTTGAAGTTGTGTTTTCTAAGCAAAGTGTGATGTGACAATGGAGCATGCACGTGAGCAGAGGAGGTATGTGCACCATCTGTGTCTACTGTTCCCTGTGACCCCAGTTGCTTATAGTGTTTCCAATGCCAGGAGCACAGACTTAGAATAGACCCATGATATGTGGGAGCTCCATGAGACTCAGCAAATACAAGGGAAGTGTGTAGGGTCTATGACTGAGTAGTGGACCAGTGACAGCCCTGAGAGCTCCACTTTCCATTCAAATAAGAATGTGCTTCTAGTGTGTAAAGAAGTCAAGTGTTTCTGCATATGAGTAAAATGCCTTTATATTTGCATTTAAAACTGGAATTGGACAATATAAAGATGAATGGCAAAATTCGTGCAAATAATCTGAATTTTTCATTGTTTAGAATGACATAAAATATCAAATAAAATGTCATAACAAGTAAAGAGAGTGTAGAAGAAAGAAAAAGGCTTTATATTTTAGTCCCTTTAATGCCAATTTTTTTTTCCTGTGTTTTGAACAAGGGCCCCTGTGATTTCATTTTACCCTGTAAATTATATAATTGGCCCTGGTTCCATCTTTAGACAATCATGATGGTTTCTGAGTCCTTTGGATAGGACCCTAGTTGTCATCTACAGCTTCCTGGGCATCTGTTATGACAAGATATTCCAGGTTCATCTTGGGCATTGCTGTCCCAGACTTGAAATCATACATTTCTCTAAGAAGTTCTGGATCCTTTTAGTTGAAATTGGTATTTTGAGACCACAATCTGGGCACTAGAGGTGCTGATTGCTACCATGTGGTTGTTGTTTCTAGATCCTGTCAGTAGAGGATACTAGGAAATATGATTCTTTTTTTCTTCTTATTGAAGAAAGAAGAAATATTTATATACAGAGAAGTATGTACAAAATATAAGCATACTGCGTGAGAAATATTCACAACCCCTTGAGTCAAGAAACAGTATTGCCAACACTCTGAACCTCCCTCTTGCCCCATTTCCAGTCATCTTTCCCTCCAAAGGTATACTGACTTTTAATACTAGAGATTAATTTTGCTTGCTTTTTGACTTTATGTAATTATAATTATACATTAAGTTATTTTTGTGTCTTGCTGCTTTTGCTTAATACTGTGCGTATGAGAATTATCCATGTAGTTGCTAGTAACTGAAGTTTATTTTTGTTGCTATCTCACCTTTTATTCTATGACAGTACCAAAATGCCTATTTATTTCATCACTGATGGACATTCAGATTGTTTCCATTTTTGGCTATTACAAGTAGTGCTGTTGAGAACATTCTTGTACTTGTCTCTTAGTGAACTTGTGTACCATTTCTGTTGGGTATATACTTAGTGGTGCAATTGTTGGGTATGTTGATGTTCAGCTGTAATAGGTACTGGAACTATTTTCCAAAGTGATTAGAACACTTATGCTCCCACCCACAGATAATGAGAGGACCAGTCTCTCCACATATTTGCCAATGCTTGGTACATTTTAGCCATTGTACTGGGTTTATAATGATATCACATCATGGGTAATAATTTACACTTCCCTGATGATGAATAAAAAGGGTATATTTTTATATGTTTATTAGATATTTAGATATCTTCATTTGTGAAATTCTTCCCTCTGTCTCTATCGCCCCCTATATCCTTTCTTTTTGATTTGTAGAAGTCTTTTGTGTATTCTTGATATTAGTCCTTTTCTGGACTGATGTATGTATCGATATGTATGTATGTATGTATCTATCTATGTATCTATTCATCTCAACTATCTTCCCATTCTTTCTGTGGGTTGTCTTCATTATCTTAATTACTGAGGAGAAGTATTTAATTTCAATATAGTCAAACTTTATCATTTTTTCCTCTAGGAATAATGCTTTTTGTGTCCTATTTTAGGAAATCTTTGATTACTCATAAGTCATGGATATACTTCTATGTTTCCTTGAAAACCTTTTGCTTATTTTTCTCATTTAGGTCTGTAATCCATCTGAAATCATTTTTGTGTGTGTGTGTTAAGGTACCAGGTAGGGTTCTAAATTCATACTTTAGTATGGATTAATTGACTTAACAGTGTTTTGAAAGATAATTCTTTCTCTTTGCACTACAGTGTCATCTTCAGGCATCTATTGTATTCTACTAGTCTATTTTGTAGATTCTCTTGTTTTTGGTATCTTCAAGTCTCCCAGTGCTCATATTCTTCAGGATTGTCTTTGTATTGTAGGTTTTTTGCATTTTCATATACATTTTAGAATTTATATGAAATGTAGAATTTTAGAAGCCTTTTAATTTGAGCAACTTTTGAGGATTTTTTTGGGGAATACATTAAATCTATAGGTTAATTTTGAGATAATTGACAAATTCACAATGTTGAACTTTACAAAACATGCACATGATAAACCCCTCCATTTACTTAGAACTTTAATTTGTTAGCATTATTCATATATTTTAGTGTAGATGTCTTCCTACATTTTTGTTAGATATATTTCTAGGCATTTGATATATTTCAGTGCCAATGTAAAATTTGTCTGCTGTTATATATTAATTCAAACAGTCAAGCAGTTCCTAAGAGTTGCTTTCCACGTTTTTACAAATTTGATCAGTAAGGGAATGAGCCAAAATGGATGTAGATGATTTATTACTCATGGCACAACATATTTACTTCAGTTCCCTTAGCTCCTCCTCCCCGAGTTCCATAGGAGTGAGAGTGGGCCTGTGGTATGCTGCCCACACAGGTCTGTGTCGCAGCTGAGCAATATTGAGTATTAGAACCACCTAAGCTCATTAGGGGCTGCTACAAACCTGCCCATTCTCCCCTCAAGAGAGAGAGATTGGCTTTATTATCCAGGAAGGTAAGCAAATGGCTCCAGAGAGAGAAGTCTAAATGTCTCCAGAACCATGCATTATCTCTTGCTTCCAAGGCCTTTGCTATTCCAACTTGCCTCCTTGCTTGGAAAGCCTAGACATTGCAGAAATTAAAATATTCATGGAGGATTTTTTTCAAACCTATATAAATTCACTTCAGAATTCTTCACAAATGTTTTTGGATTTTCGGTTAACTAATTAATTGAATTTTCTGTATACACAATCATATCTTCTGTGAATAATGGCAGTTTTAGCTTTCCGTTTCCAATCTTTACACCTTTGATTTCATCTTGCCTCACTGCATTGCCTGGAACTTCCAATCAGTGTTGGACGAAAACAGTGTTAGTGAGTCTCCTGGCGTATTCCCCACTTCAGGGAGAAAGTGTTCATTATGTATGATATTAGACTGTTGTAGATAACTTAGATTAAGGAAGTTCTCTTTTCTTTCTAATTTGCTCACAATTTTTAAAAGATAATAAATGGGTTTTGAATTTTTGTCAAATGCTTTTTTTGCCTCTGTTTACACATAATTGTATGTCTCTACTTTTTTGTTAATAATATAGGAAATTATACTGATACATTTTTGAATGTTAAACCACTCTTGCCTACCTGAAACCACATGTGATTGTGATGTATTACCATTTTTATTTGTTTCTGGGTGGGATTTTCTAATATTTTGTTTGGGATTTTTGCATCTAAGTTTCTTAGAATATATGGTCTGTAATTTTCCATTCTTATAGTGTTCTTATCAGATATTGATATCAAGGTTAGGCTGGCTTCAGGAAATGAATTTGAAAGCATTTACTATTTCTCTTCTCTGAAAGTATTTGTATAATATTGGCATTAGTTCTTTAAATATTTGAAATAATTCACCCAGGAATTCATCCAGACTTGGGGTATTTTTTTGTGTGGGAAGGTGTAAATAATGAATTCGATTGCTTTAATAGATACTAAACTATTTAGAATTTCTTTTTTGTTTTGTTTTGATCAGTGCTCTTTTTCAAGGAAGTTGTTCATTTTATCTAAATTTTAAAATTCATTGAATTTTGATCTTATCTTTACTATGCTCTTTCTTCTATTTTCTTTGGAGTAGATTTGCTTTATTTAGCTTTTTGAGTTGAAAAATCAGATTGTTGAGTTTTTTAGCCTTTTCTTTTCTAGTCTATCTTTTGAAGATTGTACCTTTTCTTTTCAGTACTGTTTTAGTTGCATCCTACAAGTTTAAAATTTTGATATGTCATATCTTTGTAATTATTTAAAGTCTGTTCTGATATCTTTTGTGTTTTGTTGGAGGAGGTCATCTAGAGGACATGACAACCAGTTGACCTGTGAGCTGGATCTGGGCAACTGGAGGTTCCTCACCTCCTCCCCATCCTTGGAACTTACATTCCACCCACCATTCCCCACAGTGGGAACCAGTTTCAAGGACGCAGCCTTGAGAGAATTAGGTGTTGTTGTGACCATCTGGATGGTATTGATATATGTGACTGAACCCTGTTAAGGTCTCCAAATAAACTTTAAAAATTCAGGTGGGCAGGAGCAGAGATCTACTCGTCTTGCAGCTGCCTAAGACACCCCTCCTATGTATGTTTCCTTGCTTATTAAACCTGCCACCTGCCACTCTGGAGTGGCCTGCCTCTTTCTTTGCTCTCTCCTTGCCCTCTGTGTATGGGGACTACTTTGCAAACTAACAGTTTTCTTCTCAATTTATGGATATTTACAAGTGTGCTGCTTAGTTTTCAAACAACGGGGGCTTTGCTAATTATCTTCATGTGACTTATTTCCTTTTAAAATTTATTTCTAGTTTGATGTTTATATTCAGAAAAAATACTCTGAAATTGTTTAAATCCCTTGCAGTTTGTTGAGATTTGTTTTATGAGGCAGCAAATGGTCATTTTTTGTAAATATTTCATTTCTGCGCTTCAAAAATTTCGTATTGTTCACTTGTTGGATTCGATGATCTACATATATCAATCAGGTCAGTTGTATTAATTATATTCCTCACATCTTCAATATCCTGACTGATTTTTTTTTTTTTAATTTTATTTATTTATTTATTTTTGGTTGTGTCGGGTCTTCGTTTCTGTGCGAGGGCTTTCTCCAGTTGCGGCAAGCGGGGGCCACCCTTCATCGCGGTGCGCGGGCTTCTCTTGTTGCGGAGCACAGGCTCCAGACGCGCAGGCTCAGTAATTGTGGCTCACGGGCCTAGTTGCTCCGCGGCATGTAGGATTTTCCCAGACCAGGGCTCGAACCCGTGTGCCCTGCATTGGCAGGCAGATTCTCAACCACTGAGCCAGAAGCCCCTGACTGATTTTTTTAACTGCTTGTTTTATCAGCTTTTAGGATTATAGAACTATCAATTTCTCCTTTATCTTGGCAGATTTTTTTTCTCCAAATGTCAACCTTTCACTGATAGCCAAGCTATCAATAGATGTTTTGAAGCTATGTTGTTGAATGAATACAGATGTAGAACTATTTTTTCTTTCTGGTAGATTGGCTCCTTTATCATTATAAAATGCTCCTTTAATCTCTGGTAGCATTCTTGTCTTAAAATTTTCTTTGTCTGACTCTGTGCTTAGGTTTCCTTGGTGCATCTTTTGCCATCCTATTGCTTTCAACCTTTCTCTGTCCTTATATTTTGAATTTGTTTCTTAAAGCAACTCAGAGTTAGATATTCTATTTTAAAGTATTAGATGATAGGGAATTCCCTGTCGTCCAGTGGTTAGGGCGCCATGCTTTCACTGCAGGGGGCATGGGTTCAATCCCTGGTCGGGAACTAAGATCCCACAAGCCGCGTGGTGCAGCCAAACAAAAATTAGATGATAATCTTACTTTTTAAGTGGTAATATTTAATCCCTTTATACTTATATAATTACATATATATTTGGGTTTAAGTTATTTTATTTGACCTCTTTGCTTTATATTTCTTTTAAGTTTTAAAATCTTCCCTTATTGGATTAATCAAATATATTTTTATTATTTCCTTTTCCCCTCTACATAGTTTAATTATTTGTTCTTTTTCAATTCCTAGAGACTAAAGTATGCGTATTCATTTTGCTACAAGCTAATATTATTTTACAACTTCCTTAAGATTCTAGAACATTAGAACACTTTAGCTAATTCACCCTTTCTGCCTCTTATATTTTGTCATGCATTTTAAATCTAGATATATTTTAAGTCCCACAAAACATTTTAATTTTTTCACAGCTAATAGTAATTTATATATGTCCATATTTTTACTTCTCTCATTGTTCTTCCTTTTTATTTTTCTTTTTTCTTTCTGTTGTTTCATGTGTTTGACAGATGCTTTTAGTTTGTTTTTTTTTTAAAGGAATTCCTTTATTTTTATTATTTATTTATTTATTTATTTATTTATTTTCGGCTGTGTTGGGTCTTCATTTCTGTGCGAGGGCTTTCTCTAGTTGCGGCAAGCGGGGCCCACTCTTCATCGCTGTGCGCGGGCCTTTCACTATCGTGGACTCTCTTGTTGCGGAGCACAAGCTCCAGACACGCAGGCCCAGTAGTTGTGGCTCACGGGCCTAGTTGCTCCGTGGCATGTGGGATCTTCCCAGACCAGGGCTCGAACCTGTGTCCCCTGCATTGGCAGGCAGATTCTCAACCACTGCACCACCAGGGAAGCCCCTAGTTTTCTTTTGTTTTTTTTTTTTTTTAATTGCAGGTCTACTGGTAATAATTTTTTAAAAATTTGTAATAAAAATGTATTTATTTTGCCTTCAATTTTGAAAATTGTTTCCAGATATAGAATTCTAGGTTGGCTGTATGTCATTCCTTTGTTTTCTGGTTTTCATTATTTCTGTTGAAAATCTGCTTTAATCTTTTAGTAGCACCTTTGAAGATAAAATGTCTTTTTTATCTGAATAGTTCATATTTTTTCTCTGTCTTTTTTTTTTTTTTAGCACAGCTTTAGTAATTAGCCTAGGTTTCTTAAGAAATTATTTTCAAAAGCATTTTTATTTTCTTTCCCCTCCCTTCTCCTGCTAACCTAAGGTATGATCTTTGAAAATTTTGGAGGATAAAAACTTACATCTCTCTGGATTTGGTGATTAATTTGTGGGTAGATTTGTAAAATTTCTAATTTTTTAATTGTTATAAGATCACTAAGTTTTTAAAAAGTCTGTGTTATCAGTATTGGTAATGTATATTTTTCTATAAAATTGTTTCATCTGAGTTTTCAAATTTATTGCCAAAAATGTTCTTAGTTTTCTCTCTCTCCCTCCTCCCAACCTTTACTCTCTCTCTCTGTACCTTCTTTCCTTCCTTTTTTTCTTTTCTTTTCTCTGTCGCTCAGTGATATGATTATAATTTCAAAATACATTTTATAAATGATTTCTATGAGTTTATTTTGGAAGGGAAGCCCTTGTAACTTTAGTACTCCTAGTAACTTTGTAACCATGTAACTAACAGTAAGCATTTTGCGTAAATGTTAGATCCAGTTAGATTTATCAAGATATTTTCATGCTACCAGTGAACAAAACAGACAGCTAATTGTATTACTTTCCTGAGATAATCTAGTTCCCTTTTTGTGGGATGGTGGTGGCTTATAACTTACTTATTTTCTTATGCTAATTCTATTTTTATTGCTCTAAATTTTAATCTATGCTTTCTCCTCCCTTTTCTGTTCTCTTCTTTTTGGGAGAGAATGCAGGGCCATTTTCAAATTACCTGCCACTGTAGGAAAAGCAAATCCAGTTCTGGCCATCACAATAAATTAAATAAGAAACAATAAATATGTCAAGATAAAAAACATAATATATTTCACTCAAACAGATGTACACTATAGAGATGTCATAGCTATTTTCTGATCTATTGCAGTATTTTTAACAAAATTTTCTTCTCTAGTTTGAACAAATCCTCCCTGTTTGCACATGAGAATCCATCTGCATTGTCTTTATTCTCACATTTTTGTTGTTGTTGTTTTTTAAATGCCTGGAATGGAGCTGATTGTGGGCTGAAGGCATAGAGACAAGTTACCTAGTGATTATTTTTCTTGCCTATTCCATCCTTGACAAATCTTAGCCTCCTAATGATACAGAAATGATTCCCTTCAGGAACCATTTAGGCACATGAAAAGATGCTCAACATCACTAAACATCAGGGAAATGCAAATGAAGACCAAAATGAGATAGCACCTCACTCTTGTATGAATTTTTTTTTTACCAAAGACCACAAATAATAAGTGTTGGTGAGGATGTGGAGAAAACGAAACCCTTTGTGCACTCTTGGTGGGAATGTAAATTGGTGCAGCCACTACGGAACACAGTTTGGAGATTACTCAAAAAAGTAAAAAAAAAACTACCATATGATCCAGCAATTCCACTCCTGGTATTTATCTGAAGAAAAAGAAAACACTAATTAGAAACACCCCTGTGTTCATTGCAGCATTATTTGCAGTAGCCAAGATATGGGAGCAACCTAAGTGCCCGTCAGTAGACGAATGGATAAATAAGATGTGGTGTGTGTGTGTGCGTGTGAAATCTTGCCATTTGTGAAAACATGGATGGACCTGGAGGGCATTATGCTAACTGTAATAAGTCAGACAGAGAAAGACAAATACTGTATGATTTCACTTACATGTGGAATCTTAAAAACAACAAATGAGCAAACATAACAAGACAGAAACAGAGTTATAGATACAGAGAACAAAAAGGTGGTTGCCATAGGGGAGGGGAGAAAAGAAATAGGTGAGGAAGATTAAAAGGTACAAACTTCCAGTTTCAAAATAAATGAATCACAGGTATGAAATGTATAGTGTAGGGAACGTAGTCAATAACTATGTAATTTTCATATGGTGACGTGTCTTATCTAAACTTGCTGTAGTGGTCATTTTGAAATGTATAGAAATATCAGATCACTATGTGAAACATAGTGATCACTAAGAGAAACATAGTGTTATAAGTCAATTATTTTTCAAAACCAAACTCATAGGAGAAGAGATCAGATTTGTGGTTACCAGAGGCGGTGGGAGCGGGGGGAGTGGGAATTGGATAAAGGCAGCCAAAAGGTACAAACTTCCAGTTACTTGTCTCTCAGTTTTTGTTTGGATGATGGATTATGTTATGTCGATTAATATGTTTTATGTTTGTCTTCCTTTGAAAAGTCTGCCAGGCAAGTGAGCTTTTAAGTAATCCTGATTCTTAGGATTGTTTTGTAAGTTTTTGAAGTGTATCTAGAAGAACTTTTTTCTAGGGCTACTTTAGTCCTATGTCTGAGGAGTGACATATCTGGGTTCTCTTCTGAATGTCTTGGGTGATCAACCAGGTTTTTCACATTAACTGGTCCAATTTCAAACATCTTCCAGATCTGGGATCTGAGCATTGTTAAACTTACTGCTTTCTGGCAGTTGTTCTTTACCCAACTTTTGGTTACCCATTGGAAGTTTCTCCCCGTACATGTACATATTGATATGCAGACTTAAGAGGACATCTCTGCAGATATCTGGACATAGTTCTGTGTATAGCTTTCTTTTCCACCCCTCAAGTCCCACTGCATCAGCCTCTATAAACCCTTCTCTTTTTCCTCAACTCAGTGGGACCACCAGGCTTGCTTAGGTCCCCTCTTCCTGCATCACAGTTTGAAAAACGCCTTTAGGTAGAAAGCTAGAGATATTGCAAATCTTACCTCATTTTGTTTCCCTTTTTCAAAGATCACAGTCAGGTTATCTGTTGTTCACTATCTGCATATAATTACTTCATATATTTTGTTCAGTTTCTGAATTGTTTATGGAGAGAGGCAAGGCTGATGTCAGTTTTTCTGTCATGGATGGAAACAGAAACATTGGCCAGTATAAGTAAAAGTTAACCAAGATTTTATTTTCCCTTGAACTGGGGAGAGGAATTCTGTTATTCTGTGATATTCTTCAAGGGTACTTGGAATGTATTCCAAGTTTGATACAAACATTTATCAAGTTTTATATAATATAAAGGTCAAACTCTTTAATAATGATTCCTTGCCTTGAAATTTAAAGGACACATGAAAAGGATTCTTTCTCCATGAATGACAGTCAAAACTTTCTTTCACAGAAGGCCAATTTTTAGCAGTAGAATGGTTATTGATTGAACTCACTAAGTATTTCCCTGAGAAAACTATCAAAGAATTGACAAAACTAGAACAATGTTAAAAATATACATGCACAACCCAGAGAACAGGTGGAATAAATAAGGGGAGAATTTAGAAATAATTTTTAAACTACTTGGTGAATGTTTTTCTCATGCTTCAGGATTGCCGATCATGATCTCTAAATCACAGTAATATTGAACTTAAAATCTGGTTTGCGTATCTTTTCTGTCTGATATGACACACTGTAGTTAGCATGCCATTTACAAAAACAAACATACCATTAAATAAATTGAATTAGTCATCCAGATAGCATTTACCTAATTCCTCACACACTGAAGGAGAGAAAGAAGAGATAAAGATATAAAACGACAGCCTGGGTTTTTCTGGATCGCTATAGACCTATCACCACACATTGCCACCCTACCATACTCATAACTCCTCATCTGTATCAATTAGAAAAATGTCAGCGTCAACTCACAGAACTCTGTCAACAACGTGCTCTTGATTATCTAGTTGACTTTAAGGCTATTGAATGTTTTCCTCTTTTCCGTATTTTCCCTCCAGCCCTGCCAAGGGCTTCCTGCCATATTGAGGCTAAGGATTAAAGATCCCTATTAAATTGACAAACTGTTGACAATTGTTGGATCTAGGTGACGGGTTCATGGGAATAGTTTCCTGTCTTCTTCAGTATCAGCCTTTTGGTCTCCCTTTTTCCCCTCTGGCATCAGCTTTTCAAGGGTTTTTCATACTCCACTGAGACCTTTTTATCATCTTTGCTTCATAGCCCTTTCACCTACAAAACTCCAATCATCTTTGTCTCCATTTATCTTTGGTGGCAATTCCTGTTCTTTCATCTCTTCCCCTTTCACTCAGTCATTCTGAACCTAGAATTTGCTTCCCCATGAGCTCCTTGCCTATTCTCGGGGTCCATCCCGTTTTAGCACTTTCTGTGTGGACTCATGGCCTGTAGCCATTAACAAAGCCATTTACCAGAACCTTCAGATCCCTCAGTCCTCACCGGATCAATCTTCAGTGCTTTCTGGTTTCCTTATGTCTGATCTGTCTTCTGAGAAAAAGTGAGGAAAATCACTACTGCATTCTCAAATACTCTATAGTTGTAACTGGATCCTTACAACGGTTTGGTAGACTATTTTATTCATCTTATTTGACTGGCAACTGCAGTCGGATACTGACCCTGCTACAGATTCCCTTATTCCCAGAAGATGACTTCTCTCTCACTTTAAAGATATCCAGATAAATGAACATAAATTCCCTCAGCTTCCCTTTTTCTTTGTAAACATTTCTCTGTATTGTTTTCTGTTATCTCTGCATGTCTGTGATAATGGCCCTTCTTATTTTACAAAATAAACGCTCCGTATAATGCTCAAGTCTTTGCAGTCTTCAAAACCCCCTCTTTTAATCCAAATACTATCTCAAGACATTATTCTCTGTGTATCTTTGCTTCTTAAGAGCTTAGTGTATACTTCCTGTGTCTACTTGCTCACTAACTCCTCACTCCTTCACCCACCAGTCACCTGGTGGGCTCTCAGTCATCAGATCTAATAACTCATAATTGCTGTTTGTTCTTCTCATTTTGCTGGTATTCACTTTCTCTTTGGAATTGTTTTCCTTCCGGTTTTTGAGTGCCTGCATCTCCCCTGACTTCATGAAGGAATAAGGGAATAAGTGATGACTGAGATGAACACTGACGGAGTAGCCAGGACAAGGCCAAGATGAAAGAGGCTGATTGTATTCATGACTGACTGGGAGTTGGAGATGCAGGCTCTTATCAAGTCTGGAAGACCAGCCACTGAGGTAAATGCCAAACCTGGAGGACATAAAGGAAGGATCATAACTGGAGTTATAGAGCCACTAATAGAGCTGGGAAGACCTTATTACAGCAAGAACAATTGGAATTGATCAGGGAATGTGAGGTTGTGGGAGATAGATCTGAATGACAGCCTGCACATTGGCTGGTGTTTGAGGATTGCCCTTGTGAGCTGGCAGGTGCATGATGCATGGGTAGTCAGTCTGGTTTTAAAGCCATAGATGTATCAGCCACATGGCTTTCCTGAGACTCTGTCATAGGCAGAGTTCGGACAGCCCCTCTTTATGTTTTCCTAGTGGAATTCCTTGATGTGGCTTAGTACATTCTTTTTTTTTTTTTTTTTAACATCTTTATTGGAGTATAATTGCTTTACAATGGTGTGTTAGTTTCTGCTTTATAACAAAGTGAATCAGTTATACATAGTACATATCCCTGTATCTCTTCCTTCTTGTGTCTCCCTCCCTCCCACCCTCCCTATCCCACCCCTCTAGGTGGTCACAAAGCCCCGAGCTGATCTCCCTGTGCTATGCAGTTGCTTCCCACTAGCTATTTTATGTTTGGTAGTGTATATATGTCCATGCCACTCTCTCACTTTGTCACAGCTTACCCTTCCCCCTCCCCATATCCTCAAGTCCATTCTCTAGTAGGTCTGTGTCTTTATTCCCATCTGGCCACTAGGTTCTTCATGACCTTTTTTTTTTCCCCCCTTAGATTCCATATATATGTGTTAGCGTACTGTATTTGTTTTTATTTTATTTTTTTAAATTTTTTTTAAAAATTTATTTTGTTTATTTATGTTTGATTGTGTTGGGTATTTGTTGCTGCACGGGCTTTCTCTAGTTGCGGCGAGCGGGGGCTTCTCTTCATTGTGGTGCATGGGCTTCTCATTGTGGTGGCTTCTTTTGTTGCAGACCACGGGCTCTAGGTGTGTGGGCTTCAATTGTTGTGGGGCATGGGCTCAGTAGTTGTGGCTCACAGGCTCTAGAGCGCAGGTTCAGCAGTTGTGGCACATGGGCTCAGTTGCTCCGCGGCATGTGGGATCCTCCCGGACAAGGCCTCGAACCCGTGTCCCCTGCACCAGCAGGCAGACTCCCAACCACTGCACCACCAGGGAAGCCCCTGTATTTGTTTTTTTCTTTCTGACTTACTTCACTCTGTATGACAGACTCTAACTCCATCCACCTCACTACAAATAACTCAATTTTGTTTCTTTTTATGGCTGAGTAATATTCCATTGTATATATGTGCCACATCTTCTTTATCCATTTATCCGATGATGGACATTTAGGTTGCTTCCATGTCCTGGCTATTGTAAATAGAGCTGCAATGAACATTTTGGTACATGACTCTTTTTGAATTATGGTTTTCTCAGGGTATATGCCCAGTAGTGGGATTGCTGGGTTGTATGGTAGTTCTATTTTTAGTTTTTTAAGGAACCTCCATACTGTTCTCCATAGTGGCTGTATCAATTTACATTCCCACCAACAGTGCAAGAGTGTTCCCTTTTCTCCACACCCTCTCCAGCATTTATTGTTTCTAGATTTTTTGATGATGGCCATTCTGACCAGTGTGAGATGATATCTCATTGAAGTTTTGATTTGCATTTCTCTAATGATTAATGATGTTGAGCATTCTTTCATGTGTTTGTTGGCAATCTGTATATCTTCTTTGGAGAAATGTCTATTTAGGTTTTCTGCCCAGTTTTGGATTGGGTTGTTTGCTTTTTTGTTATTGAGCTGCATGAGCTGCTTGTAAATTTTGGAGATTAATCCTTTGTCAGTTGCTTCATTTGCAAATATTTTCTCCCATTCTGAGGGTTGTCTTTTGGTCTTGTTCTTAATACATTCTTAAAAAACGATTCTTGTTACCAAATAAGTCCTTTAGCCCTTACCCTTTCAATTACTCCAGGCAGTGGTCGTACAGGATGTCAAAAATTTCTATCGCTGCCTAATCTAGTTCTCTACTTTTGGTTGAATGGACTGAATGTGGGTCTGTATATTACTTACAAGGCAACCAGGAGAGGTTGAAGATCAGGTTAAGGGTAGGTTGCAGAGAGTTTGTGGTAGATACTACTAGCTCAGAGTGAACACTCTCCACTAGTGTTCAATGGAGGAGGCTGTGTGAATAGAGGAGACTCGCCAGGGAAGGTTATCATCCATTAGTGACCTGAGCAGTGGTAGGAGAATTGGAGGGATTGGATTAGGTGGCTAGTTGGGCTCAGTGTGGGGTTTTGTTCTGCAACACTTCCTATGTTCTTGGTTTCTCAAAGCGTGTAACTAGAGGTGAGGGCCTGATTCACTCAACTTCATAGATACACAAAATCTGGCCTCTTGCTCATTGGTAAGAACTAGCATTCACTGATGGGGAGTGTACAGTGGATCTGACTTCTTCACCCTTTACCCATGGCAGCATTTAAATTGAGAGATGTGTTTCTGTGTATGTGTGTGTCATGCTTTTTTCCAACTTATTGCCAACATTTTTCTATATTATTTTTGTGCTCTTTGATAGCAATAACTGTGACTTCCTCATTCAGGTAAGTTTTACAGTAGCTTAGATAACAATGAGTTTGGTTTCCCATCGACTAGCCATTCTGAACATGGGGTCTGTATGTGACTGTGCTGTGGTTTGATCAGAGGTAAAGAAAAGAACATTACTCCCAAGTTGAGCACACAGACATACCTCCATTGTTGAGTTTTCAGTCTTTGCATCTTACTTTTCTTAGTAATACTATTGTCCCCCATTACGTTGCTCTACTACACACCACAATAAATAACTAAATGACTATTTCATTGCCCAGGGCTGTCCAAGGGTCCCATTGGGTTATTTAATGTACTTGTATTAATTGTAGTCATTGCTGGTAATGCTATAGGTTTTCCTATTCCCTTTCCCTTTCCACTGCCCTGTATTAATTTGATTACCCGAGGTGGCTTTGTTGAGAATACTATATACAAGAGGTATATTATTAGCAATAGTTTTAAAAGTCATTTGCAAGCAGATTGCTATGTCAGTGCCCCATAATGATGTTGAATACTCCTATTCTTTGCAGAGTCCTTTTTATTCCTTCAGAAATAAGTCATACTCTTAAGAACTTTTGCTCTAAATGAAAATATGAGCCAGTATGCATCATAATGGAGCCCCCTCCAGGGTAATAACATTATTCCCATCATAAGGGGACCATACATTTAACAATCATAAAAAAAGGACCCATACTTCATCTCAGAGTTGTGCTACAGTCTTTATTTTAAGTGTTTCCCTCTCTTAGGAGAACTGAAGCTTGTTTTTGAACCGGGAAGGGCATTTCCAAGGACATTTTCTTTCCTCCCTAATCCCTGCATGAGCTGTCTATGTCAATTGTGCTGCTCTGACTCTCACTTTATTGCTTTCATTTGTCTACTCTTGCTCTCTTAGTCCCTTTAAAACATCGATCCTTTAAGTCACACAGTTCTGCTCCAAGCCTCCTGCTCTTCTGCCCATATGATAGTATCAGAAAACTTTGAAGTGGAAATATTTTCCTTTCTAGGACAGTCTTTGGGTATCAGCACAGAAAGGGTTTCAGTCATGATAATGTATAAAGTGGGGATGAGTTAGATTAAATTTCCTTTACCACTGCTGTTTGGGCAGGCTCTTCAAGAACTGCTGGGGGTGTGGAAAAGCAACTTTTTCCCCCAGATCAGGATCCCATATCGAGTGAAATACATTTCTTCAGCTTTGAGGAATAGAAACCAAGAGAATTTTAATTTGTCTCAAGATGGCTAACAGTTTGTACCTAGTGGGAAATTGCAATGTTGACGCCTTCGTAGTGATCAGATCCTGCCTTGAGTTAGTTTCTAATAATAGCTCACGTTTATTGAAATCGTATTATGCTCTAGGTCTGTATAAAAGTGTCTTTTATATATATATATACATTGCAGTTGTGAATTTGAGTCTATAACTCAAATATGCAAACATATCATATTCCATTTTTTACTGAGATGGCAATTCACATACCACAGAATTCACCCTTTTAAAGTGTTCAATTTGGTGGTTTTTAGCATATTCACAAAGTTGTGCAACCATCACCACTGTTTAATTCTGGAAACTTTCTTCATCCCCACTCCCCACGCCAAAATCAGATGCCCATTAGCAGTCACCCCCTACTTCCCCTTCTCCCCAGAAGAAGATTCTATTCTACTTTCTGTCTCTGTGGATTTGCCTATTTTAGGCATTTCATATAAATTGATCAGACAATGTACGAAATTTTGTGTCTGGCTTCCTTCACTTAGCATAATGTTCATCCACATTGCAGCATGAATCAGTACTTCACTCTTTTTTATGGCCAAATAATATTCCACTGTATGGATATATCACATTTAATTCATTCACTGGTTGATGGACATTTGGATGGTTTCCACATTTTGGCTATTATAGATAATGCTGCTGTAAAACTTTGTGTGCAGTTTTTTGAACATTCATGTTACATATGTTTTCATTTCTCTCAAGTGAAATGGAATTTCCAGGCCATATGGTAACTACGTTTTAACTTTTCAAGGAACTGCCAAACTGTTTTCCAAAGCAGCATTTACTTTCCCATCAGCAATATGTGAAGGTTCCAATTTTTCCACATTCTCAACAACGTTATTATCTTTCATGTTTTTTTTCTTTATTTATTTTTTTAACATCTTTATTGGAGTATAATTGGTTTACAATGGTGTATTAGTTTCTGCTTTATAACAAAGTGAATCAGCTATACATATACATATATCCGATATCTCTTCACTCTTGCGTCTCCTTCCCACCCGCCCTATCCCACCCCTCTAGGTGGTCACAAAGCACCGAGCTGATCTCCCTGTGCCCTGCAGTGGCTTCCCACTAGCTATCTATTTTACATTTGGTAGTGTATATATGTCCATGCCACTCTCTCACTTCGTCCCAGCTTACCCTTCCCCCTCCCGTGTCCTCAAGTCCATTATCTAGTAGGTCTGCGTCTTTATTCCCGTCTGCCCCTAGGTTCTCCATGACCTTTTTTTTTTTTTTTAAGATTCCATATATATGTGTTGGCTTACGGTATTTGTTTTTCTCTTTCTGACTTACTTCACTCTGTATGACAGACTCTAGGTCCATCCATCTCACTACAAATAACTCAATTTCGTTTCGTTTTATGGCTGAGAAATATTCCATTGTATATATGTGCCACATCTTCTTTATCCATTCATCTGTCAATGGATACTTAGGTTGCTTCCATGTCCTGGCTATTGTAAATAGAGCTGCAATGAACATTGTGGTACATGACTCTTTTTTTCTTTTTTCTTTTTTTTAAACATCCTTATTAGAGTATAATTGCTTTACAATGGTGTGTCAGTTTCTGCTTTATAACAAAGTGAATCAGTTATACATATACATATGTTCCCATATCTCTTCCCTCTTGCATCTCCCTCCCTCCCACCCTCCCTATCCCACCCCTCTAGGTGGTCACAAAGCACAGAGTTGATCTCCCTGTGCTATGCGGTTGCTTCCCACTAGCTATCTATTTTACATTTTGTAGTGTATATATGTCCATGCCACTCTCTCACTTTGTCCCAGCTTACCCTTCCCCCTCCCTGTATCCTCAAGTCCATTCTCTATTAGGTCTGCATCTTTATTCCCGTCTTGCCCCTAGGTTCTTCTGACCATTTTCTTTTTCTTTTTCTTTTTAGATTCCATACACATGTGTTAGCATATGGTATTTGTTTTTCTCTTTCTGACTTCATTCTGTATGACAGTCTCTAGGTCCATCCACCTCACTCCAAATAACTCAGTTTCGTTCCTTTTTATGGCTGAGTAATATTCCATTGTATATATGTGCCACATCTTCTTTATCCATTCATCTGTTGATGGACACTTAGGTTGTTTCCATGTCCTGGCTATTGTAAATAGAGCTGCAATGAACATTTTGGTACATGGCTCTTTTTGAATTATGGATTTCTCAGGGTATATGCCCAGTAGTCGGATTGCTGGGTCATACGGTAGTTCTATTTTTAGTTTTTTAAGGAACCTCCATACTGTTCTCCATAATGGCTGTATCAATTTACATTCCCACCAACAGTGCAAGAGGGTTCCCTTTTCTCCACATCCTCTCCAGCATTTATTGTTTGTAGATTTTTTGATGATGGCCATTCTGACTGGTGTGAGATGATATCTCATTGTAGTTTTTTTTTTTTTTTAAATGAAAGCCACTATCTAATCTTTTTTTTTTTTTTAAAGATTTATTTTATTGATTAATTGATTGATTGATTGATTGCTATGTTGGGTCTTCGTTTCCGTGCTAGGGCTTTCTCTAGTTGTGGCAAGTGGGGGCCACTCTCCATCACGGTGCGCGGGCCTCTCACCATCGTGGCCTCTCTTGTTGCGGAGCACAGGCTCCAGACGCGCAAGCTCAGCAGCTGTGGCTCACGGGCTCAGTCGCTCCGCGGCATGTGGGATCCTCCCAGACCAGGGCTCGAACCCGTGTCCCCCGCACTAGCAGGCAGATTCTCAACCACTGCGCCACCAGGGAAGCCCCTCATTGTAGTTTTGATTTGCGTTTCTCTAATGATTAATGATGTTGAGCCTTCTTTCACAGATTTGTTGGCAATCTGTATATCTTCTTTGGAGAAATGTCTATTTAGTTCTTCTGCTCATTTTTGGATTGGGTTGTTTGTTTTCTTGATATTGAGCTGCATGTCCTGCTTGTAAATTTTGGAGATTAATCCTTTGTCAGTTGCTTCATTTGCAAATATTTTCTCCCATTCTGAGGGTTGTCTTTTTGTCTTGTTTATGGTTTCCTTTGCTGTGCAAAGCTTTTAAGTTTCATAGGTCCCATTTGTTTATTTTTGTTTCTATTTCCATTTCTCTAGGAGGTGGGTCAAAAAGGATCTTGCTATGATTTATGTCATAGAGTGTTCTGCCTATGTTTTCATCTAAGAGTTTGATAGTGTCTGGCCTTACATTTAGGTCTTTAATCCATTTTGAGTTTATTTTTGTGTATGGTGTTAGGGAGTTTTCTAATTTCATTCTTTTACATGTAGTTGTCCAGTTTTCCCAGCACCACTTATTGAAGACACTGTCTTTTCTCCATTGTATCTTCTTGCCTCATTTGTCAAAGATAAGGTGACCATATGTCAGTGGGTTTATCTCTGGGCTTTCTATCTGTTCCATTGATCTATATTTCTGTTTTTGTGCCAGTACCATACTGTCTTGATTACTGTAGCTTTGTAGTATAGTTTGAAGTCAGGGAGCCTGATTCCTCCAGCTCCATTTTTCTTTCTCAAGATTGCTTTGGCTATTCGGGGTCTTTTCTGTTTCCATACAAATTGTGAAATTTTTTGTTCTAGTTCTGTGAAAAATGCCAGTGGTAGTTTGATAGGGATTGCATTGAATCTGTACATTGCTTTGGGTAGTATAGTCATTTCCACAATGTTGATTCTTCCAGTCCAAGAACATGGTACATCTCTCCATCTCTTTGTATCTTCTTTAATTTCTTTTATCAGTGTCTTATAGTTTTCTGAGTACAGGTCTTTTACCTCCTTAGGTAGGTTTATTCCTAGGTATTTTACTCTTTTTCTTTCAGTGGTAAATGGTAGTGTTCCTTTAATTTCACTTTCAGATTTTTCATCATTAGTATATAGGAATGCAAGAGATTTCTGTGCGTTAATTTTGTATCCTGCTACTTTACCAAATTCATTGATTAGCTCTAGTGGTTTTCTGGTAGCATCTTTAGGATTCTCTATGTATAGTATCATGTCATCTGCAAACAGTGACAGCTTTACTTCTTCTTTTCCGATTTGGATTCCTTTTATTTCTTTGTCTTCTCTGATTGCTGTGGCTAACACTTCCAAAACAATGTTGAATAATAGTGGTGAGGGTGGGCAACCTTGTCTTGTTCCTGATCTTAGTGGAAATGGTTTCAGTTTTTCACCACTGAGGACAATGTTTGCTATGGGTTTGTCATATATGGCCTTTATTATGTTGAGGTAATTTTCCTCTATGCCTACTTTCTGGAGGGTTTTTATCATAAATAGGTGTTGAATTTTGTCAAAAGCTTTTTCTGCATCTATTGAGATGATCATATGGTTTTTCTCCTTCAATTTGTTAATATGGTGTTTCACATTGATTGATTTGCATATATTGAAGAATCCTTGCATTCCTGGGATAAACCCCACTTGATCATGGTGTATGATCCTTTTAATGTGCTGTTGGATTCTGTTTGCTAGTATTTTGTTGAGGATTTTTGCATCTATGTTCATCAGTGATATTGGCCTGTAGTTTTCTTTCTTTGTGACATCTTTGTCTGGTTTTGGTATCAGGGTGATGGTGGCCTCATAGAATGAGTTTGGGAGTGTTCTTCCCTCTGCTACATTTTGGAAGAGTTTGAGAAGGATAGGTGTTAGCTCTTCTCTAAATGTTTGATAGAATTCACCTGTGAAGCCATCTGGTCCTGGGCTTTTGTTTGTTGGAAGATTTTTAATCACAGTTTCAATTTCAGTGTTTGTGATTGGTCTGTTTATATTTTCTATTTCTTCCTGGTTCAGTCTTGGAAGGTTGTGCTTTTCTAAGAATTTGTCCATTTCTTCCAGGTTGTCCATTTTATTGGCATAGAGTTGCTTGTAGTAATCTCTCATGATCCTTTGTGTTTCTGCAGTGTCAGTTTTTACTTCTCCTTTTTCATTTCTAATTCTATTGATTTGAGTCTTCTCCCTTTTTTTCTTGATGAGTCTGGCTAATGGTTTATCAATTTTGTTTATCTTCTCAAAGAACTAGCTTTTAGTTTTATTGATCTTTGCTATTGTTTCCTTCATTTCTTTTTCATTTCTTTCTGATCTGATCTTTATGGTTTCTTTCTTTCTGCTAACTTTGGGGGTTTTTTATTCTTCTTTCTCTAATTGCTTTAGGTGTAAGGTTAGGTTGTTTGTTTGAGACGTTTTTGTTCTTAAGGTAGGATTGTATTGCTATAAACTCCCCTCTTAGAACTGCTTTTGCTGCATCCCATAGGTTTTGGGTCGTCGTGTTTTCATTGTCATTTGTTTCTAGGTATTTTTGATTTCCTCTTTGATTTCTTCAGTGATATCTTGGTTATTAAGTGGTGTATTGTTTAACCTCCATGTGTTTGTATTTTTTACATGTTTTTTTCCTGTAATTGATATCTAGTCTCACAGCATTGTAGTCGGAAATATCTTTCATATTATAACAATTCTAGTGGGTGTGAAGTGTAGTCTCTTATTGTGTACGAGTCAACTTACTTTCTATTGTAAGCTTCCATCCTGCCAGGCTTAAACTCAGTGATTTTTGGTGTTTTCTACCTAACGTCACGTCAGGGTCCTAGGAGACTTACCCGGTACCTAGATATTGGTGGGTCAGGAACTAAGCTGTCTGGTCCCTGAATTATCCACTGCTAAGGCATCCAGCAGCTTGGTCCACATGACCAATACGCGTACACAGTTATCTCTACCACTGTTGGACACAGAAACGTTTCTTGAGGTTCCTTAAGATTCCATCTGCAATAGAGGCATCATGATGCCATATGTTGTTTTGTTGTGCTTTGACCCTAGTGTGTGGTTGGGCCCCAGTCTACCTTCCTCACTACCCTAGGATCTCTCTATTTTTCCTTTAATCCCTAGAAAATCTAGCCTGAACCAAATCTTTTTCTCTTCATGTTTCCCCCACCCCCAAAATGTTTCTTTCTCCCATTCTCAACTGTGGGGATTAAGACTGTGGAAACAAAAGCCATAAAGCCAAATGTTTTATAAGGAAACAAATTTTGTTTCTACCACACTATATACTTCCTCCTAGGCAATATGCATAGAACCTTCTCCCTGCTTGTTGGGAGGGAAAACTAAGTATTTTAAGGTAGGATAGGCCCTCACTTGTCTTCTTTTAAGTGATACTACACAGGTAGATACCTAGAATGAGGTGGGTAGACAACTAAAGTTACTATCTCAAAATGCTATTTAGTCATATATGCATTTTACAATTGAATTCTTACAACCTTAGGAACAGGGATTATTACCCCCATTTTCAGTTGGGGAAACTGAGGCTCTGAGAGATTAAGTAGCATATTATGCAGATAATAAGTATTGGTTGAAATAATTGAACTTACACAGGATTTAACGGTTGCTAGGTAATAAAACTGGGAATCATATTCTAAAACTCAGGCTCTCCACTTGACCTCACTATTTAAAGAGATTTGATAGTTTGGCTCCAAATGAGTGCTTGCAGTCTGACATTGAATTTTATCACTGAATTCTCTAGACAGTGTTATTTCTTTTTTTCATACTGAAAAAAATGATGATCAATTGCATTATAAACATGAGTCTGAGTCTTCTCGTGTGCTCTGCAAGTCAGGAAAAGTGGAAATCTATGTAAGGGTGTGTAGATGCCGTGGAATCTGAATTTTTTTTTTTTTAATCTCCTTAGAACAGACTTTGCCATGGTGGCTTGATTTGCAGAAGGCTGAGTTGGAGCCAATGTTAGGAGGAGGGATTGAGTCTGGCAGGGGCAGTATTGTCCTTTCGAGGGGAGTGGCCTTCCTGGTCGCTGGAATTTAGGATGTTAGACTTTTCTGTGACATTTATCTGTTTCTGTCCTCCCAGTAGCTGTGGCCAAGTGGGCTGTGTCCCACTGCACTTGGTTCATAAATTACACTCTCTCCTCAGTGTTTACCTTATCCACAGGGAGGCCAGGTCATATCAGCAAAAAGGTGAATTTACCTGTTGCAGCTGACATCTTTTCTTCTAATACTTTTATTCCATGTAGTCCCAGAGGTCCCACCCTGCCTGTGTTTCCTCCCTCATCAAAATGTGCTCCTCAAAGTGTTACCATCAGTCATTCACACCTTCCATCAATTCACCTAAATTTACCAGGACTGTATTTGTATTACCTCATTTAGTAAACATAATAACAGCTCTTAGACTTAGGTATTATTATTATGCAATTTTACAGGTGAGGACATTGAGGATTTGCAATGCTAGGTGATTCTTCCCAGTTTACTTGGTTAATAGGTGGTGGGACTAGAAATTTGACCCAGGAGTTTCTGACTCCAGAATCCTCTCTAGTTGCCTTCTGGCTCCTTTCATGCTTGCCTCTGAGATCTCAAAGACAGGTCAGAATACCACCTCTGGAAATTAGTGAATTCCCAGTAAAGACAGAGAATGTGGATTAAGCAGAAGAGGTATGGAATATTATTTAGACGAGGTTATATATGTGCCCATTATGGAGTAAATGTTTGTGCCTCACCCTGCCAATTTACAGGTTAAAGTCCTAATCACCAGTGTGATGGTATTAGGAGGCGGAGCCTTTGGGAGGTGATTAGGTTTAGATGAGGTCTTGAGGATAAAGCCCCCATGATAGGATTAATGTCCTCACAAAAGGAGGAGGAGACTCCAGAGCTCTCTGTCTTCTCCATGTGAGGATACAGGGAGAAGGTATCTGTTTGCAAGCCAGGAAGCAAGCCCTCACCAAGGACTAAATCTGCCAGCACCTTGATCTTAGACTTCCCAGCCTTCAGAAATGTGAGAAATAAATGTCTGTTATTTAAGATGCTGTATTTTGTTACAGCTGCCTAAGCTGACTAAGACAGTGCCCCACCCTAAAATATCACCAGCCCCAAACTCTTATCTTCCCAAGAAATCATTTAGGATTATATTCTTTGGGGCCAGAAGGCTTTGGATTCCAAGCGCTCAGATTCCCATGTGTACTTGTGTGTATGTTTATATCAGAGCCCATCATGCCTTTAGCTATTGCCAGCCAGCTAGCTACCATTTGAGCTGGAATGAATTTTTGAACCAGTACCTAAGAGATGGAATACAGATAGACTCACCTTCTGGGACAAGAAGAGGGAGAAGTGAAGTGTGTGCAAGGAGCAGGGTAAAGCACGCTCTACAGGAGGCTCCCTTCTCCCCTATTAACTTACCTTTTGATAACAGATAGTTGGCAACTGTATTCTGAGGCCTGACGGAAGTAGGAAAATTCTGTAGATATGTCAGGAAGAAGGGTTGCCTGCCTAGCAGTGATGAAAGTGGAATCTGTCATTAGTGCTGTGGTTTATGCCTAAGCAAAGAGGCAGTCTGGAAAAGGCCGTCTAATTATGTACTATTGTACTGTCAACCTTTCCTTGTTTTGGTGTCTTCTTTTCACCCCACAAATAGGCTTCATTCTCCAACTTTCAGAAAAATACTTTGTAAGCTATAGATTTATTTCCTTTTTCCGTAATTTTCAAACTTTCCAAGAATTGTATCTTCCTCCCACTTTCTCACTTCTCTTTGGACTTCTCATCCCCCCTTATAATTGGACTTCTGCCTTCACCATCCCACTAAGAATGATTTCACTGAGAACATTAAGAAACAAAACACAAGAAAAACTGTCAACTCTCATGTCCAAGGACATTTTTCTGCCTCATGCTACTAAACCATCTGCAGCATCTGGCTCTGAGGATTGTATCCTCCTCCTTGAAATTCTCTCCCACCTCAGATGCTGCTGTAGTACTCTCTTCCTTCTCTTTTGTTCAACACCTTCATGTATTTTTTCATTGTATGTACTAGTTTTCTAGGGCTGCCGTAACAAAGTACCACAAACTGGGTGGCTTTAACAACAGAAATTTATTGTCTCACAGCTCTAGAGGCTGGAAGTCTTAAATCAAGGTGTCCGTGTCCCAGAGTTGGTTCCTTCTGAAGACTGTTAGGGAAGAATCTGTTCTCCTTGGCTTGTCGACAACTGTTTTTACTTTGTGTCTTTTCACATTGTCTTCTCTCTATGCATTTCTTTCTCTGTGTCCAAATTTTCCCTTTTTATAAGGACTTCAGTCATTTGGGATTGGGGCCACCCTAATGACTACATTTTAACTTATCACCTCTATAAAGACCCTGTCTCTAAATAAGGTCCCATTCTGAGGTACTGGCAGTTAGAACTACAGCATATCTTTTTTGGGGAGTGATATAATTCAACCTATAACACTCAACAAACTTGTTTTGGTTTCTGTAATTCAACTAACATTGATCTAGGAGTTGGTAGTTTGGATATAAAATTACCCAGTGCCTACCTTCAGAGGGACACAGAGTCTAGTGGGGAGATGAACCCAGTCCTTGATTGTGTCTTGGACCTGACAAGATAGAGAGTTAACACAACTTCCTGGAGGGCTCTACGGCTCAACCCTGGAGATTCCCGAGAATGAAAACAAAAGACTGTGAGAAATCCTGGAAGAGGGAGTGTGATTGTGACAGAAAGTATAGGAAATGACAAGCAAAGGTAGAGAAAGGCTAGATGCCATAGTCAGGAAGAGTCCCGATGTCCACTTTGCTGTCACACTGCCCGGAATGGCTAATGGGTGCTTTTTTCCCCCCACCATAGTGGTATAGGAAAACATCTCAACACCAGCCCCAGTTTGGTGGTGGAGGGTTTTGAGGGATAAAAACCTAGGAGAAGGATGGGGTTTGGAGCAGGTAATCACAGATGCAGCCTGACTGGCCCTGTTTCAGGCATTTTCTTCCTTTACCTCCTCACACTTTCAGGTCTAGGCAGTTATAGCTGAAAGGTAAAACCTTTCAGAGAAGAGCAGTGCTTGGGCCTGAGGAAAGGAGTGGCTTTCTCAGGCACAGGACTGCCTGATAAGCAGAAAACAGTGAGAGGTGATCAAACCCAGACTGTGAACACATTACCAATCAAGATAGCTGATACCTCCAGGGGAAGAAAAAGTCACAGGCTAAGTAATCAAATAATGAACAGCATAACCAAGAAAATAGACAAAACAGCCTATATGGAAGCAGAATGGATGGAACAGAGATAACAAGAGTTTAAAATACACATAATGATTACCGTTAAGGGGATAAGAGGAGATACTGTAAGATGAAGCAGGAACAAGCATGTTTGCTTATAGAGACCTGGGTGTACATCATTATGGAAATGGGAAATTTAAGTGTGATAAGTGTAACTATAGAATGCTACATGAGAGTAGGAAGCCACGAATTTGATGTAAAATACCAATTTGATTCTCACCAAAAGAAACAAAAAGAATTAACTGGCAAAAGTAAGAAATAGAAAAGATTTCAACACAAAAATATTTATGTAAACTAAAAGCTCACCTATTCATAAAACAAGACTATACATATTATAACAATATAAGCAGATATAAGAACATATATCAAACACATTACATAACTACCTACTGGGCAGTTGGTGGGAATGAGAGTTGGGAATTAGGAAAGGGGTGAAAAAATAAAAAAGAGGGGAACTCAACTCTCCACATTGAGGCAAAACATATTTCTTCTGCCTCTCTGACCAAACCTTCTTAGGTTTCTACCTCTTACTAGCACTTAAATATTGACGTTCTAATCATTGACTCTTTTCTCTTATTGCTTGGTAAGCATTTCAGCACACCCAGGATGTCAACAGTAACCTATTGCCAAAGTGAGCATCTCCAGCTTTCTCCTGTTTCCTGGTCTTGTAATTCCACCTGGTGGCTAGATTCCCCCACCCTAAGTCCTTAAGTGCAATGACCACAGCTCCAAGTGCCTGGATCTTGCAGAAAACATGGTCTACAGAAGTGGTGGCCAGAAGCTTGTTTTGGTTTCCAATCTTCTAAAGTTGTCTGTAATTTCAGATGTGGTACATTCAGGTAAAAAATATGAGGGAGAAGAAGGTACAATACTGACAGAGGTCAAACATTCTCCATTTTATGGTTTTCCTGACAACTGGCTCTGAGACTTCCTGCTGCCCCCAAATGGGATTAGTCACTGAACTGCTGGGAATATCCCCTCGGGGCTTTGTAGAGGTGTCCTCAGAATGTTGTCCAGATTGTCTTAGGACTGGTTGCTGCAACATGCTTGGCCCAGTATGCTTGAGCATATGTGTATATATATGTAAGCAAACATTTTGAGTTGGGATAAATATTAGCTGTCAAAAATTTTGCAGTTATCAAACTCTTCAGAGCCTTAAGCTTTCCAAGTGAAGCTTCAGGAATGGGCTTCTAGACTGTCCACCTCCCTTGGGTTAAAAGCAGAGGAAGAGCTTTGGTTAAAAGCGGAGTGCTTGAGAGCACAGACCCTGGAACTGGATCCTCTCCTAGACCCACCGTGTATGGCTGCGTGACCTTGGGGAAGGAAGTTTCTTAATCCCTCTGTTCTTAACTTTCTTTCCCTGGACTTACCTCATAGGATTTTGTGAGAATTAAGATGAGTAAAATACACAGGAAGCATTTAGAACTAAGATATCTGCAGAGTGCATGCTCAGTGAGCACTCTTATCGTTGCTGTTGTTATTAAGATTTATTTCAGATAATGGGATGTGGATAAAATTTGATTTGAGAATGGGATTTTTATAAAAAGTTTAGGACTTAACACTTTCCAGTTCTTTCCATAATTTCATAAATGGGGGGGGGGCTATGATTCACACATAATCACACAGTTAGTAGTAGAGTGAGAATAAGATCTTGGGGTCCCTGACTCTTAAGATAGTGCTCTGTCCCCCTACCCCCGAACCTTTATCAAGTTTGGACATCCCACTTTCCTTCCTACGTTTGTCATTACTCCGTAGATCACAAGTGACAGGAAACTATTCAAACTGCTTAAGCAAAATAAGAATTTCTCTAGCCTTGGTCATCTCTGTTTTCAGATTTACTAACTCATATCTCCTTAGTTTACCATCTCCCACCTCCTTCCTAGAGAAAGATCTTTCCTCCTAATTATGGCGAAAATCCAACAACTCACTCTCATGCTCTTATAGGTCCAGTGTGTGGTGTGGGTGTGTGTGTGTGCGTGCATATTATTGAACCAGTTATTGTAGCCAAGGGGCCCAGATCTTCTGACTGCCCAGGACTGGCTCAATGCCCAGTCCTGGAGCTGCAGAGTGGGCTAGTCCTCAGCACATCTTACAGTGGTATTGAGTGCAAGAGAGGTTGCTCCCAAAGGAAAACTGAGAAAAGAAGAATGATTATTGGGAAGGCAAAAACAACAGAAGTCCTCCTTATTTCCAAAAATTGGCTTAACCTCAAAAGAACTAAATACCTCAGAGAAAACAGTCCTATAACTTAAAAAATCTGGGCCATTTCACTTTATATTGTCAACCGTTGACTGCTGGTTAAGTTCAATTCGCCCTCATCCTTTGCTCCCCTTGGTGGCTGCTAGGTCTTTCCTCCTGCATGGCTGCTGAGCTCTTGTTCTTTTCTTTCAACCAATGATTGAGATTATTAGGAGGGTACTTTCAAAATAACCATCTAAACTTCAAAATGGACTGGGAAGATACGGTGTGTAACATTTTAGGTGATTTTATATTGCCAACAGTTTTCCCTGGGTCTATCAGGGCTTAGTTATAATTTGAGTTTGAGTATTGTATCTTTGAGATGCTCTGGGAATATAGCATTTCCCCCATGACTGCTAAGTGGGCTAAGCTGTGGGGACGCTAGGCCCCAGTGTGTTTAGGCTGCCTTTTCCATTCCTAGTACAATTCTATGTAAGACACTGGCCTCTAAGTCCCTAAGTAACCCAACCCCAGTCTTGGAAATTGCTCCTCTCCCCTTGTGCCATCATCACAATTAAAATGACTTGAAGCACTCCAGCTACAGTTCAGAAATTCAGTCTTCTGGGAAAGAGGAGCAGAGACTTCCCTTGAAGGGTCCTCATTTGTAGAATTTTCTCTGCCTGCCCTGATTGCAAAGCCCCAGTGAGAAAAACCTTCTTTTTATTATGGTGAGTTTCTGATGCTAATATATGGCAGTCAATGTTGTTTGCTATCTATTTAAATTAAACATTATTTGGCACTGACTCCCTGAAGAGTCTGTACCACCAAAAAAAAAGCACAGTTTCACAAATCTCATAAACAGCTAAACAAATACATGCCTTTGCACACTGATAACACTTGAAATCTCTGTATTTTATAAGTTTGTTCCATACTATTGCAAAGACAGCTATTTGTACTTATTTGTGCATGAGTAATTCCTCCAGTTTCCTTGGAAGTAAAGCCAAAGGCAGACATTGGCTGCTTCTCTGCCCATCTCTATGTGTACACAGGGATCTATAAATATGAATGCTCTTATTTTCAGAGTTTGAAAATGAAACAACCAAATATTATTTGAATGAAACTGGTCTTGCTTTTAGTTCACAGCAGCTCTCTGGAAAACATGCTAATAAAACCACTGAAACAATCACATGTTTCTTTGGAAGCATCAGTATAATTAGCCCTTTCAAGAAGAGAACAAAACTGTATTGGAAACTTTAATTTGAAATACAGTGAAGCCAAACACCTACTTACAGTGATGCAGTTTGCAGGGGGGTGGGGGGGCACTTTTTTGTTTTTTTTCTCTTGCTTTGATTTCCTGGCAAGACATTATTTCTTCCCCCTTCAGTGACCATAATAGTCTTGGCATAAATTTTGCCAGGTGGGTGAAAAACCTCTGGGAATTTCTTGTTATTTTGGAGGATATTCTTAGCAATAACCAAACCAGTGGTTTTCTTAGAGGGCTACCTCTGGAAAGTGAGGAGTCCCTCCTGAGCCAGGATCCAGACAAACATTTCTGTCTCTTCTTCCCCCCTCCCCAAGACACTCAGTGACCTTGAATCCCTCTTCCCCGTTTGCAGTCCCTTCCTGTTCAAGAAAAAGATTGTGTAAGGAAGGTCTTTCAGAGTAAAGAGAGATCTTTGAGGACTCTGGGAAGGCTTGTAGAGGAGCCTCCTTGAAATAGTTGACCTAGAACTCTTACCTCCTCTGGGAGCTTTTGTCTTAAAAGCTTTGGCTATGGAATGAAAAATTTTGTCCCCAGTGAAAGGAATTCCTCTTTGAGCAGGATGAGGGGACTGTCTGTGTGTTGGGAGTCTTTTCCCAGAGGAAGAACAGATAACATAAGCATAATAAATAGAGCTGGTGAAAGCTGGGATTTCCAGGTGACTGCTCCAGTGCTCTAAGGATAGCCCTTGGGGTTAGGAGCTAAAACACTTCACTTTGCACCTGATTTAATAACTACCCTGAGGGAAGAGTTGTTCTGGCTGATTGGATTAAAGCATGAAAGCATGAAAGAAGCTAACAATAAGGATCCTAAATAACAGTCAAGTCCCATTTCACCATCACGATAACCATCTGATCCGACTGGTTTGTTCACTTTTATCCATTATCATAGCTTCCTAATGAAGGCTCATCTTAAAATTTATGGACATTAAAGAGGAAAAGCAAACCAGTTGAACATTTGCACTTGAATTTGATTTATAGGAAACCGTTCATTTAAAGTTTCCTTTGTTGTTATTTTTCTCAAAAATGTGAACATGTTGCAAAATTTTAAAAGAAACATTATGTTTGAAACATGTCTCCAGACGCAGGTTACCATCAGTAGTAATTTTCTTTCCTCTGGAAATGATAATAGGTGTCACTAAGCCATCCTTCCTTATTCCTTGCTGGCTTCTGGGGCACTTATGAGAAAGTCTGAAATAATTTACCAGGGCTTACCAGGACTTCAGCATTGGGCACTGCAGAGCTGCTAGCCTCTTCTTTGTTCTCACATTCTAGTTATCGTGCCGTCTTTCAGCACCTGGAGTCTGCCCTGCTTTCTGCTGCTTCCGGGAATCCACATGTGCTTTTTCCCTGGCCTGGAAACTCTTAGCCCCACTGTTCATCTCATGAACAGCCCCACTGTTCATTCTCACTTTTCCAATTTCAACTTAAACTTCAGGTCCTCTCCTGGACCACAGAAGAGGCTGGTTCCCTTGTGACTTATGCCCCTAATATTCTATCCAATTTTTGACCCTCCTCCTATATTTATAGTTCTTTTTTCATTATCTTTGTCATCAGAACACAAGCTTCATGAGGGCAGGCACTGTATATATATATATATATATATATATATTTTTTTTTTTTTTTTTTTTTTTTTTTTTTTCATTTTTCTTCTTTGCAGCTGTCGGCACTACACTTGGCGCATAATAGTCAATAAATGTTTGTTGGGCAAACTACATGTCTGTGACAAGATCAAGTATTATTGTAAAATTTTTAGTAAAAAGCCTTTTGTTCTGTTTCCTTTAAAAAAAAATGTTCACATAGGATTCTGCATCATTTATGTATGAGAGTTAGGGGTCAAGAAAAGGGTAAGCAGATATGACAAATTAAAAACGATGGTGTCATTTTCAATGTAATTAGTTCAAATAGGCTCCATTTTCTTTCCAGTATGACCTTAAGGAGACTCCTGATTGCTCGTGGTGCTTCCTAGTAGTTAGTTCTAAGACCAGATTGTGAGTCTAACAATAAAATATTTCAAGAATGGGCTTTGGCTTCACATTTATCTTTTAGTCTGGTCTGTGCTAGAAACACTGATTTTATCACCCTGCTGTCCCCCCTTCCGCCAGTCTCCAGGATATTTAGTTAGATCTGGATAGAATGGTCCAGAAATTTTGATTGACCTGACAGTGAAGCTTAGACTGAGTGAAAAATTCTTAGTCCCGTTGATTTGATTATAATGACTCCAGACTCCCATGAAGTCCAGAATATAAACTAGTGGATTTTTTTTTATTGCAGTATAATTGCTTTACAATGTTGTGTTAGTTTCTGCCGCACAGCGAAGTGAATCAGCCATATGCATACACACATCCCCTCCCTCTTGGACCTCCTTCCCCCATCCCCATCCCACCCAACTAGGCCATCACAGAGCACTGAGCTGAGCTCCCTGTGCTAGACAGCAGTTTCCCACTAGCTAGCTATTTTACACATGATAGTGTATCCATATCAAACCTAATCTCCCAGTCCATCCCACCCTCCCCTTCCCCACCGTGTCCACACATCCATTCTCTGTGTCTGCCTTTCTATTCCTGCCCTGTAAATAGGTTCATCCGTACCATTTTTCTAGATTCCACATATATGCATTAATATACGATATTTGTTTTTCTCTTTCTGAACTAGCCATATTTAAGTAAATCCTATGCATCAACTCTTAGGCCGCGGGAAGGGGAAGGCTGGCACCAGGTGTTTAAAGCCTAACAGTAGGTCTGCCAGGCTAGTGGCTTTATTTGGACCTCGTCCACAACAGCAAGCACTTTCTTCATCCCTTGGAATCAGGCCAGGTGCCTGGACTTCCCTTTTGCAGGATAATGGTCATCCCAGCTGCAAAAGGATTCATTTTACTCTTGACTTAACCTTAATTCTTCCTTAAGTCTTTGCCCTATACTCTTAGCTCCATTAGAGCTTTTCATCATTAATGCAGTTTTATCCTGAACCATTAAATTTTTGCATTCTAATCAGCATTTAAACGTTATTTTATCAATGTTTTAGCTTCTAAAATGTTTTTGAAGTATGTGAGTAGTCTATATACATAGCCTTAAATCTCCACAGATGGTAGTCACACTGAATCAAATGACATTTTTTAATGGAAAGTTACACCTTTGAAAATTTACATAGGAAATAATGCTTTGATCAAGTTAAGGATAAGCATTTTAATAACTTACCTGGATGGTGCAAAAATTTACAGAAAAAGGAAACCTCCCTTTTCATCCCTACTCCCTGCGTCTTCTTCCCCATCCAAGCTTATTTTAGGATTAATAACTTTATAGAAAGGGTGAGTTATGGAACCAATTTATGATAATTTCGTCATCTTTGCAGCATTTATTGAACTTGCTCAGAGAAGTTAGAATCATTTAGGCCTAAGAAGATACACTTTCAGACAAGCATTCATTTATCAGCAGAGCATTCGTTAGGAATAAAACCCATGTACCCATCATAAAACACTGAACAAAAATTTCTTATGCCCTCATATATTCCTGAACTTGTTATAGGCATTGGAATCTTCTGATTGATTGAACTGTCACCTGGAGCCGTATTGGTTTCTAAACCTGAACATTGATCAGGCATTAACTGTACACCAGGCACTGTTCTAGGCTTTGGAAGTTTACAGTGTATAGACACATTTCTTGCCCCAGGAGCTCATTGCTTGTAGTCTACCCAAGGCACATAGAATAATCCTTGTGTGAGCCTAGGTCATGTGGAAGTAAAATGAGGTCACATATGGCAGTGGTCTGAGAGTTCCTGACAGTGTCTCCCTGGGTTACTCTAAAGGGCATTGTGGCATTTTAAGAGATGAGAAAATTTTGTTTTATAACTGAAAACACAAGCATGAGGACTGTCTCCAAGTGAATGCATAAAGCTGACGGCAACTTCTTTGGCCTTTGCTTCAAGTCTCCTGTTTCCATTTCGGTGCAGACTCTCTGAATAAGCTCACGTCACCACAATTTTATCTGGGTAATTACTTCCCCTCTTTTTTCTCATTTTAATCATGACAGAGGAAGGACCAAGTGCATCCAGAGTGCAGGGACAGTTCCTTAGCATAAGAAGGGCGATTTAAAATTGGAAATTAAGATTTTAAAGAAAGGAAGATATTTTTTGACTTATGAAAAATTCAAGTTGTGCAAAGCCTTCTGGAATTAAATATTTGTATAAATTTGGTAGTGTCTGGATTTATTTATTTATACACTGCCTTTTTTAAGAAATGATTTCAAGCAGACTAAAGTGATACATGAAATACCCCAAAATAACATGGGTTAAAGTGGGATAAAAAATAAAAACAGGGATGAACACAAAGTGGCTTTAGAATAAGCCCAAAGACAAATGCTATGGAGACACCACACACCTGCAAAAGGTAGACAATACTTGTATCTATGCCTGACACCAAGTTAGCACAGAATAAATGATAACTGGCTTAGAAAAAAACTTATGTGTAATTACCATCTCTTCCTGATTTACTGAATTGAGTTTTGTAGGTTGGTCCTCCTCAGGGGTAACTAAGTAGACAGATTATTTTCTGTTTTCTGTCAAACTGTTCAGGAGATTGTAAGCTCCTCGGAACAGCAGCTTGTTTTTCTTTATAACTGTGGCATCTGACAGAGTATGCAGCATATACTGGGTGCTAAATAAACACCGATTGGCTGAGTACATGAGGAAATTAAGAAATGTGAATCAGGTGATTTGCCAAGTTGAGGCAAGCATTAATTGTTTTGTTTAGATTTTTAATGTTTTTGTTTGATTGTGACTAAGTGACATTCTTGGACTCCAGCATATTTTAATTTACAGTATTATATCTGGAATAAAGATAGACTTGTAAACTGAAGGAAAAAATATTCCTAGACATCACTTGGCTATTAATATATACTATTCACTCTTTTAAAATACAAACTTAATGCGTAGAAATAACATTTTAATATTGCTTACTTAAGAAAGCCTTATAGAGCTGATTTACAATAACTAAATTTTTTAAAGAGGCTCTTAAAAGCCTGTTTCACATTTTCTAGAATGTAGAGCTGGAAGGAAACTTCCAGAATTCCTCATTATTCCCCTTTGCCACCCTTGTTCTGCAGATGAAGAGATAGACCAGATAGTTGACATTTTTATGCAATGTAGTGATGGCAGAATCTGCGTGGGACCTCTGAGTAATTACTGATTTGCAGCCTAGGGATTTTTCCTTTTGATCAAACCATAGCCGGACCATCATTCCTTTTTACCACCTACTTTAGTCAAGTGATAAGGTTATCTCAGAAAATGGAACTGAATAAAACTTTAGGAATTGCATGAGGTGATAGTAGAAATGTAAGGGTCTATGTAATTGTGTCTGGCAGATTTTAACAGTGGTAATATATCAAGATTTTAATTTGCTTGGTGATATATCTGTTCACCCATAAGGTATATCTAGCTTGAGTTTGTTATGATTTACTACCGCTGGTGATCACTTTGATTCAATAGCTGATGTTCTTACAGAAATTCAGAAACAGGTGTTTGTGATTCAGCAATGTTTCCAGCATCTAATTCGGTATGCAAGGAGGTTGTGTGTCATATTTATAGGAACTCCATTACATTCATAATAGGGTGAATATTTTCCCTGGGCAACATCTTAAAGTTTATCAGGGAAATTATTATGTATTCATGGCCACGTACATGCAAGTATGTAATTCTGAATTTAAATTTCTTTCCCCCCCCCCTTGTTCTTTCTGAATCATCTTGCTCTTGGAGAAGGAAAACATGGAATAGCTTTTTCTTTATAAATTCTCAGCTTTGTTTTCCCACATCCCAGTGGTGGGAGGTAATGGTTTAAGCGTTTGGAAGCCATGTTAAGTGAAAATCTTCTTGGCACCTCTGGAGAGGGGCCGATAGGACACTGAGTGAGGCCTAAATAATGCCTCTGGATGTTGGGATAAAGAGCTGGTTTAGTCTCCTGGGTCTGTAGACCTTGTTCTCGCTTCAGGGCTGTGAACAAGATGCTGAAATATATTGCTGATCCTTTGCCTCAGGGAGCTGCATCAAGGCTTAAACTTGATTTACACACATAACACCTGGAAATATTTTTATCCTCTTCGCTCCAGGCTGGATTTGAACTGCTGACTTGGAGGTGAAGTGTTCTACAGCTCAGATCCAGTCCCTGGAGTCAGCTAAGCTCCTTCCCATACATTTTTTTATTGTGCTGGGTTCTGAAAAGTGATGTTAAATGGTCTGGAGGAAAAATATGCTGCTGCTGCTGCTGTTGGCATTGATGGCAATACTGATGTGATGTAGTTTGTCTAGAGTTCTTCTATTTTATTAAGATAAAAAATATAAATTAGCCAATATACCATAAATTAAAAAAAAGCAAAAAGGTAGGCCACAGTCTACATAAAGAGGGGACAGTTTGGTGACACATTTCTGCACAAAAGAAACAGATAACTTTTTCTAAAGAGGCTTTTCAGCACTGCTATTCATAAATGTGTGTTCAACAGATAGTCTAATTGCCTCATTTGTAGTGGCAGGACATGCTGGTTTCCTTTCGCATTATTTACCCATCTGCTGAGTTTTGGAGTAGACATTGAGACTGCATTTCAAACCTGAGGGCTGCTTGTCTTAAACATTGCTACTGTCTCCATGACAAGTGTTTTATCGTCACTTCTGTCTGGATTCCTATTTTGTTCAGTCAGTTGTCTGTCTTTGCAGAGTTCGTAAGTTTCAGGGAAGGCTCTGAGAATGTTTTTTAAACCCTTCAGTTAAAATAGCTCTTCAAAAATCCACTAGTGTGTTCAAGGGACTTCCCTGGTGGTCCAGTGGTTAAGACTCTCTGCTTTCACTGCAGGGGGCAAGGGTTTGACCCCTGGTCGGGGAACTAAGATGCCACGCAGCCAAAAAAAAAAAAAAAAAAAATCAACTAGTATGTTCTATATTCCTTTATGAGTGAATAAGACAAACTGGACACAATTCTGTGACTTATTCCTGTGCAGTGGAATATAATAATTTACATATATATATAGCATTTCCCTTTCATTCATATCAATCCACAAGCTACAGTACTTGGTTAGATAGGTAAGGCAAACCTATTAATTAATTCATTAATTCTTTTATTTAATCGTGTATTTATTGAGCACTGATGTGTCAGGCATTGGGCTAGTTTCCAGGGATAAAAAATATGAAAAAACGCCATCCTTGTCTTCTAGAAGCTTCTACATACTCCCTTCTGGTGGAAGCTAACAAAATCTAATACTGTAAAGTAAGTATGTACAAAATGTAGATGGGGAAGCAGGGAAGGATTGTTAAAGTCTGCTTGGACTTTAATAGGAACAGGAAAAGATTTCAAAAAGAACAAGAATTTAGGGTAAGGTAAGATGTGAAAAGAAAATTGTTTTCCACACTGGTTAAAGGAGGATATCGAAGTTGGAGTACTATTACCATTGTTTTATGTATGAAGAAACTGAGGTTGACAAAATTAAAATACTTCTCAAGGTCATGAGGCTGGTAGATGAGATTTCAAGTACTTGGACTACATGTTTCATTCTTTTTCCATTACACCCCACTACACCAATCAACAACACATATGGATTTTTCAAATCTTCATAATTCTATAAAAGCAAGAGGTATATATGTTCATCTTGCTTGCATATGAGAAGGCATTTGAAGTCTTAGGGAGAGAGAGAGAAATCTAACTTCTATTTGTAGTTTTTACTTTGCATATTACTTTTACTGATATATAAACCATATATAATGAAGTCTTAATCTTAAGTGGATAGCTTGATGAATTTTTACAAGGTGGACATGCCCATAATCAAGAATTAGAGCACTACAAACTCCACAGTCTTCCTCAAGTCAACTCTTAGTAATTACAACACATATAAATTAACCACTCTTCTGTCTTCTCTACAAATAAATTAGTTTAACATATTTTTCAGTTTTATAAAAATGGAATCATGTAATATGCATACTTTTGTGTCTGGCTTTTTTCTCTCAATATTATGTCTGTGAGATTCACCCAAGTCACAACATGTAGTAGCAATTTTGTTTATCATTGTTCTATAATATGCCATTGTAGGAATATACCACACTTATTTATTTATTCTCTTGTCTATGAACATTTGTGTTATTTCCAGTTTGAGTCTATTATGAATAATATTTTTAAGAACATTGCATGCATATCTTTGGCGAACATATGTGCATATTTCTGTTGGGTATACCCCAGGAGAAGAATTTCTGGTTTGTAGAATACGTATACATCCAGCTTCAGTAGTTACTGACACATGGTTTTCAATACAGTCCAATTTTTCAATATGTTTTATTATGACTAGTAATTTACTTGTGTCTTGTTTAGTAAATCTTTGCTTGCCCCAAGGTCATTAATATATTCTCTATATATTCTTCTAGAATTGTTGTTTTATCTTTCACATATAGATCCACAATCTATATGGAATAGATTTTTGTGTATAATGTGTAGAGGGGTGAAGTTGCATATTCCCTTCATGTGTATGTGCAATTGATCTAGTGCCATTTATTGAAAAGACCATCTTTTCCCTACCATATTATAGTAGCACTTTAGTCAAATATCAGGAGATCGTGTAAGTTCAATTCTAATTCTAGGTTCTCCATTCTGTTTCACTGTTATCTAATTGTCTATCCATGTGCACAGTGCTTCCTTAATTACTAAAGATTTGTAGTGTCTTAATATCTGGTACTATAAAGCTTCTCATTTTGTTGTTCTTCTTTAAGATAGTCTTTCCTATTCTTGGCTCTTGCCATTGCCACAAATAAAGCTGGAATTTTTTTAAAAAACATCTTTATCGAAGTATAATTGCTTTACAATGGTGTGTTAGTTTCTGCTTTATAACAAAGTGAATCAGCTATACATATGCATATATCCCCATATCTCCTCCCTCTTGCGTCTCCCTCCCACCCTCCCTATCCCACCCCTGTAGGTGGTCACAAAGCACCGAGCTGATCTCCCTGTGCTATGTGGCTGCTTCCCACCAGCTAACTATTTTACATTTGGTAGTGTATATATGTCCATGCCACTCTCTCACTTCATCCCTAAAGCTGGAATATTAATTGGGATTGTACTGAATCAGTTTGGGAAGAAATGAAGTTTTATAATAATGCTTATTCCAATCCATAATGTGATATATCCTTCTATGTACTTAAGTGTTAAATTTTTTTCACTATGTTTCTTACTTTTCTGTATGGCAGTTTTACACATTTTTCCTTTAATTTGTTTCTAGGCATTTGAGGACTTTTTTATGCTATTGTAAAAGTTCTGACTTAAAAACCCTTCCTAATTTTATGCTTCTATTATATATATAATTTACTGATTGTTAATATTGAGCTTATAGTGAGAAACGTTGTTAAATTTATTAATTTGTTGGTTATAGTTTAAGAAGTTTACAATGAGCATAATTACATCATCTGTGAATTAGAGCAGTTTTCTTTCTTCCTGCTATAGACTGAGTGTTTGTATCTTCCCCTCCAAATTCATAACGTTTAATGTTATGGTATTAGGAGGATGTGCCTTTGGGAGGTGATTAGGTCATGAGAGCAGGCCTTCATGAACGGAATTAGTGCCCTTATAAAAGAGATCCCAGAGAGCTCCCTTCCGCCTTCTGCCATGAGAGTACCAGGATGCGGGCCCTCCCCAGACACCAATTTGCCAGTGCTTTGATCTTGGACTTTTAGCCTCCAGAACTGTGAGAAATAAATTTTTGCTGTTTATAAGCCCCCCAGTCTGTGGTGTTCTGTTTTAGCAGTCCAGAAAGACTAAGACAGTTTCTGAGACTTATTATGTTTTATTTTTATTTCTGATTGCACCTCCAGTGAGTGATAAAGGGTCAGTAATAACGACATCCTTGTTTTGCTCCTCATCTTAGGCAGGAAGAAAGTTTTAAATATGTCACTATAGAAGCCTCTTATTAAATATGACATTTATTGTAGAAGGTTTCCATAATCTATAATCAGATTAAAGATGCTCCCTTCTACTCCTAGCTTGCTAAGAGTGGAGTATCTACTAGGTAGATAAATCATCCCTTCTTCTGGGAAAAGCAGATGAAAGTTTGCAACAAGTTCTGGAAATGTTATTCCAATATGGCTCCCTCCTGGCCAGTGGCACACAAGAGGAACAAGGAATTTGCCCATAACAAAGAAGTAGAAGAAGAGAAGAGAGGCCTAAGTAGGGATAGACAAAGGAATTTCTTCTCTTTCTTTTTCTCTCCTGAGTCACATTTCTTCTACCATCAGCCTCTCAACGGGTCTGACTCCTCTCAACATTTTTGTATCTTTTTTCTGCTTAATTTTTACTATAGATTGCAGTTCACATGTGCCCTGGATAAAATGAATAGAGAAGCATTCTTCTAGTCATTTCAATCTCCCTTTCAGCTGGGAAGTCTTTTTTTTTTTTTTTAAGTTTTTTTGATGTGGACCATTTTTAAATTTATTTATTTATTTATTTATGGCTGTGTTGGGTCTTCGTTTCTGTGCGAGGGCTTTCTCTAGTTGTGGCAAGCGGGGGCCACTCTTCATCGTGGTGCGTGGGCCTCTCACTATCATGGCCTCTCTTGTTGCGGAGCACAAGCTCCAGATGCGCCGGCTCAGTAATTGTGGCTCACGGGCCCAGTTGCTCCGCGGCATGTGGGATCTTCCTAGACCAGGGCTCGAACCCGTGTCCCCTGCATTGGCAGGCAGACTCTCAACCACTGCGCCACCAGGGAAGCCCGGGAAGTCATTTTTAATTTGCTGTGTGGGTGACTGGTGACCAGCTCAGCCAATACTGTCCCATGGGCCACTGTAGCAGATGCCCATTGACCTCACATCCAGGGCAACAAGATAAGCTCTGGTGCTTCACAGCTCCCCTCTGGAACTCTCTGTCCCAACCCCTTACATTTTCTAATAACAGCTGTGCTGTTGGCATCTCAGTGATTAACAAAGTATCAAACCATTCCCCTGGAACCTTCTAGAATTGCTTCTCATGGGACATCTGATGGATCTCTACTTCACAGATGGTTTATCAGCACATCAAGTAATAACTTGATCTTCTCTCTCCATTCTCCAGGGTACATTTTAGAGGAAAAACCCCTCCAGGTCATATGATAGGTGTTTCATCTTTGTTAAGACAAGCACCTGGCAATGAATCTTTATAATATTAGCTGCATGCTGAACCAGCCTAGCCCTGGGTTCACGTTGAGAGTCTATAACTCCACATTAGCTTGAGCTTTCTTATGAAAGCTCAAAATTATTTATTTTCTCTGTGTATATTCTTGGCATATTTCTGCCTAGAGGAAGAGCAAAATCAATAAGTCCTACAGTTTTATTAAGTTTCTTAAAGAGCAGGATATCTGATCTGTTGGCTGGAGTTGGTTAATCACCATCCTATATGAATCCACCTTTGGATGGTGGTTTTTCTCACACGTTTTTTCAGTTGACATTAGTAATAGTGTTGTCCAACTTGAAAACCTTATTTAAAGAATAATTGTTGCTCCTGGCCACATATCCATGCCTCTTGGTGTAGCCCAAAGCAGCAAAAGGTAAAGAACATTTTCCTACACACATATTCTGTACTTTTAGTCTGCCACATACTGTCGTTCAATCTCTCTTCTGTTTTCTGAGGGTCTAATTGTGGCAATCTTAGCTACAATTTAGCCTACACCAGTTTGCAATAAAAGTCAAGTGAGATCACATGATGTGTATCCAATTTCACTCTAATATGGAGGATTCTGTACGCAGGGCTTGGGATAAAATGAAGCGCGTTGTCCCCAGGTGACTGTGCTCTACTGGGGAAGATGAGCAGGAGCTGGCACAAAGCCCTCGACCTTAGCTGGACTCTCAGTGCTGCCTGGAGTCATCCTCCATGCAGCTAGTCAGCTGCTTTTCCCTCTTGTCTTCATGGCTATTCCGAACTTTCATTCCTTTCTTCAAATTCCTTCCTCTGCCCCATCTTCTCTTGCTCTCAGCACATAAATTTGCCTTTTTATTCATTCAGAAAAACAAGAAGTCACTCACCCCCACAACCCAAAGCCACCTATAACCTGTATTTCCACCAAGACCCATGCTTTCACAGTCTTTCTTATTTCTCACTGCCAAAGTCTAATTCACCTACCTAACTACCTGTCTTGGAGTTTGTCTTCTGACTAGACAGAGACCTTGGGCCATCAGCCATCTACTTTGCTTTATATTCTGTTTGGTCCCTTCAAATATAAACATGTTCTTTAAAAAGAAATCCTCTGACCCCCCATATCACCCTCTAGCTACTGTTGTATTTCTCGTACCCTTTGCAGCCAAACTTCTTGAACAGCCATTTACATTCCCCATTTCCCTTCCTCACTGGCCATTTACTGCTCATCTGACAACAATTTGTCTTCTGTCCCCAAAACAGCAAAGAAATTATTTCCACCAATTAACTTCATGTAATTAAATCCAGTGGATATTTTTCTTCTTCTTTTTAATTATCTCACAATGTTAACAACTTCCTCTTAAACTTCTCTTCTTTTGACTTTCCTAACAGTTTTCTTCTCTGGTTTTACTATTATGTCTCTGGACTCCTCTTAGTCTCCCTCGTTGGATCCTTTTCTTGTGATCCCTCTAAAATGACAGGGTCCCCAAAGGTTTCTTCCCAAGTGTGAGTATGTTTTTCCACACTGAGCTCCACAACCACTCATATGGGTGACTCATAACGCTAAATATACAGCTCATTCCTCTCTGCATAGTTTCATAGGCTCTCATTCACTTGAATATCTCTTAGTCACCAGAATTCAATATGCTCCAAACTAGTCATATTGTCCTTGTTCCTAAGCAGACTGCTTCTGTACTTAAAGAATAGCACCCAGAGGCCCAGAAGAAAACCTAAGTCATTCCTGGTTTTTCCTTCTTAGCCGGTACATCTTTGCATGTTTTCTCTCCTGAACAGAGCATAAGTCTCTTCCTTCTCATTGTCATTGTTTTATTTCACTGATTGCCTATATAGCTTTCTAGCTGGTCTTTTCTTTCTTTGGTTTGAACCCACCAAACCTACTACACTTACCATTACTAGAATGATGCTTCTAAAAGGTGGATCCGTGCTAATTTCGCCAAAACTTATCTATAGATTTGATGCAAGTCTAATAAAAACTATGACCTTTTTCTTAAAAAATAGATTTTAAAGTGTGACTCTGAAGTAGATATAGAATAGCAAAGAGCTAAGAACAACAGAGACATCTGTGAAGATTAGGGTGTAAATACTTGCTTTATTGATACCAAAGTTTATTTGAAAGCCATAATTAAGGCATGTGTTATTGCCTCATGGGTAGACAAACCAACCAACAATACATAATAGAAAACCCAGGAGACCCACTTATAAATGGAACAATGATCTTTGACAGAGGGCTATCTCTTAGGGCAAAATAGGGGGAACAGAAACTATTCAGTATTTCAAGTAGGAAGGATTTAAACAGGGCAATAGAGTTATGTAAATTATTGAAGGGCTAGAAGTACAAAGGTTTGCGACACCAGGGTGGATTAACTTTATAATTCACTGCTACAACCATCCAGAGAGTCAGAAATATTTGGCTGCTACCCAGGGGTCAGCAAACGTTGGGACACTCCTTCAGCATCTCCAAATTGCACCCCCAAGACAGGTGACTAGCATAGGAATTCTGAGTCCATTTGGCTCCTAAAAAAATCTTCCTACCTACCCAGGTGTGTATTTCTTCTGCCATTGTTGCTGGGAATGAATCGTTTCCACCTCCTCCTCCTGTTTTCCAAATTTTATAAGTGCATTTCTCTGAGAGCATCTATTGAACTTTTTTTTTTTAAAGTATTTATTTATTTATGGCTGTGTTGGGTCCTCGTTTCTGTGCGAGGGCTTTCTCTAGTTGCAGCAAGCGGGGGCCGCTCCTCATCGCGGTGCGCGGGCCTCTCAGTATCGCGGCCTCTCTTATTGCGGAGCACAGGCTCCAGACGCGCAGGCTCAGTAGTTGTGGCTCACGGGCCCAGCTGCTCCGCGGCATGCGGGATCCTCCCAGACCAGGGCCCGAACCCGCGTCCCCTGCACCGGTAGGCAGACTCTCAACCACTGCGCCACCAGGGAAGCCCTCTCTGAGAGCATCTAAACCACATCTCAAACCTTGCTGGCAAAGAAGTTTGGAGAATTCATTTCCTAGGTTTCTAGCTTTTGTGATGAAGGGGAGAGCAAAAAGGGGAAATCAATGGGTGCCATGCGTCACAGAAAACATCTAGCATGGGGTGCATTGAAGATCAATGGAGAAAAGAAGAACTGTTCAATAAATAGTGCTGGGGCAACTGGATATCCATCCCAGAAACTGAAACTGAGCTCCTGCCTCATGCCATACACAAGATTCAACTTAAAGAGATAAGCACTTTAAGAATGAAATATAGAAGAATGTTTTTCTAGTCTTGGGGTAGGGAAGGTTTTGATAAATGAGGTATAAAAAGTTCTAACCATAAAAGAAATGATTGATTAATTTTAATATATTAAATAACTTCTATTTGCCAAAAAATACCATAAAGGAAATGAAAAGACAACAAAGTAGGAGAATGTATTTATCACACATGTACCTAGCAAAAGTTGAATATGCAGATTATAAAAAGAAACATTTTACCAATCGATAGGAAAAACATACACACACAAATAAAATAGAAAAATGGGTAAATGACATGTAAGTGTATGGCCAATAACCATAAAAAGGTGTTTAATATCTTCAGCAATCAGGGAAATAAAAATTATTATCTAATTGAAATATTATACTTATTATATTAATAAGTAAATATTGAGTCGTCTTGACTTTTCCTTCTTACCCATGACATCTTTGTATGTTTCGTCTCCTAAATACAGCCTAAATCTGTTGTTTTTTTTTTTTTTTTCTTTTCACTTTCACTGTCATTGCTTTAGTTCACAAAGTCTTGGAGAGAATATGGATCAATAGGAATTCTTATATAATGGTTTTGGAAGGGTAAATTAGAAAATCACTTTGGAAAACAAGTTGGGATTATCTTGGAAATCTGAACATGGAAACACGCTATAACTGAGTAATCCATACCTAATAGATACCTAACATATAAAGTGATCTGTATTCTAAGATGTTCAGCTTGTTTTAACTTTTGGGAATGTTTGTACATGTGCCCAGGAGACAGGCTCTTAGCAAACAGTTTGTAATAGCCAAAACTAGAATTTTTAAAAATCCATTATCAAGAGATGGATATATAAATTGTGCTACATTTACACAATGGAGTGCTATACAGCAGTGAAAATGAATGATCCACAGCCATACTCAGTCACCTATGAATCTTAGTAATCTGGTGTCGAGTAAAAGAGAAGTTCTAAAAGATCCTAAACAGTAAGACACCATTAAGATAATGTTCAAGCAACAAGTTAAGCAACATTTTTAGAGATAAACATTTAATAAAGCTGATTTTTAAAAGTAAAGGTAAACATGAAATTCAGAATAGTGCTTTATCTCTGGTTTATTGGGAAGGGGATGAGATGAGATAGAGGAGAAGTAGATGCAACTTATAAAGTGTTCAGTGGATAGTAGCTTCCAGAGTGTTACAACATAAATATGTTAATAAATTCTTTTGTATGTGACTGACATTGTATTAAACATTTAAATAAAAAATGATCTGTATTCTAAGATGTTCAGCTTGTTTTAAGAGTAAGGCTATCTTTTAATATTTATTTCATTTTTGATGTTTAACAAATACATCATGATATTTAAAAAAAAAAAACCTGCTTCCTAGCTGCTGTCATCTATCTATATCACACATCTGGTCACCCATTTGCTAAAAATATTCATTTTACCTCAGTGCCAGGATGGCTTACTGCCCACCAAAACAGAAAGCAGGGTAATGAAAGCAAATAAATCAGGGAAAAAAATCTGATTTACTAAACTGGGGGAAATGTAACATTCATTGCAAAGCACCTGGGGATTTTATGTGCTAACATCCAGCAGGGGAAGTAAACCTGTGAAGATGACAAAGTAGAGTCAGGATCAGTCACTATGGGTTTTTGGTTTTCTTTTGAAATCAGTATATTTTGCCATTGGAGGTAGTGGGGGAGAAAGCAAAATGAAATAAAAGAGGAAATAGTTCATTATCTCTCTTTTATATCCTGCATTATCTCCCTTTTCCCTTTCGAACAAGGTTCCAATGCCTTAGCGTTACACACAAGGCCTCTTCTCTTAGGGTCTCTGGTTCTCTGCCTGTCCAGCCCCACCTCCTGTCACCTTCCTGGTCTCTACCTGCTCACACCCTTCCCATAAAGCAAACTCAACTTCCTGTGGATTGCTGAGTAGGTCCTGCTGTTTCATGCCTCTGTGCCTTTGCCGAGTCTGTTTGCTCTTCCTGAAAATCCCATCCTTTCCATCTTTCCCACTGACCTCTCACTAGGAAGTCTTGCCTGGCCCTTTAGTGTGAGGAATCCCTTAGTCCTTTATTGTATAACTTCCTCGTGGTAGTTATCACAGTCGCATAGAAGTTAATTTTCCTATCAGACCTTAAGCTCTTTGCCATCAAAGATTATATCTTTTTTTAAATTAATTATAGCAGTGCTACCCAGTGCTTATCAGTAGTATTAACTGAATCAACGTGTATGGGGAAAGTACTATTTTGAGTCTGAACTCCTTTACTACCTTAACCTTTCCTCCACTCTTCTTCCCTAGGGCTGGATGCTCCTCCCACTCACCTCGCCTAATTAACTCTTTACTTGCTTCCTCAGGAACATTCTTTGTTCTCTATGAGTAGATGATTTTCCTCCTTGTGTGCTCTTTCATAGCACCGTTTATTTCTCTCATTGTAGTTGTGCATTTATGTCAGTTTGTATCATTCTTTGAATAATGTTTGCTCCTCCAGCTATACTGTAAGCTCTGAGTATAGGGACCAGGTCTGCCTTTATTCATTATTGCATTTCTACTATACGGCATAGTGTAGACTCTCAATAAATATTTGCTGACTGACTGAATGAATGAATGAATGAACCATGAGCACTGCTGGAATTCAGGGCATAAGAATGGACTTGTAGGGGATGCACAGCCCACTCTGTTACCTGAGTGCATGTGTGAGGGCGACATGGCCTGTTCAAAGGATTCCATGGGCACCTGCAGTAGAGATGAAGATGGGGAATATAGCATGGTGCTTCTTTCAGTTACTGCTCCCCCTTCCTGGTCCACAGACTTATGTCTGAGTCTAAAGAAGAGAAGGTTTACAGGCACAGGGTGAAGCACTCCTTTCCATGAGGGAAACTCAGATGTACTGCTTTGTGGCATGGTTGTCATAGTCACACAAATTGGAGAAAAGTTGGGAATTCTCCTGCCCTTGAAGAATACGGTATGGTGTTTTTGGTGCAGGGTGACTGAATGAGGATGAAATTGATTATTCCCTCGTTCACATCAGGTGCAGTGTAAACAGCCAGGCACTGCTTTCAGGTAGTTTTCTGGGGCAGGCATCCAGAATAAAGAGGAGCTTGGGTGAGGAAAAACCATGTGAACTCTCATGAGACAGCCTGAGGTAGAAATAACTAAGATTCAGGAACCCTATGAACCCTGTCTTGTGCATGAAGAGTGCAGAGCAGTGGAATTGGAAGGTTTAAAAATTTTTTTATGTGGGTCCCTCTATATCCATAGGTTGCTGAGCCCTGGGAAAGTAAGTTCTCTTTTTGTCATTGTAGTTCTCTGTGTTTCCAGATAAGAACTTGCTTCTGAATTATTTAAAGTTTTACACTGGGTATAGGCTCTAGTCTCAATCTTTAGTGATGTCTTTTACTGGCAAATTTGCATAGTTTATAGTCTGACTTGTAAAAAGAGCCCTTTAGTTTGACCATCTGGAAGTAGTACGAATTATTGACGTTAATTACTTCTCTTCCATATTCTATTTTTGTGATCCTCTCTGTTTTCAGCCTTTGGTGATACATATGACCATCATCAATATTTCATCTTACATGTGATGGCCTCTAGGTCTTCATTAAGTGAGCTTATATTGCCAAATGAGTATGTTAATCTGAGAGAGCAAAGGCATTTATTGCCTCAACCTTTTTGCCTAAACTTGGTTATATTTTCTATAATTTCTTCACATTCAATCTACTTTTATTTTTAAGCCTTTAGTTACTCTGGGAGCAATCTTTATTATCTAGAAACGTGACATCTGTAGGCTTTCCTTCACATGAGAACTTCAATTCAGTTTCCAATGACAATGCCTACATCCTTCAAACTAAGATACTTTACTAGACGCAGGAGAGGCAACCTGGACAGGTGGGAGGGCACCGCATTGCATGTAAGGGAAACTTGGATCTGTTTCTGGATCTTCCACCGACTCCCGGGCCTCACATGTTTCTTCTATACAATTAAGGTGATGAACAGAACATCATCAAGCAAGAATAGACCGGTACTCAGTTTTGGTGGGTTGGTCGGGGTAGACATTGCTATAACTCAACACACACACACACACACACACACACACACACACACACACACACACACACACACGCGGTGGGAAAGGCCTGGTGCATATCAGAAGGTAGTGGAGGAGGCTGTGCTCCAGAGCTAGAGAATTGCTTCAGGGCCAAGTAGTCCAAGCAAGTCTTGTCTTGTTATCTTCTCCTCCAACTCCTACCTGCAAGAAAAAAGTCTTGTTCAACCTAACTCTTCATACCTCTTCCCTCTCTCTCTCTGTCACTGACCTGCTTTCCTCCTTTGGCATCCCTTTAATAGAACACTTTCGGCTCCTTGGCTTCCCGGCTACAACTTAGATTTCTCTCTTCTCACATATTTGAACTCTGCAGCCTCAGGGAGTTTGGATAACGCTTGTTTTGATTTAGTCCACAGGGTCCTTGTGGCTACCTTAATTAGCTTCTTTTTAGTTCTGTCAGGCCACCAAGCTTGCCATCTGCCCTTAGAAAACTCCATCCAGCCACAGCAAACTCTCATTTCTTGGTCTTTCTTGAGTCTAGCAGTCCAGAATTTCATGCAGATAAACATTAACGGTCCTTAACACTCAGAGTCCCAGGCCTCATGGGGGACTCCAGTCCCATAACTGAAGATGAATATGGTTCTTCCTATTCTGGCTCAACCCAATGCTCTACCAGGGATTGGGAGACTTATTTATTACCTGCATCTGAAGATAAACATTAATCTTCTATAGTTCACATTAATCTTCTATAGTTCACATTACTTAAACCCATGCTGAAGAAGGAATATTTTCCTTCTTACCAGCCCTGTTCTTTAAAAAAAATGTTCTCTGGTCATTGTTCTGTGAAGTACTGGATTACTGCACACTCTGTCTTGGATCTGGAGGCAACAGCAAAGTCTCGCAGTTGGGTCTAGTTAAGTCATATTAATTTTAAGCTTCTCTCGGATGGGAGATCTACTGGTACTTTATTTTTATCAATTTCTTTATTTTTGACTTTCTATCATCTTATATTTTTCTTTACAACAAACGAAAACAATATAAATGCTGTTTTGTAACCAGTTCGGTTTTTCACCTAGACATTATTTCATTCCAACAATTTTCTGTGTCAGTTATGATAGTATTCCACTGATGCTGGTTGCCATATTTATTTAATCATTTTTTTTTATTGTTGATCATTTAAATATTGGTACATTTTATTTATTTATTTTTAAAATTGGAGTATAGTTGTTTTACAATGTTGTGTTAGTTTCTACTGTACAGCGAAGTGAAATTTCCTGTGCTATATAGCAGGGTCTCATTAGTCATCTATTTTATACATATTAGTGTATATATGTCAATCCCAATCTCCCAGTTCATCCCACCCCCTCTTTCCCCACTTGGTGTCCATATGTTTGTTCTCTGCATCTGTGTCTCTATTTCTGCCTTGCAAACAGGTTCAGCTGTACCCTTTTTCTAGATTCCACATATATGCGTTAATATACAATATTTGTTTTTCTCTTTCTGACTTACTTCACTCTGTATGACACTCTCTAGGTCCATCCACGTCTCTACAAATGACCCACTTTCGTTCCTTTTTATGGCTGAGTAATATTCCATTGTATATATGTACCACAACTTCTTTATCCATTCGTCTGTCGATGGGCATTTAGGTTTATTCCATGACCTGGCTATTGTAAATAGTTCTGCTATGAACATTGGGGTGCATGTGTCTTTTTGATTTATGGTTTTCTCTGGGTATATGCCCAGTAGTGGGATTGCTGGGTCATATGGTAGTTCTATTTTTAGTTTTTTAAGGAACCTGCATATTGTTCTCCATAGTGGCTGTATCAACTTACATTCCCACCAACAGTGCAAGAGGGTTCCCTTTTCTCCACACCCTCTCCAGCATTTATTGTTTGAAGATTTTTTGATGACGGCCATTCTAACTGGTGTGAGGTGATACCTCATTGTAGTTTTGATTTGCATTTCTCTAATAATCAGTGATGTTGAGCATCTTTTCATGTGCCTCTTGGCCATCTGTGTGTCTTCTTTGGAGAAATGTCTATTTAGGCCTTCTGCCCATATTTTCATTGGGTTGTTTGTTTTTTTAATACTAAGCTGCATGAGCTTTTTATATATTTTGGAGATTAATCCTTTGTCCATTGACTTCGTCTGCAAATATTTTCTCCCATTCTGAGAGTTGTCTTTTCATCTTGTTTACAGTTTCCTTTGCTGTGCAAAAGCTTTTAAGTTTCATTAGGTCCCATTTGTTTATTTTTGTTTCTATTTCCATTACTCTAGGACATGGGTCGAAAAAGATCTTGCTGTGATTTATGTCATAGAGTGTTCTTCCTAAGTTTTCCTCTAAGGGTTTTAAAGTTTCTGGCCTTACATTTAGGTCTTTAATCCATTTTGAGTTTATTTTTGTGTATGGTGTTAGGGAGTGTTCTAATTTCATTCTTTTACATGTAGCTGTCCAGTTTTCCCAGCACCACTTATTGAAGAGACTGTCTTTTCTCCGTTGTATATCTTTGCCTCCTTTGTCATAGATTAGTTGACCATAGGTGTGTGGGTTTATCTCTGGACTTTCTATACTGTTCCATTGATCTATATTATGCTTTTGTGCCAGTACCACACTGTCTTGATTACTGTAGCTTTGTGGTATTGTCTGAAGTCAGGGAGCCTAATTCCTCCAGCTCCATTTTTCTTTCTCAAGATTGCTTTGGCTATTTGGGGTCTTTTGTGTTTCCATACAAATTGTGAAATTTTTTGTTCTAGTTCTGTGAAGAATGCCATTGGTAGTTTGGTAGGGATTGCATTGAATCTGTGATTGTTTTCAGTAGTATAGTCATTTTCACAATGTTGATTCTTCCAATCCAAGAACATGGTATATCTCTCCAACTGTTTCTATCATCTTTAATTTCTTTCATCAGTGTCTTATAGTTTTCTACATACAGGTCTTTTGTCTCCTTAGGTAGGTTTATTCCTAGGTGTTTTATTCTTTTTTTTTTGCAGTGGTAAATGGGAGTGTTTCCTTAATTTCTCTTTCAGATTTTTCATCATTAGTGTATAGGAATGCAAGAGGTTTCTGTGCATTAATTTTGTATCCTGCTACTTTACCAAATTCATTGATTAGCTCTAGTAGTTTTCTGGTAGCACCTTTAGGATTCTCTATGTATAGTATCATGTCATCTGCAAACAGTGACAGCTTTACTTCTTTTCCTAGTTGGATTCCTTTTATTTCTTTTTCTTCTCTGATTGCTATGGCTAAAACGTCCAAAACTCTGTTGAATAATAGTGGTAAGAGTGGGAAACCTTATCTTATTCCTGATCTTAGTGGAAATGGTTTCAATTTTTCACCATTGAGAACGACGTTGGCTGTGGGTTTGTCATATATGGCCTTTATTATGTTGAGGTAAGTTCCCTCTATGCCTACTTTCTGGAGGGCTTTTTATCATAAATGGGTGTTGAATTTTGTCAAAAGCTTTCTCTGCATCTATTGAGATGATCATATGGTTTTTATCCTTCGATATGTTAATATGGTGTATCACATTGATTGATTTGCGTATATTGAAGAATCCTTGCATTCCTGGGAAAAACCCCACTTGATCATGGTGTATGATCCTTTTAATGTGCTGTTGGATTCTGTTTGCTAGTATTTTGTTGAGGATTTTTGCATCTATGTTCATCAGTGATATTGGCCTGTAGTTTTCTTTCTTTGTGACATTTTATCTGGTTTTGGTATCCGGGTCATCATGGCCTCGTAGAATGAGTTTGGGAGTGTTCCTCCCTCTGCTTTGTTTTGGAGGAGTTTGAGAAGGATAGGTGTTAGCGCTTCTCTAAATGTTTGATAGAATTTGCCTGTGAAGCCATCTGGTCCTGGGCTTTTGTTTGATGGAAGATTTTTAATCACCGTTTCAATTTCAGTGCTTGTATTTGGTCTGTTTATATTTTCTATTTCTTCCTGGTTCCGTCTCGGAAGGTTGTGTTTTTCTAAGAATTTGTCCATTTCTTCCAGATTGTCCATTTTATTGGCATATAGTTGCTTATAGTAATCTCTCATGATCCTTTGTGTTTCTGCAGTGTCAGTTTTTACTTCTCCTTTTTCATTTCTAATTCTGTTGATTTGATTCTTCTCCCTTTTTTTCTTGATGAGTCTGGCTAATGGTTTATCAATTTTGTTTATGTTCTCAAAGAAACAGCTTTTACATTTATTGATCTTTGCTATTGTTTCCTTCATTTCTTTTTCATTTATTTCTGATCTGATCTTTATGATTTCTTTCCTTCTGCTAACTTTGGGTTTTTATTTGTTCTTCTTTCTGTAATTGCCTTAGGTGTAAGGTTAGGTTGTTTATTTGAGATGTTTTTGTTCCTTGAGGTAGGATTGTGTTGCTATAAACTTCCCTCTTAGAACAGCTTTTGCTGCATCCCATAAGCTTTTGTTCATTGTGTTTTCACTGTCATTTCTTTCCAGGTATTTTTTGATTTCCTCAGTGATTTCTTGGTTATTAAATAGTATATTGTTTAGCCTCCATGTGTTTGTATTTTTTACATATTTTTTCCCTGTAATTGGTGTCTAGTCTCATAGCGTTGTGGTCGGAAAAGATACTTGATATGATTTCAATTTTCATAAATTTGCCAAGGCTTGATTTGTGACCCAAGATATGATCTACCCTGGAGAATGTTCCATGAGCCCTTGAGAAGAACGTGTATTCTGTTGTTTTTGGATGGAATGTCCTATGTTGTTTAATGTGTCATTTAAAGCTTGTGTTTCCTTATTTGTTTTCATTTTGGATGATCTGTCCATTGGTGAAAGTGGGGTGTTAAAATCCCCTACTATGATTGTGTTACTGTTGATTTCCCCTTTTATGACTGTTAGTATTTGCCTTATGTATTGAGGTACTCCTATGTTGGCTGCATAAATATTTACAATTGTTATATCTTCTCCTTTGAGTGATCCCTTGATCATTACGTAGTGTCCTTCTTTGTCTCTTGTCATAGTCTTTATTTTAAAGTCTATTTTGTCTGATATGAGAATTGCTACTCCAGCTTTCTTTTGATTTCCATTTGCATGGAATAACTTTTTCCATCCCCTCACTTTCAGTCTGTATGTGTCTCTAGGTCTGAAGTGGGTCTCTTATAGAGAGCATATATATGGGTCATGTTTATGTATTCATTCAGCCAGTCTATGTCTTTTGGTTGGAGCATTTAATCCATTTACATTTAAGGTAATTATCGATATGTATGGTCCTATTACCATTTTCTTAATTGTTTTGGGTTTATTATTGTAGGTCTTTTCCTTCTCTTGTGTTTCCTGCCTAGACAAGTTCCTTTAGCATTTGTTGTAAAGCTGGTTTGGTGGCGCTGAATTCTCTTAGCTTTTGCTTGTCTGTAACGTTTTAATTCTCTGCCCAATCTGAGTGAGATCCTTGCTGTGTAGAGTAATCTTGGTTATAGGTTTTTCCCTTTCATCACTTTAAATGTGTCCTGCTACTCCCTTCTGGCTTGCAGAGTTTCTGCTGAAAGATCAGCTGTTAACCTTATGGGGATTCCCTTGGATGTTATTTGTTGTTTTTCCCTTGCTGCTTTTAAACTTTCTTCTTTGTATTTAATTTTTGATAGTTTGATTAATATGTGTCTTGGCATGTTTCTCCTTGGATTTATCCTGTATGGGACTCTCTGTGCTTCCTGGACTTGATTAACTATTTCCTTTCCCATATTAGGGAAGTTGTCAACTATAATCTCTTCAAATATTTTCTCAGTCCCTTTCTTTTTCTCCTCTTCTTCTGGGTCCCCTATAATTCGAATGTTGGTGCATTTAATGTTTTCCCAGAAGTCTCTAAGACTGTCCTCAATTCTTTTCATTCTTTTTTCTTTATTCTGCTCTGCAGTAGTTATTTCCACTATTTTATCTTCCAGGTCACTTATCCATTCTTCTGCCTCAGTTATTCTGCTATTGATTCCATCTAGAGAATTTTTAATTTCATTTATTGTGTTGTTCATCATTGTTTGTTTGCTCTTTAGTTGTTCTAGGTCCTTCTTAAACGTTTCTTGTATTTTCTCTATTCTATTTCCAACATTTTGGATCATCTTTACTATCATTACTCTGAATTCTTTTTCAGGTAGACTGCCTATTTCCTCTTCATTTGGTCTGGTGGGTTTTTACCTTGCTCCTTCATCTGCTGTGTGTTTCTCTGTCTTCTCATTTTGCTTAACATACTCTGTTTGGGGTCTCCTTTCCACAGGCTGCAGTGTCATAGTTCCTGTTCCTTCTATTGTCTGCCCCTAGTGGGCAGTGTTGGTTCAATGACTGTGTAGGCTTCTCAGTGGGGGGTACCGGTGCCTGCGTTTTGGTGGGTCGAGCTGGATCTTGTCCCTCTGTTGGGCAGGGTCACGTCTGGTGTTGTGTTTTGTGGTGTCTCTGAGCTTAGTATGACTTTCGGCAGCCTGTCTGCTAATGGGTGGAGCTGGGTTTTGGTGTTGAGATGGAGACCTCTGGGAGATTCTCACTGATTAATATTCCCTGTGCCTGGGAGTTCTCTGGTTGTCCAATGTCCTGGACTCGTCTCTCCCACCTCAGAGACTCATGCCCAACCCTGTCCAGAGCACCAAGACCCTGCAAGCCACACGGCGCAGAAGAAAATTAAAAAGAAACAAAACAGACAGACAAATGAAACCCCAAGACAAATGGTAAAAGCAAAATGAAACAGACAAAAACACACACACACACACACACACACACAAAGAGAAAACAAAAATGAAGAGAGCAACCGAACAAATAAACCTCAAAACGAAAACCAACACTAAACTAAGTAACAAAACAAAACACCAAAAACAAATGATAAACAGAAAGCAAACTCTAGGTAGGTCTGTGGCCCTGCTATGGGCCCTGTGGGACCAGCTCAGGCTCTGACCTCTCCCAACTCCTGCGTGTACTCGCCCCAAAGTCCACAGTTGCTCCCAAAGTCCACAGCCTTAATTTTGGGAACACTTGTTGTCTATTCAGATATTCCACAGATGCAGGGTTTACCAAACCAATTGCAGGGTTTTAATCTGCTCTTCCTGTGGCTGCATGGAGAGATTTCTGTTCCTCTTCTTTGGTTGCACCATCACTGGAATTCAGCTTTGGTTTTGGCCTTGCCTCTGTATGTGGGCCGCCCTCAGGTGTCTGTTCCCTGTCCCGGCAAGATGGGGAGAAAGCAGTGGCTGATTAGGGCTCACTTGCTCACTCAGGCCAGGGAGAGGGAGGGATATGGCAGTCACAATTGGGATGTGTGGGGAGTGCCTACAGCGGCAGAGGCTGGCAGGAAGTTGCAACAGCCTCAGGTGCACCGTGCGCTCTTCTGGGAAATTTGGTCCCAGATTGCAGGACCCTTGGCAGTGGTGGAAGGCACACGCTCCCCGGAAGGTGTGGGTAGTGACCTGAGCTTGCTCATAGGACCCTTGGTGGCAGCGGTGGCAGTGGTAGCTGTCTTGCCCGCCTCTGGGGTCCGAGGTAGCAGCTGCGGCTTGTGCCCACCCCTGGAGCTTGTGCAGGTGGTCCCCTGCTGTCTGTGAGCACATAGAGAAAGAAGCTCCTATGGCAGGCCTGCCCCTCTCCTCACGCACCCCGCAACAATGGCCCCTTGCCTCTCTGGCAGGCCCAGGCTTCTTCCGGGACTCCCTTAGCTGTGGTGCGCTAGCCCCCTCAGGCGGTCTTTACGCCACCAACCCCAGTCCTCTCCCTGGGATCTGAGCCTCAGCACCCAGTCCCCACCTGCCCAGGAGGGCAGGCAAGAGTCTCAGGCTGGGGAATGCTGGTCAGCACTGATCCTCTGTGTGGGATTCTCTCCACTTTGCCTTCCACAGCCCTGTTGCTGCCCTCTCCCCTGAGGCTCCAAAGCTCCCCACCATCACCCCCAGCGAGGGGGCTTCCTAGTGTGTGGAAACTTTTCCTCCTTCACAGCTCCCTTCCAGAGGCACAGGTCCCATCCCGATTCCTTTGCCTCTTTTTTTTTTCTTTCTTTTTTCTTTTGCCCCACCCAGTTACATGAAGATTTTCTTGCCTTTTTGGAAGTCTTAGTTCTTCTGCCAGCGTTCAGTAGGTGTTCTGTAGGAGTTGTTCCACATGTAGATGTATTTTTGATGTATCTGTGGGGAAGAAAGTGATCTCCATGACTTACTCCTCCATCATCTTCAAAGCTCCTCCCTTTAGTACATTTAAGTTCTATTCAGACATGTAATTTGGGTACTCAACAAGCAATGTACTGTAGATGGTTCATTTAGATTATTCATATTATGTAATTTCTGTGTTTGTTTAACTTATCACCAAAAATTCAGAGCTGTCTCATTCAGAGAATTGCTCTAGTGCCTCTACTTTTAAATGCAAAACTGAGAGTCTTTCCTGTTCTTGGTCACATCCATAAGAGAGAAGAGAGAATAAACAGTTAAAATTTTCCAGGGAGTCTTGAATTCTGACCTACCTCATAGGGGTAAGGATGATCTTTCAGTTTTCTTAATATTCCTCAATTTCCCATTCTAGAAACATGGGGTACACAAATATATCTTTGCAAATAGGGGACCAACCAATTGTATTAGTTTCCTAGTGCCACAGACTCAGTGGCTTAAAACAATAGAAGTTTATTCTCTAACAGTTCTGGAGGCTAGATGTCCAAAATCAAGGTGTTGGCAGGGTTGGTTCCTTCTGGAGGCTCTGAGGAGGAACTTGTTCCATGCCTCCTTCCTAACTTCTGGTACTTACCAGCCATCCTTGAGCATTTCTTGTTTCGTAGGTTTATTATTCCACTCTCTACCTCAGTTTTCTCATGGCATCCTCCTCTATATGTCTTCGTGTCCAAACTTCTCTCTTCTCATAAGGACACCAGTCAAATCCTGTGTGACTTCATCTTCACTTGATTACATCTGCAAAAACCCTATTTCCTAATAAGGTCAGGTTCACAGGTGGACAAAAATTTTGGGAGACAGTATTCAACCCAGTATGCTAACAACCAACCAACAAACTTTCATTTGGCTTCTCTTTTTGGGGCTTGGGCAGAAGGGAGAGGAGGATTTTACTTCTCCCAGTTTTTGATGGATATCTCCTATAAAACTAGAAACACACTTGGATGCAGGTCAGAGAAAACCCAAAGAACATTTTTTTTCTTATTCTCTTTCTTTGTATGTGGCAAGAAGTCTGGAGACAGATGGTACAGAATAGGTACTGTGGTTTTCCCAGTGCCAGCTGAGGGCCAGGTGCTTCTTGTCTTCCCACTCTGTCACTCTTAGTGTGGGGATTTTGACCTTATGCTTGCTGTCTCGTGGTCACCAGATGACTCCTCCACTTCAGCATCACGCTTGGGCAAAAAATACACACCAACTGACAGCTCCTTTCCACAGAGCTTTCCTGGAGGTCCTATCCAGTGCCTTTCACTTAGATCTCATTGTCTAGAGACAACTTATGTGCCAGGGAGGTGGGAAGATTTTTTATTTTTTAATTTTTTTTTTTTTAGCAGGATACATTACTGCACTAGAACAAATGAAGTTTCATTTAGTAAGGAAAGAGGGAAAGTAGATATTGCAAGAGCAAACTAGGACTCTCTGCAGAATCACCCAAAGTTTATCAGAGCCAGGACTCTAGTCCCCAGTGAGGAATTAGGGTTAATTGCTTTAAGTAGCCAGTCAATGTTTGTGTGTTTGTGCAAGCACATGATATAGACGCAAGGACTGACTTTTTCCCATCCTGGCCAGAAATGCTGCTACCTACTATTAAACAAAATCTTGTTTTATAAGTTTCAGCAACTCTCACACTATAACAGCTTCCTTATGAAGCTTGTGTTTTGTGAAAATATATCACTAGCTCAAAACTATAGAGCTAAAGTACTGGTTGCATAATATTCTAGTAAATGTGTATTTTACGATTGATTTTAGCCAGCCCCTATTATTGGACATTTAAGTTCTGATATATTTCTTACCAATTTTCTTTCATATCATTTTCTAATTGGGTGACTTTTAAAAATTTCCCACCCTCCTATAAGACTTAGTTACTGCATAAAGCTGAGATGTTTAGAGAGCTTGATTTTATTAAGACTGACGTCTGTCTGGGTGGGATACATTGGACTTTTCTAATGGCATGTGATTTTAACTAGGCCAAGAAGTGATGACAAAATATCAGCTGATAGATAATATGAGAGTAAAGGGGAGAGAATATTCAATCGTTTTCCTTTGCAATTTTCCCTTTTTTGTCCCCATATGCTTGGCTTCCCTTCCCCATTATTACCATTTTACTTATCCCTAAAGTTAGCCCAAAGATCTTATTGTTGTTAATTCTTTAAGACCAATTTTTAAAAAATCAGTCTCAGCCACCAGCTGTATGTTGTCTCCTCCTCTCTTCACCTCCACTTTGATTCTGACACAGCCATCTGACCCCAATGCATCAGATATGGGCTCTGACCTCCAACAGATGCTCGATTTTTCTGTATCTCTTCTCGCTTTGTTCCAGGGCCTGTCTGCTAGGGACTTCCAAGGCAGGAGGAAGCCCAGCATTACACCTTTTCCCAGACCGTATGCAGTATACTAATGCTGGCTCCCTGGGCGTTGGTAATTGCAGATATGGACTGTTTATGTCAGGGATGAAAGTAGGTGACCAGGTGCAGCTGCCAGGCAAACATAATGTAGGAATGAGAATGTCAAAGTAGCTTTCTCAGGCCTTAGATTAACTTTGCTTGTTTCTCTTCTTTTTCTCTCCTTGTCTATTCAATCTTTCTACCCCAGGGTTCCCAGCATCTCTCTCAAGACTTTCATCTGTTCTGCTACATTAACTGAGTTGGCTGTTCTAGGAGGAATGGTAGTCCTCACAGGAGGGTGGAGGTAGGGGTAGGAATAAGAAGACAAAGCAGCATACCAACGGGAAGAGTTTTATCATGTATCACAGCACCTCACTAGAAGCACCAATTAGTGTTTCTGAGATTATAATTCAGTTCAGGGTTCTAATTCTTAGCCAGCATGTTAAAGTATATATTGCAAGGCTAGTGATGTTATGCCCACCTCACATTTTAACACTGGATAGTTCCACCTGCCTCTGGGAATTAAAATGAACGATGCATTCCACATGCAGCGCGTCATTCTCCATCTTCCTTCCCTGCACAGTTGGAGCTCAGCTCATTTGTGCACCCCTGGCTTGCCAGCCTCTTATTCTTGCTTCACCATTCCTCTTCCTCCCTTATCTTGCAAGAGTACAAGTGGCTATTTGTTCCTCTCTATGCCTTGCAGCCCAGCACTGAAATAATTCACCCTTCCTCTCCTTATTGACAGACACGGACCTCACTCTAGGAGTGAGGACAGAAATCAGCAGGCTGCCCTCTGCCCGAGGCTGAACTGGCTCCACGGGGGGGTGGGGGGCGGGGGGGGGCATGTGGAGGCGGCTTTGATAAGCTCCTGTGGCCACTGCACCGGTGGACCAGCCATTGGTGCCTCCACAGTGTGTGCGTTCCTCCCCCTTGACCTGGCCCTTTGACAACACCATTTGTTGTCATCGGTTTCCTGACGCTTGGAAGGCTGGTGAAATCTGCAGGCAGTTTCTTAAATCTTAGAGGAGGAAAGGATGCATACTAACTCTTTTGGGACCTTCTAGTCTCTTTTCTGGCTGGGAAGAAGCTCATCTATGGACTGAATAAGTGCTCAATCATTGGTTCCATTTAATTCAGCAGATATTTATTGAGAAGTTGCTTGGGGTCAGACATGATGCTAGGCAAAACAGGTCATGAAAGATGAATGGAACCCAGACCCTTTCCCTCCGGGAGCTGAAAGCCGAGTGAGGGTTATAGTAAGGCATGTTTCTGAATAGCCTGAAAATCTAATAAGAGGCAACAATTCTATAATATCTTGGATTTTAGGTAGGTCGAGATATGGCAGATTCATTCTGACTGGGACAGGATCTGGGAAGTTTCAGAAGGTGATGAAATTCAAACAGGGCCAAGGAGAATGTGTATAATTGTAACAGAGTGTGTTTGCGGGCATGTGGTAGGGAGGAGGATGGATATGAGAAAAGGTATTCCAGATGGGAAATGAAGAAAAAAGACTGTGTGGTTTGTGTAAGGTTGAATTCCACATATGTGTGTGTCTTAGCTTGGGATGCCATAAAAATGTCATACATGGGGGCTTAAACAACAGAAATTTATTTTCTCACAGTTCTGGGGGCTAGAAGTACAAATTGGGGTGCCATCATGGTTGGGTTCTGATGAGAGCTTTCTTCATAGCTTATGGACAATTGCCTTCTCACTGCTGTGTCCTCACATGGGGGAGAGTGAGAGTGAGAGCCAGATCGGAGTTGCACAACTGTGACCTGGGCACCACTCTGCTCTCTCTTTGGCCAACTTCCTAGGGTCTCAGTTAACTCATCTGCAAAATGAGAGAGTGGTGCTAGATGATTTCAAAGGCAATGTAATCCTTCTTTCTTCTTTTTCTCCACAATTCCCTCCATTCCTCACTCCCTCCCTACATCTTTTCTTCCCTCCTTTCCTTTCTTTCTTTCTTCTTTTTTCAAAAAAATATATGTTAAACACTCACAAACCTTATGCTGTATATTATGAGATGGGTGTTGTGATCATATAGCACTGCCATGCTAAACGTCTTGTCTATCCTTGATAACACAGTGCAGCCTAGGTGAGCCTGTAGAAAGGACAAAAAGATTGTGCCACCTTGTCTGATCACCTCTGAACCATGCCCAAAGTTCTCCAGGCGCTTTTCCTCCACTATCCACACCTTCTAGCCCCTCAGTCTTGCTTTTGCTGGGCCTCTAACTGGGCAGAATTCTATTCTAGCCCATACAGAAGAAGGCAAGTGAGTCTTTCTGTACATATTGAGATTGTAGATTGGAAAATACAGGGTCTCTTGTGATGGCCTGCCTGTTCACTGAGTAAGAATACTCAATGTCTCCGTCTGCAGACTAGATTAACCACCAACGCTTAATTGTCCGATAGCAAGTTTATGCTGACGAATATAAAATATTAAGAAAATAAAGCCTTTACGGGTCAAACGGTTAACATTAATATTAAGGAAGTACCTACTATGTGCCTGCTAGTGAGGTCTGCTAGACTTTGATCTAGTTGTGGCTGGTGCCTTTGTCCTTTCTCTCTTCCCACAATACTCACCTTCTAGACATAAGTGGGAGACATTTAGTTTCCTATATCTGACGTTTCTAGGAAGCCCTGTTCCTAAGAACTTGAGTTTCTGGCATCTCAGAAATTTTTCTGAATTGCCAAGAAGAGGTGACTATGCTGATTATTACTACTTTTCTTAAAACGGATAGTACTAAATAAATCAGTGCCATTTCCCCCTTCATTTAGATAAACTGATCTCAATTACTAGGAAGGCTTTGAGCATTCCAGGGTTTTTTTCTGACCAGTTTCGGCAAGCAAAGTGAAAGAGCAAATCCACACGAGTCCATGATGGCACATCTACCAGGCTTTCCGTTCCCGGCACCGCCCATCATTTGCTCTAAGTTGCCGCCACCGGAGCAGGCAGCCTTGCCAGGCCTCTTTGTCCAGATGAGTCTCCCTGGGGACAGGTGACTCTGAAGAGAGTTGGGTTTCGCTGCCGTCAATTGCTGAAAACTCATGATTAGCTGGAGACTGCCAGTCACCTATTGCACCCAAGTCTGTTTTTGCACGGGTGCAGTCTTCTTGTTTTGAATCACTTCTCCCTGCCTGAGTTTATTATGCCTTGGTTCCTCGTTACCTGTATGTAGTAAAGCTCTCTCCAGCTTGCTTTACTCTATATCCATTCTTTCATGGCTATTTTAAACACACAATTACTAGGGAAGAATAGGTGGCTTTGAGGTATACTGTTAACATCAACACCTGGCTCTCAGAGTAATGCAGCAATCTCTACCTTGCAGAATTATAGGTTCTATTTTGATAATATGGGTTCATCTGGGTTATTTTAGCAATCATTTGAAATTTTATACACACACACACACACACACACACACACACACATACACATACATACACACATCTTTCCAGGAGACTACAACAATGACAATTTTTAATGAAATAGAAACTTGCATTGCAATTCAGTGACTATAGGAACATTGACCAAAATCATCTACCAGATAGTTTTTGTTCATACAGAATCTGATTATTTTAATAACAATAATAATGATAATAATATCATTTATTGAGCATTCCCATTTCTAAGCAGTTTAAATATACTAGCACCTTTAAAAACACACTAAATCAAGCTGAAAGGATATCAAATGTAGGCAGACACTATGTGTCCATTGAATTCAGATAATTAACAATATCGTACTTTCTTGGAAACTCATATCCCTTTGGTTGTTTACGGTAAATTCTTTTTCTCTTTTTTTCAGAGGACCTGGAAGTAGACTGGGCAGAAAGGGTCTCCCTGAGAAGCGCACAGAGCATGTGGCCCTCTCCCTCTCTGGGAGGAGCGGCAGCTCTTTGTTCCTTTCACATCCCTCCTCATTGCTGCAGACTGACACGTGTGTGTCTCCTCTCCTTAGTACCACTCTATCTTCATGAACACTGCAGTTTGGTACAAATTTAGTGCTAAAACTTGATTTGGCAACTTTGGAAGAGCATCCTGCTTTGTTCTCCTGGTCTCACCTTGCCACTGTCCTTGAGGTTTTTTACCTGGATGAGGTAGAAAGTATAAACTTCAGGAGCCTACACAGGAGTTACACAGGAGTTAGTATGTGGGTAAACCTTCCCATAATTCCAATACTCTCAACCTGTGCTTTCCTCTTTTCCTTCCACTTCCTAGGATACTGTGGCTCCTCCAGGGTTGAAATTAGGGAAAGATTGGGAGGGAAAGGGGTATATACATATGTTCTTGCTCACTGATATTGTACAGTGTGGAGTACACTCCGTTCATGGAGTTTTTGGAGACCTCCCACCCCGTCACTGAGATATGCTCTCTGGCAGTTCACCTTGATAATGGTAAATGAGTTCTTCAGGCAAGTTACTTCTTATTCCTTCCTCGGCCTTGAGCCATATAGTAATGTACTTCCAGCTTCTCTCTGCTAAGATTCCTTGACCCCTGCCAGTGGCCTGTGGAACAGGATTTAAGATAGCTTCAAGCCAACTCTCCCCTTTGCATGGAACACTCCTGGTCCAGGGAAATCACATCTGTGTTTTGTTCCATGAAAGTCTAAGGAGGGACCTCCTTCTCTTCTGCCTGCAAAGTGGCTGGCTCCCCACAACAACTTCCCTTTAGGTTTCTCAGGAGTGATTGAGGTTGATTGCAGGTCCCTTTGCCCTAAGCTTGAGACAAGGGTTAAGTTTTGGCTTAGGTTAAGGGAGGGCTTCTTTAAAGCCCATTTCACTGTTTTTGAGCAAGAGAAACATATCTCTTATTCTTACACCTCTCTTAAACATTCCTCAAAATTCCCTTCTATTCCTTCTAGTATTTCGACTCTTTCTCAGCCTCTCCAAGTTCTTTTGTGGATTGGAGGTGGGTGTTCAGCTAAATCCCCAAATTGGTTCTCAGCTACCTATTTTGAAAGTCCCTGCTTTTGCTTTCTCACAACTCACTTCATGATGTAAATGAGGTTGAGCTCTTGTCTTATGGCCCCGGTCAAAACTGCAGTGTGTTAGCTCCATTTTAACATTTTGTTTTACCTACAACCAAACAGAATATTGGCAAAAGTTATGATGACTCATCAGTTCACAGATGCAATCATATAAATAGCCAATACACATATTCAAAGATGCTCGACATAATTGTGAAATCTTGGAAATGTAATTAGAGCAATTAGATATGTTTATTTATCATACTGGTGGAATGTAAATGATTGATACAGATAGTAGTAGTGGCGTGTAGGGAAATAATACATTGTTGGTGGAGTATGCATTGCGATAGTCTTTTCTGGAAAGCAATCTGTCAGTTTCCATTAAGACAAGAACTGTGCATGTTCTTTGAGCCATCATTTCTATACCTCTTTTTTCTACCCTAGAGAAATATTTGTCCATGTACTTACAAAGGCAGGCGAGAGACATTCATTGCAGCACTGCTTGTGAGAACAAAAGCTAGAGAAAACCTATCAGTGGCAGAAGAGTTAACTTATCAATTTCCAAATCTGCCTTGAAGTTAGTGATGTGGTATTAGTGGAAGGAATATGGGTCACTTCCAGGTTATGTTTTTTAACAAGTACGTGTGCCTTCTCCATGCTCTTCCACTTATAGGATGAATATAATCAGAAGACCCTAGGACATGGCTGGCAACCAGATGGAAGGAGCTTAGGTTCCTGAATGGAGGAAAACAACCTGTCAATCTGCATCACTCTCATTGGACCAGTTGGTGAATATGACATAAACTTCTACTATATCAAGCCACTGACATTTGGGGATTTATTTGTTAAAGTAGCTAGTGTTACCCGAGTACAAATGATGCGTAGCAGTTAAAAAGGAAGAAGTAGATTAGTATGTTTTGACTTAACCATATCTCAAAGATATATTAATGAAGAAAGCATATAGCATCACGTAGATTAAATAACATTTATATATGTGTGTATGTGTGTGTGTGTATATATATATATATATATGTGTGTGTGTGTGTATAAACACATAGAAAAAGTTTTGCAGGGTAAACACCAAACTAACAATAGTGAATGCTTCCAAAGAGGGAAATGGGATTGGGTATTGCAGTAACTGGAGACTTTTGCTTTGTATTATTGAAATTTTTATGAGGAGAATATTTCTTGTATTACTTGTGTGATTAAAATTATAAAAGAAATTGGATTGGCTCCCTGGGCAATTGCTTGGCTCGAACTGCTCATTTTTGTTTCTGTCCTCATTTATGTGAGGAAAATAGATAAAAGCTTCTCATCCTGCCCTGTTCACTAATATCCCATAATCAGTAGAGATTATTGGGAATAATTCCCAAATTAGGGTTTTTGGCCCAGTTATGAGGAAATGCATCAGTAATTTAAAAAAACCCACAAAATACTCTAAAATAACTTGAGAAGACAAATGCTAATAAATCAATTATGACTCAAAAATAAATATATGCAGATTTAGCAATATTTTGAGGGCACTGTTAATGTAGCACCATCGAACTCATAAATATGCCTTTTCAAGAAACCTGGATTTACTCAGCTGCCGTGACATCACCTTTCATCAAGCAACGATGGCGAAACTTCGCATTTTGAATTCATTATGTCAACAGCACGGCAAGAATGGAAGCACATTTCCTCTCTGCACTGCTTATGGCATCCGGTGAGTCACTGGGGTATGTTTTCTAAGAGAGTAAGAATATCTAAAGCGCCCGGTCATGAGTGACCCAGAAAGCAGCAGTAACAGTGTGCCTTTTCTGCTCCCCTGCCACTCTACTTTTTATTCATTGCTTCCTTCAGGCCCGCTCTGCCAGCTGGGTCGTTGACACGTTTACACAACTGTAATTGGTGCCTCTTTGGCTACCCCTTGGGTTACCGAGGCAACTGCCTGTTCTTATGCCCTTTGAGAAAAACACCGTTACAGACTCTCTTAGAGGCTCTGTGGCTTGGACTAACCTGGTCTTCTCACACATCTTCATAAGGCCTCAACTTCAGATCATGCCTAGGTACCGCACACCACTTCCCTACAAGGAGGGAAGCTGTGTAGGTTTAAGTCTCATTCCTCTCTTCTCCTCCTTTTCATTTCATTCTCCTAAACAGGGTAGGATTTGATCTTATACTCCCCATTTCTTTCCCCATTTTCCCCAACATTTTCTTTTTCAACATTTCTTTTCCCCCAACATTTCCTCCCCTAGTTTTATTCCATAATTCTTGCTGCAGCATTTAGTAAGATTCAGATAAAATAGAAATAGCAATGTATCAGTGTGCTTAGCAGGAACACCATAATGTTACTTTCCTTCCCTCGGTGTCTCATTCCTTATTTTCTGCAGGAGTTTATCAGTGTTGCGAAATACCAGCCAGGTAGGATTTTAAGCTGGGAGTTTTAGACTGGAATACCAGCTGTTGTGCTTTATGGAAGACGAAAATGGTTCCATCTGAAAAGGCTGAGGGTGGTGAGGTGGGGCAGCTCAAGGGTGAGTTAGGAGCTAGGGAAGCCCATGGCTGACAGCTGCTGCCTGCAGAAGCTCACTATGCCAAGGACCTTCTGCCATCGACAGTTACAACAGTTACAACAGGGCAGTAAGCTTAACTTCCAATACGTGAAAGCTAACATCAGGGTAAAAGAAACGCAGCAAGAAAAGTCTAAATCCTACCTCACTGTGTATGCGATTGCTTACTAATGCAAAGAGGAATTGTGGACTGAGCAACCAGAGTGGTGGAGGGATCCAGCAGGAATGAGAAGATGAATGATCGTCTTTCTGTAAGTCAAACTCTCCCTGTTGGTTGAGGTGTCTTTGCTCCACTCTGCAGGTCTCTGCTGACCTCATTCGCATTCTGCCAACAATTTGTTCGCGCCTGTCATCTTCAGCCTGAGGCTTACATGGATCCTGATGTGACCAGCATACAGGCTCCTCCACTTAATCTCTCCAGCACCTGCTCTTCTGCCATGGCTTGCGGGACCCTACTTGCACTGTGGAGAGGCAGTCCTTCATCTGGTGCCTTCCTCCTCTTTTTCCTCTTTTTGTAGAACTCTGCTTCCCTCCCTCCCTCTCTCCCTCCATGTACAAGTCTCCTTGCTCTCCAGAGCTCCTTCTGAACCACTGGCTGATTCTGATTCTTACAATTTGAATGCTTCAAGTGATTACACTATTGTCTCCCACTACCTCTGCTTGCTTCCTTTTCCTAAGTAACTTTAATGTCTTGTGCAATTCTTTCTTTTCTGCCATCTTGAGTTTCAAGTTAATGACCCTAATCTCATCCTCCTTGACTCGATTGAATGCTAATTTTGTCCCCATCTCCATCTGTCCAAATTTCATCCATCCCAGGCTCAACTCAAAAACTATCCCTTCTTCACAGTTTTTCCTGATTCCTGCAGCAACAACTACAATTTACCTGTTTTTCTCCTGGATGACCATATTCCTTTATTTGTACCATTTTATGTGTTTAAAATTTTTGGTCTTGAATAATAAAGGTTTCCCCTTGTTAAAAGTATGATACTTAAGGCCAAGAACTGTGTTTTATTCATATTTATATTTCTGTCAACCCTATTCCAGCACCTCCTTTTGCACTTGGCATGCAGAGTGCACTTACTAAATGCTAATTTGAAGACTGAATGATGACACCTGCCTCCTTATCTTTTCCTGTTACAGTGTTGCTTATTATAGTGCCATAAACTACAACTCCTAAGCCTCAAGAATCCAGGAACTCCTTGGATCACTTCTTCAATGCTATTTCTAATAATATTCAATAATGTTTTTAAGCATATCTTGTATGTTGAGCCCTGTCCTAAATGTTGGTGAAAGAGTATTCTAACTAGCCCCAAAGGAAGCCACTTGTCCATCCCTAGGGCTGGGGGAGGACCCATCAGCCCACCTGAACCATGAGGCTTGAACAGGATTATAAAATTGGGGAAGAGTAGTCCCGAAAGCAAAGAACATGCGTCTACTCCATTTCCCACTTAACTTCTTCCTTGCCTCCATCCTGTAGCCCTCCTCTAGAGTAGGCTAAGATGCAATTCTGAATAAATCCTATTTTGTTTAAAATCCTTCAGTAGCTTTCAGCATGAAGGGCCCACTTCAGCATTTAAGGCTTTCCTGAGCTTCCTGTTTCTGAAGCTTCCTCTTCTTGCACTAAGCCATATACATGCCCACCCTTTAACCATGACAACCTTCTTTTAGTACTCAAGCCTGGCATGCTATCTTGAGCATCTGTGATTTCTTCTCTTCCTATTTTTTTTTCCTTTCTAAATGGTTTCTTTTCTTCATTTTAACCTGGTTTCTTAGTCAGCTTGGGCTGTCCTAACAAAATACCATAGACTGAGTGGCTTCAACAACAGACATTTATTTCTCACAGTTCTGGAAACTGGAAGGTCCAAGATCAAGGGGCCGACAGATTCAGTTCTTGGTGAAAGCTTTCTTCCTGGCTTGCAGAGAGCAGCCATCTCACTGTGTGCTCACATGACCTTTTCTTTTTGTGCACTTAGACAGAGAGAGAGGGAGAGGGAGAGGGAGAGGGAATGAACTCTGGTCTCTCTTCCTCTTCTTATAAGGATACTAATCCCCTATTATAGGAGCTCCACCTTCATGACCTCATCTAAACCTAATTACTTCCCCAAAGCCTCACTTCCTGATGCCATCACATGGGGGAATAGGGTTTCAACGTACGGATTTCGAGGAGACACAAACATTCAGTCCCTAACAACTAGGAAACTCCTTTTCACCCTTTAAGCTCAGTTTAAGGATCATACATCCTGGGAATTCCTCTTGACTTCTCTGTTTTAAATTTTAAATTCTCTTCTCTGTTCTTATAGCATTATTTAGTTTGCTCTGTCATAGCACTTATCGTACCTTCTATAATGGTGAGTTTACATGTCTGCTTCTTTTTGTTTTATTCAATTTTTGCATTCACAGCACAGCTCAGGGTCTGGCTTATGGTATGAACATGGTAGCTTTAAAGGATTTAACTCTCAATATTTTTCAGGCCCCTCTATTAAGTCCAAAATAAATAATTGCTTTGTTTATTTACTTTTCTCACTTTTAGAAGTGTTTATCTTGGGCACATTTATTATTTGTAGAATTTTGTGAAGCTTTCTAGGCATTTCTATTTGGATGAATATGCTATTTCTAGTTGGATGATTATTAATAGTTGATGTTGCTATTGAAGCACTTATAAAATGGAATTATATTAATTATTCATTTGCTTCTTATCTATCTCACTCTATTGTGAAGTCCCAGAGGTAGGGTCCACGTCCTATTCATTATTGCACAACTGATGCCTGGCACACAAAAAGTGCTCAGTGAATGTTTATTGAATGAATACAAACACATATCCCGTTTTTCCAACTAACCCCTCACCTCCTTGTAAAAGTACTGAAATTGACTCTCCTTTTTTCCACACTCTTTAGATCCCACCTTCTTGTGTCTTTTAAGAATCTCTGCTTATAAAATTTCCCCCTTCTTTCTTAACTAGGAAAAGGAGACACTAAGAGGAGTATATGCCGTCTGTTTGTGATGCCTTCACACCTATGAGTTCTAACTGGAGGACAGGGGCAGCTAAATGAGAGGAGGCGTCAGGAATCCCATGTGGCAAATTCACGTCATCTTCATGTCAGTCAGATGCAAGCGAAGACTAAGCAGGTCCAGGACACAGACAAGGAGCCTCTGAAAGTCAAGGTAGGATTGAGTCAGTCCCTTGCTTGAAACTGTGAGCAACAGAATCATTTGGAGAAAGGCTTTGTGGCTATCACTTTCTCCATTGTTAAGGGCTAGGAAATAATGTGAGGAAATGAAGTGGTGCCAGAATGAGAATCAAAAGGTCAGAGTCTTAGTGTCTGTTTTTTTCTGCTTGCCAGATGTTGTGCAAGTTATAAGTCCTAAGAGCCTTGGTTTCCATATCTCTGGTGTGGGATAATCACACGTATCCTCCTTTCCGCATACAGTTGTTTCCTAAATCAAATAAAATGAGGGCTATTAAATCCACTGCAAATTGTTCAGATGTTTACCAGTGTGTGTGGGGGTTATTACTGTTACTATTATTTTATAGAGGAAATGGTATTCTTACCTACTTCCCAGATTTACAGTGGTAATTAGACTCTACTTTGCTATATCCTGTATTACCTTAACACTCATTATGTACATGTTTTCAAGAAAAACCATACCTAGTCCTCAAGAGGACTTGACAGCACCATTTGTCACACCCAGTTCACCCTAACTTTACCTGGTAATTGGGGAAACCATGTATGTTAGCTCATTAGCTTTATCCCGAAGAAAAACAAACTTCTCATACCTTTCGGACAACTTGGAAGAAAGTGCCTACCCAAGTTATGTCCCTACCTTCCCATAGAAACTGGCAGACAGGGGTGCTATCTCTCCTGATGTTTGCATTTCAAAGAGATAGCTCCCAGGTTCTTGACAAAGGCATTTTGGGGTTATCAAGATGACAAAAAGTCTATCTAGTTTTCAAAAGGTTTTATATACGTTGCAAAAGGAGGAGAAAGCACTTAAAATTACGTTATCTAAAGTGAATAGTCTAAGAAAAAGAAGAGAGGTACTCTCATCCTTTATTTTCAACAGGGACAATTAAACCTCTTATTTTAAGTTTTTATATACCCTTACACAGACAACTAATTTAAGAATTCCAAAGGTGAAAAAGTGTTCAACTCAGAAAGACTGCACTGCATTCTATTTTTTCTTATTGATTGGTGAGTGCTCACTCGTATTGAGGGTAGTATTTATCTTTCATACCCTGCCCATATATTTCCATAGTACAGTTGACCCTTGAACAACATGGGTTTGAACTGTGCAGGTCCACTTATATGTAGATCTTTTTCAGTACATACAAAAATATACATGCAGAAGAACATCATGTGTGAGATTTGTATTAAAGTGGATAGCCTATTTTTACATAGGCATAAAGTGAGTGATATTTAATATAAAATTAATAACATGTTAGTATTCTTATGGTTTTATAGTTTTGCTTTTAAAGAATTACATTACTGTCGAGTATGCTTTTCTCTTATAATTGGAGAATCTGCATATCAGCTTATCATCACAGGTAAGTGGTTTTCTTTAAAAAAAGTAGCAATGTTTTTAATACTGTATTATGAATGTGACTGTAATACTGTATGCCATAAAAATTTTATAATGATTTATTCATTAGCGTATAGGCTAGGCTACCATGAAGCAATCATATTGATTACACTAGGCTACTGTAAAGCAATCATGTTGCTGCTTCTTTGTTATCAATCCATGAATCATTTAACCTGTAAATAAATATGAATTTCTGTTTCACATTATCTTTTCATTTTTGATGTCTAGTGTTAGTAATATGTATAACACCTACAGTGTTTTGTATCATATAAGACAATATTGATATGGGTACTGACAGACAATTCATCTTGTGAACTGACGATATAAACTTATGTTATCAATAAACACAGTACAGTACTGTAAATATATCTTCTACTATGATGTTCTTAACATTTTTTATCTAGCTTAGTTTATTATAAGAATACAGTATATAAGACATATAACATAAAACATATGTGTTAATCGACCATGTTATCGGTAAGGCTATTAGTAGTTAAGTTTGGGGGAGTCAAAAGTTATAGGTGGATTTTCAACTGTGCTGGGGGTCAGTGTTCCTAACCCTCTTTGTTGTTCAAGGGTCAACTGTATTTCTTTTGTTTTCTAATTTCACGGTATGTTTTACTACGCACAAATACTAAGACTCCTTACCTCCAGGAGGCTGGGGGGAAGCTGCAGTGAAATTTCATTTGATTGAAATGGTCAAAGTCTAAAAATTCATTGTGAAAGCAAAAAGAGCTAGAAATTGGAAGGTGTTTCTGAACCTGGAGCTTGTCTAGATTTTGGTCTTGAGGACTGGCCAAACAGCTGATGGTGATGATAATCACATTTTAACTTGATGATGTTTCAACATTTTAATCTCAGCATCTTGGAAGTTCCGGGACAAAGTGGGTTCTCAGTAAACTTTGGCTGACTTGATGAATAGCTGGGTTGTCTAGAGACAGAAACATGCTAGCCATGTAGATAGGGATGAGTGCCATATCAGTATCAATAGATTCCTCTGCAGATTCCCTCAGAGAATTAACTTCATGAGTATCGATGTCTCAGCATTTTCCTCTCTTCTCTGCCAGCCCTCTTGGAAATATCTGAAAAGCACTTTTAACACAGCCTTAAGTTTAATGAACATAAGCAATATTAATTAATCTAGCAAAGCTTCCTTGCAATACTCTGCCAAATTCTAGAACTTCTGCTATGTACATCTAGTCTATGAGGGCTGAATAAGAGAGCACCCTTTCTGTGCTACACCCCCGCCCAAAGGCATGCCTTCCTGATACTTGGGCTTGATTCTCCAAATCTCTGGGGTTGATAAATTTTGCTGATGGTAGGTAGCTATACAGCACTACACCATTAAGGTCATAAGTGGTGGCATAGCTTGCTTCTTCTTGCTTGTGATCACCATCCTCTTTCTCACTTTCCTCCGATGGTTTTCCTTTGCTGGTTAGGGTCCATTCTGAAACCTTTGTGATTCCCCTACACCCAAGAAGCTTCTGAGAGTTTCTCTTTCTCATGAGTTCTCTGACCACCAACCTGCTCTACGTGATACATCTCTGTTACAGCTAATCACACAACACACGCTTTTTACTACGTAAATGTATTTAGAATAATGAGTCACCTAGAGGTAATCACTGATGTAGAATATGATACTGCAAGTCAGCAGTTTCCTCCTTCCTCAAGAAATCCTACCATATGTAATCATGTTTTCCTAGTTTCAACCATAAGATGTTGGTAATTAACCTTATTAGCAATCATGAAAAAGGCAATGAATTTTTACTTTTTGGAGACGCAGACTCTTTTGAACCATTGAGAAGGAAGGAGCCCAAAAGGACAAGAGGAGCCCCATTTAATACAGGGAAACTGCAATTCGTTAAAACTACCCTAGCAGTGTACAAAGACTTAGGTGACGGCCAAGCTTTAAACATTTAGTCAGTTGGTTATTTGGCATTATGCCACTTAAACATACAGATGATTGATTTCATTTTTAAATCACTAGACCACATCATCTTGATGTTTTGACATTTTGTCCATGGCCTCAGCATGCAGTGCTTTTAAAGAGAGCTCTCTACTGCCGTCTCATGGTGAATGAATGAATGGCTGAGAGTTAGGAGGCAAAGCTGGCTCTACCACTAGCAGGTAAGTTTGGGTAAATTGGATAATTTGAGGTAAATTAATGTGTGTGGGCCTCAGTTTCCTCTTTTATAAATTGCAAGTTGAATTGATTATAAAATTCTTTAAGTATAGAGCTGTCTAATTGACAAGACAAATGCTTAGAACTCTGTGAATAACTTTGCATAAAGCCATGCATTTTGGCTTCTGTGCAGTTTTCATTTTGACTTCTAATGTACTCCCTGACTCACAGGTTCAAGTGATTTATAAGGAGTTCATGTCATCCCAATGAATTAATACACCCTTATACTCTTCCTATCCCAGGGCTTAGGGGCAACTTCTTTTTTTGAATACAATAACAGCATTCTTCATGAGGATAATTGAAAGCTTTTGCCCTCAACCAACAAAACAGGCTTTAATCAAAAAGTTGAATGCAGAGATTCCTCCTCAGAAGTTGAGTAAATCAAGTACAAACCAGGATGCAGATACAGAGGATCAAAGTGGAAATTACCTCTGCCGCTCCCTTGAGGAGCAAACTGTTTTATTGACTCTTCTTCAACACGGTTGTTGTTCTGCCTTGTAGGGGTTTTTCATATTTGCATTTTTTTAAAAAATAAAATTTGATGATCTATAAGGAAGGAGACAAAGACCTTTGACTAACACAGCCTCTGTCTTGCTAGAGGCAGAGCTAACCTTGGCATTGTACTTTTTAATTACAGTGGAGACTTCCATGGCCTCCGGAGTAAAAGCCTGCTATGGCCTTTCCTTTCAGAAAGCAGACAAGGGTGTAGGTAAGAAAACAAGGGCATCTCAGTCTTCCCGAAAATGGGAGCCTGAGATGCTTATGTCAGGAGGAATTGCTTGAGCAATGTCCGTCCCTATCCAGACTTTAGCTTTCTGGGGGCTGGCAGAGATACAGTGAATCCCTCTCTTGAGAATTTCTGAGGGACACACACGACAAGCCTCGTTTTACAACTTAATCAACCCAAGGGGTATGAGCAGCAATGCTTTGCCTGATAGTTATGTAAGATGAAAGGAGTCTCAAAGTCGAATGAAACTGTATTATTCAGCTGCTTTCATTTACTCTAAAGGCATCCTACTGTATAGGTTATGCATGAATTTCTCCCATTTGCAGGAGTAAAGCACAGTAACCAAAAGTCATCCATGTTTTATAAGCTGTGACTAATCTCTTACATAGTCTTTCTCTGTCTCTGTGTGTATGTGTGTGTGTTCAAAATTTTTTCTATTGGCTGATATTTAGCTGCTACTTTATGGTACTATTATTATTATTTTCTAGATCACTTGAGACCATGGTATCTGTGGGGTTTAGGATTGATAGGGTTGTTAGGGAAGCCTGCGCTCCCAAGCCTTTAGAGGGCTTTGAAATATTGTGTTTGAAAATGGCAACAAATAAATCTGAAGCTTTGCCTTCCAGAAGCGGCAGCATGGTGCATTTCCAGCATCCTCTTGGCTTTTACGGAGCTGTTGCCACCCAGCAATAGTGGTGGGCTCATAAACGTTCAGCAAATCGTGATAATGAATCTAGCCAGGGCAAACGTGGCCAGTTTGTGTTTTTTTAATCATGCATCATTTAGTACAAAGAGGACTCTTGGATGTTTTGGCAAATTAATTTGTATTGCACTTCAGAGGAGGGAGAGAGCAACTGGGCGCTAGCCCATGGAGCTGCACCGGCTGGATCTGCTAATGAAGCTGCCTCCTATGAAAGCACAAATGGAACTGTAAGGCGCAGAGAATTCTCTGGAGCTTCCCTCCAGGGTTTTGGTTGAAGCCACGTCAGTCCTTCTCCAGCGGTTCCCAGAGTTCCTACTGTGCTTTGTCAGCAACTTCAGTGCAGCAGTCAAGCAACCATTTCCAAAAGGATCATCCTCTACAATTTAAAAATCAGTCACAATGCCAGCTTCTTTGAAATCTGATTAAATATGTGCTCCTGGATATTTTTACAATTCAAATGTAACTCCTCCCTGACCACTGTGCGATATTTTGTATAACCCGTCATGAAAAGTCTTACGTGGCCTAGGTATTTTTCTAGGTGTTGATTTAAAGACAAATGGTCTGAAAGAAAACCACATTTGAAAAAATTTTTAAATTTACTCTTCTTAAGGAAAGATCACATGGGAAGTGGAAGGAGAGAGAGCTGTATGTTAATACGCACATACACACATTCGAAATCTTCGCCAGCGTCTATCATTGGAACAGCCGCTGCATGATGGCTGCTGTTACCCCAAAACTCTCCATCATTAGATCTCATCTTCCAACTGAATTATACCCCAACAGCCAGCACACACGAACCACCAGGTTTTCTTTTCTTCTTCAAAATCACCTCTCCTTTTTGTTCGGTTGCCATTCAATCCTTTAAAAAAAAAAATTGGGAATATATATTTTTGATGCAAAAGCTCTTTTCTTTGATTGTTTTTCCAATTCTGCCTCTTAACCATCGCTAGAGTTCTGCAGGAACTATCCTTGCTCCTCTGCTTAGAGGGCAGAGGAGCGGGAGAAGCCACAGAACTTTCTTTAGCAGGAGGGAAGGAAGGCTGGGACTATGCATATTTTAATAATTTTTTAATGGCTACAGTCTTTTCTCTAGGTATCCATCACCTCCTTCTAAAAATAGATAAGAAAATCGTGCTGTTTTCTGTCTTTCAGAGGAGCTCCAGGGTACCAGGGGTGGCTGAGGTCTGGGGTTAGTTTAAGGTGTCTTGTAATGGAATGTGTCTCCTGAGAACCTGCAGAATTGAGTTGGAGTTTGAACAAAGAGACTTAGGAAGAATAAAGGCTTTTCATATCATTTAATACTGTCATTTAATACTAAAATATAATTTTTTTAATATTTTGAGTGATGAATAATTCTATGACAGTCTTCGTCTGTAAGAGTTTAGCATTTTAATTAATTTATACTTTAAGCCTATGTGTTTGGCTATTTGGTTGCTAAATGGTTTCAAGGACTCTTTAGTCCTTGGAAAGGCTGATAGGCAAGTGTTTCATGGTGTGATCCCTTCCAGTAGACTTTGTGATGATGATGATGATAGCTAGTATTTATGGAGAAGCTGATTTGTGCTAAGTGTGTTTGAGATCTTTATGTGTATTAATTTAATCTTCATAACAACCTCATTAGTAGGAACTCCTATTATTTCCATTTTTCATATAAGGAAACAGAGGCGCAGAGAAGTTAAGTAACTGTGAAGTGGGCTTGGTGCCACGCTGCTTGTATTCACTGAGCACAACTAGTGCTGCATTCACTGTGCAGCCTTTAACAAACGGCCAAACAGAACTTACCCTAGGGCTGCCTTTGGTGGGCTATCAGCCAGTTTGCCACCTCTGCTTGACATTTATCTCTATTAGAAACACAGATTGGAAAGTTGCCACTGGCTTCTGATGTCAGATGATGTGCCATCCAGCTACACATTAATAAATAAGGATAGGAAATAGAATCACAGCTTTTGGCCTTTCTGTGGGAGAAAGACTATGGACTTTAGGGCACCCAGCTTCTGAGCAAATTAAAGACATTTCTATAGAATTATGGTTAGCAGTTTTCAAATCTGAGCATCTGCTATTTTGTGCCAGGTAGACATAATAGAGAACATAAAAGAAGCAGAAAAATACTATCAGCAGTTTTAGAGCCACCTACAATTTCGTCGGAGAAATATGACAACACACTGGCAGTAACAGTACATGAGCACATTTGAGTAAGGTTCAAGGTGCGCTGTTCAGATAACGACTATTAGGGGAGCTTTGTATTGCATAATGGAGACTGGACCTAACACAGGGGAAACACGTGGCTGCTTCAACAGCTCCGTCATCCACAAGCCCTGGGAAATGTAAAATGTCATCCCATGTTTACCATCTTCAAAGCCTTGAAATACAGCATGACTATCAGCATTGAGACAAAAATTGGCCAGTGATATTTTTCTGCATTGACTTTGGATTCATAGATGTGCAGGTGAGTGTTAGAATCAGTACTGCAAGGTACAGGGTGACTTCTAGAAGTGTCTTTGCCACGTGCTGTAAGGCTTGGGTCATTGTTCTTCACTGGTCCCGAAATGTCCAGTGACATGGCATGGCCCAAATGGCTAAACCCTTCATTCTGTGTAAGCAGAATTGCTACTGTGTGTCAGGTTCTCTGCTAGCTTTCTGAAGATATTTCAAATTCTAGAAAGGCCAAGCGCAGAATTTAGTGTCAGAAAATCTGTGTTATAATCCTGGCTCTTTCCTTAATTTACATTGAGGTAGAATAAAAGTCAATTTACTTACCTTGGCTTCAACTCCACATTTGTGAATGAGAAATCGGCTACATCTGTTGTTCATAAACTGTTCCACGGAGTTCTGTGGTTTCTTTCTCAGCGTTGCTGGGGATATTCTGGAACAGTGGTTCTCAACAAGGGCCAGTTTCCTCCTCTCATTCCCAGAGGCCATTTTGGTCATGTCTGGGGAATGTGTTTGCTACTGGCATCTAGAGGGTAGAGGCCACAGATGTTGCTAAACACTCTACAGTATGTGAGATAGGTCTCGTAACCAAGAATTATGTGGCCTAAAATACCGATAGCACGCAGGTTGAGAAAGCTTGCCATGGAAGATGTGTATGAGCCTGAGCCTCTAACCCACTAACGGCAAAGTACAACCATTTTTATTTGCTGGGTGCAGCAGACATAAATTTGACAGGCAATAAACCAATGTGCAAACTTTAATTTTCTTTATTTCCTATAATTGAGCTTAAATTGTACCTTAATTCCCCCACTCTGGTTCTCAGTCGATTCAGAGTGTGCACTAAGGTATTTCAAGGTTCTGCTCCTTTCTTTTCTTCTCTTCAGCTCCGAATCTACCTCTGCGGCTTGCAAACCATCCTGGAATTGGGAGGAAGTGGATGTCTAGTTCATGGCCACCTTTGATCCTACACTCTCATCTGCAGCCACGCACCCCTCTTTGCTAATCTTCAGCCAGCAGGTTTGTTTTTTATTGAAGTATTGTTGATTTACAATATTGTGTTCGTTTTAGGTGTACAGCATAGTGATTCAGTATTTTTGGAGATTATATTTCATTATAGGTTTTTACGAGGTTATGGGTATAATTCCCTGTGTTATACAGTAAATCCTTATAGCATACCTATTTTAAAACTAGTAGTTTTTTATCTGTTAATCCACACCCCTACTTTGTCCCTCCCCACCCCTCTCCCTTTTGGTAACCACAAGTTTATTTTCTATGTCTGTGAGTCTCTTTCTGCTTTGCATATACATTCATTTGTATTATTTTTCAGATTCCACATATAAGTGATATCATATAGTATTTGTCTTTCTCTGTCTGACTTATTTCACTAAGTGTAATATTCTCTAGGCACATCCACATTGCTGTAAATGGCAGTATTTTAAGATTTAATTTCTTTAGAGATGTTCACAGCAAAACCGAGGGGAAGGTACGGAGAGTTCCCATATACCCCCTGCCCTACACATGCACAGCCTCCCCGTTATCAACATCCCCCACCAGAGTGGGACCTTTGTTACACCTTATGAGCCTACATTGACACAGCATAGTCACCCGAAGTCTATAGTTTACCTTAGGGTTCACTCTTGGTGTATATTTTTTGGGTTTGGACAAATGGATAATGACATGTATCCATTATTATGGTATCATACAGAATATTTTCACTGCCTGTTCATCCCTCCCTGCCCCTCCCCTAACCCCTGGCAACCACTGACCTTTTCACTGTCCCTCCCTCTCTCCCTCCCTCCCTCCGTCTCTTTCTCTTTCCCTTTCCCTGAACCTCCCTTTTGACTATCTATTTATCTGTCTGTCTGTCTGTCTGTCTGTCTGTCTGTCTGTCTGTCTATCTATCTATCTATCTATCTATCTATCTATCTATCTATCTATCTATCTATCTATCTAATCTTTAGTATAGGTAATAATGTCTGCTTTTGATTTAGGAGACTAAAATTTAAATCCCTAATGGCAGGGCAAGGATTTATTTGAAAAGCATTGCATGTCATTCATTAATTCAAAGAATATTTATTTTTCTAGATTCCACATATATGCATTAATATATGATATTTGTTTTTCTCTTTTTTGACTTACTTCACTCTGTATGACACTCTCTAGGTCCATCCACATCTCTGCAAATGACCCAATTTCGTTCCATTTTATGGTGAGTAATATTCCATTGTATATATGTACCGCATCTTCTTTATCCATTCCTCTGTTGATAGACATTTAGGTTGCTTCCATGTCCTAGCTATTGTAAATAGTGCTGCTGTGAACATTGGGGTGCATGTGTCTTTTAGATTTATGGTTTTCTCTGGGTATATGCCCAGTAGTGGGATTGCTGGGTCATATGGTAGTTCTATTTTTAGTTTTTTAAGGAACCTCCATACTGTTTTCCATAGTGGCTGTATCAATTTACATTCCCACCAACAGTGCAAAAGGATTCCCTTTTCTCCACACCCTCTCCAGCATTTATTGTTTCTAGATTTTTTGATGATGGCCATTCTGACCGGTGTGAGGTGATAGCTCACTGTAGTTTTGACTGTCATTTCTCTAATGATTAGTGATGTTGAGAAATTTTCATGTGTCTCTTGGCCATTTGTATGTCTTCTTTGGAGAAATATCTATTTAGGTCATCTGCCCATTTTTGGATTGGGTTTTTTTTTTTTGATATTGAGCTGCATGAGCTGCTTGTATATTTTGGAGATTAATCCTTTGTCCGTTGCTTCATTTGCAAATATTTTCTCCCATTCTGAGGGTTGTCTTTTCGTTTTGTTCATGGTTTCCTTTGCTGTGCAAAAGCTTTGAAGTTTCATTAGGTCCCATTTGTTTATTTTTGTTTTTTATTTTCATTACTCTACAAGGTGGGTCCAAACAGATCTTGCTGCGATTTATGTCAAAGAGTGTTCTGCTTATGTTTTCCTCTAAGAGTTTGATAGTGTCTGGCCTTACATTTAGGTCTTTAATCCATTTTGAGTTTATTTTTGTGCATGGTGTTAGGGAGTGTTCTAATTTCATTCTTTTACATGTAGCTGTCCAGTTTTCCCAGCACCACTTATTGAAGAGGCTGACCTCATTTGCCAAGCAGAAATAGAGACACAGATGTAGAGAACAAATATATGGATACCAAGGGGGAAAGGGGTGGGGTGAGAGGAATTGGGAGACTGGGATTGACACATATACAATATTGATACTATGTGTAAAATAGACAACTGATGGGAACACACTGTATAGCACAGGGAACTCTACTTAGTGCACTGTGGTGTCCTACATGGGAGGGAAATCCAAAAGGGAGGGGATATATGTATATGTCTGGCTGATTCATTTTGCTGTGCAGTAGAAGCTAACACAACATTGTAAAGCAACTCTCCTCCAATAAAAATTAATTTTAAAAAAGGAATATTTATTGAATGTATATTCCATGGATAAACCCCTTGACCTGGTCTAGTACCTAGAAGATTAGATCCTAGTCCTGCTTGTATTATTAACTTGTGATATGATTCTGAAAAAAAGCCACTTAATCTTTATATGGCTCAATTACTTCATCTTTAGCATTGAGGGCTATTTCTATGGTTTTATTTTAATAGTTAGAAATACGTACCTTTTTCTCCCACTGGCCACCCCTGGCATATATAACTTTTTTAGAATCTAATGTGTATGTAAATGTAACTCCTAGGTTTAATGCTTTAAACTACCCATGACTAAATACTCAAACAGTGCTGTTTCACCATTGTTATCATTTTTAGCAATCATTATCTGATAAACTGCACAGCAAATAAAAATTGCTGATGTAATGAATGTAAGCCATTGCCAACCCAAGAACTAAAATCCATTTTGACTACAAATAAACTTTCTGTATTTCAGATAAAGTCTAAATTATAACATGTAAATTTTTATTCAAAGCAATCTGACAAATAAGTCAATTCAGCTGGAAACAAAGTAAAATCAATCTATTCTTCCTTTCTTTCCATTTAATTCCCTGAGTTTGGGCAAAATGTAATCAATGCAGGGTCATGTTGAAAGCTAACACATTTATCTGGTGGGTCAGCTTTCTGATTAAAGAAGGAACATTGAACTTTTAGTCAGGACAACTTTCTGAGAAGTGTAGCTTTTCAGTCATGTTTCATCTGCTATTGGAGTCATTTATTATGAAATCCATTTATTTAAAGAAAGGTGTAGGTGATTAGATTTCAACTCAAAGCTTTGCTATCTGGTGGGAGCTAACATTTTAAATTAGGGGGACTTTTGGAAGGGCATATTTATATGGGGGTTACTATTGGGTCCCAAGGAAAAATATCACCCACCTACCATTGCTAAACCTCATGGCATACTTCCAAAATGCTTCCCTGGAGGTTCTCTGTCCCTGTTAATGCCCATATTTCTACCTCTTCTTAAAAAACAGACTATCTTGTTATTGATGTTGAATGATAAGTCTCTGGGTTCACATGTTCACATTGACCTTTGAATTAGAGTAGCTTATAACTCTGCTCTCAGCTGACTGTATAACTCATTCTTCCTAAAATTCTGGTTGAAGGTACGACTTTACTTGCATTCTAGTCTCCAGTTGGAATATGCACCGTGTTTAAAAGTGTGCTTGTGCACCCACAGATGAGAGGCAGAAAGAGTAAAGAAGGAGTGCAATACAGATCTTACCATGGATCCCATTATTGTCCTTCCCACAGTCTGATTGATTGTAATTCTGATCCCAATGCTGGCTCTACATTGGGTAATTATGGAATGCTGGGTAAAGCATTCACTTACCCTCTCTTCCCTTGCCAAGGTATTTGATGAAGATGGTGATGGGCTCTAAACAGTTTCTGTTGCTGTTAGTCACCATATATTAAAAGGCTAGTCTAGTACATTTTCTGCAAACATGAATAAGCCAGGATTTTTGTCCTTTAAAAATTCACAAGGCTTTAAGATGAATAAATAAATAAAAATAACTGTTGTATACCACTATCATCTGAAATTTCGTTTATAGGAGATAGTATTATGGTATTTCTGTTATTACAGATTCAGTATTGGTTGGAGTTACACCAAGATCCCTATTATCTAGCTATTGTGTAGGTGAGGAATATGATACTCAGCTAGATCACTTAGATGCTTCTGCTTTACATATTCTGTTCTTAAGGCGATCTCTTAATGCCCCCGTATTTAAAGTGAACACAGTCAAGACTCATTTCTTGAACTAATAAGATCTAATCTGTAGAAGAGTCTGACTGCAATTGTTTCTTCCTAAATGTTCATTTATTCAGAGAAAGCACAGAAGAGAGTTTATGGATCATTTGAAGCTTATCAGGATCTGTTTAATAAAGAGAGGCAGTTGGAACTGCATATTTTCAGTTGTACAAAAGGAAATTAATAAGAGATGGAGATAATCATGGCTTCTATGAAAGGCAGCTTGCAACACAGGTAACATTGCCTCCCACTGAGTTTATGTAGCAAGATAAACTCAGCTGCTGATTGTCTTGTGCTGCTGTGCAGAGGCCTGTCACAATACAGTATAATGGGGATGTGTCAAAGTACCATCCACCCCTACAGGTCAAAGTATTCTAATACCTTGTATTTATGTAGCACCTGGCCCCAGGGACCTCACAGTGCTGACACACAACATTACTCCCTGATTACATTTCGCAAGCCCCTGCAGCCACTGGGTGACCGCTGTGCAAATCCAGCCATAACTGCATGCCTCCAGTGTAGAAACAGAATGGTACTTGGAAATCCAGCCCCAAGTTTGAACTTTAAGTGCAATGCTACATGATGAATTAAAGGCAAGGAGGCTTGGGCCGGCCATCAGAAAGGGCTTTGTCTGCAGAACACCATTCAGTGTAAAATTAGGTTCAAGGATAGAATGCTCATGGCTGGTAGTATTAAAAAAAAAAATGACTAGGCATTATAGATTATTGTTAAGAAATAAAGTTAGAGACCAGTTATCGAGAGAAAGATTGTCTGAATTTTTGGTCCAGTCTAATCACCATGTATTTCCTGTGTGTCAATGACTCATCACGACACAGTAAAAGAACTATGCTTATTTAAATCTATATCATGCCACAGCTCTACTTGTGGGAGAAAACTGTAACAGAGGCAGGAGAAATTTGTGGCTCAGGGAGCATCAGACATGTCCAAGCTATCTGGGAACTGGCAGACCTCCCAGTGCAGGAATTTAACACATTTACTGGGGGTAGTGGAATACCCCTGTATATCAAAGGGATGTATATTCAGTTTTTCTCAACGTATTTTCTGGATGTGTGTATCGATGCTTTCCCTGACTGTGCTATGAAGTATACAGGGTCCTCAGAACCCAGAAAAACAAGTGGCCATGATTTCCACCTAACAGTAATGTCTCCAGGATAGACACTTATTTATAACAAACTGATGGCGTTGAAAATCGCCCCTCCTACCCACCCCTCTTCCTGATGTCTTTCTGGTCCATGGCCTAAGGGCAATGATTCCTTCTCTTCTGTCATTAGCTTGGCCTGTTATTTATAGGTAGAATGATAACCCTCTTAGTTTTGTATGTGAGAAAATCCAATAAAACCTTCAAGATCAAGCCCCAGTTAGGACACCAGTTACCATATTGAATAACTTGCCAACATATTGTCATCACCATCAGAATGAAGGAATGGAAAGAAATTAATAACTATGGGTCATCAAGACAAGGGTAGGGACATTTTCTTCCGCACTCAGAATGAATGAGTGTACGATAAATCCAAGACCTTTGTAGACCTCCACTGCTGTGACTCTTGCCTTAAGCTCAGGGCTTTTGTGGCAACCCCTCTAGTCTTCTTCTGGTTGCTTCACTCCCCGCAGGGAGAGTAGTGCACTGGGGACCAAGGGGACACGTCCACTTAAAACCCACTCTCCCCTTATAGTACACACTCAAGCTACCACAACCTGATATCAATTGGTTCCAAATCCAGTTCCAGTGATTTTGTGTGCATTTTTGCCAGATTTCTCTAAGTCTGAGGACAAGGGACAGTTGTTTCAGGGGTGTGTGGTTAAGGCTTAGATTTCTGGGTTGCATGTCCCAGGTATGCTTGTGTGGTCCCTCACCATGTGATGAGTGGGAGAATGGGAGAGCAGGCATCCTGTGAGCTGGGGCCTCTCTCTAGTGTTGCCCTGCACCCTGCAAATACCAGGTGTGGGTCTGTGTAGACACACGCCAAATAATCTCAGTCAGCACCCCTACTTCTACCAATACATTCCCATAGTGAATGTTAGGCTTCTGGCTCTAGGAATAAATTTTTACTTTTCCTTGAATTGCTACAAAGCACTGCCCTTCTGCCTTTTTGTTAAAACCCAAAGGCCAACCTCAGATTACATCCTCCTTTTTCAGTCTTCTCCAATCTTTGTAGGGACAAAGAATGCCAAAGGCAGCACACATATACTCAGTGAAGAAAGTAACTTTGGAAATGATGGTCTGCACAAATGGATAAGGCAGTTAGGTGCCAGTGGGAATGGCCTAATGGCCATTGGGAATGGCCAGGTGAAATTATGTTCAGGGACTTTGTGTGTGTGTGTACCTGATTGTCCCCCTGGTCTACTTTATTCCTTGTTTCTTGGAAATAATTTTCATATCCCCTGTTTTCCATCAATGATTTCTTTTCTTTCTATATGGCAAGTGTGAACCTGACAAGGCCCAGTATGAGCAAGACTTTGAGTTAAGTAGACAGAGTAGCTGTTGTGGGATTAGAGAATTGAGTGTCATTTCAGAGAAGCTAGCCACGTCTGTTCTCTTCTCAGTCTAACACCTCTCCTTGTCTATAGCTTATGCCTTAGTAAGGGGAGGGGGACAGCCAAGGAATAAGAATTAGAAGACACTGAGAACTTGAGGGAAGGGAATGGGAGTCAGTGAGGAGGTGAAAGGCACACAAGGGAGATGTCAACCAAATTTGGCCTTTTATAAAATTTTAATGAAGGAGAGGCTTGGCAAAATGAATACCTGCTTACAAATTGTATCATAGGCATTTAGAATCATTTCCCAGGGTGAATCCCCCAAAGAGATTAAATGGGTCAGAGGATATTGATATTTTAAGGCTCTTGATACCTAAAGTCAAACTGTAATCTGCACTCCAACTGGAAGCGTCTGAGGGTTCCTACTTTATTGAATCTTTGCCAGTATTAGCAATTACTTTTTTCTTTTTTATTATTTAAAAAATTCTTTGCCTAATAGCCAAAATGTTGCCTTACTGTTTCAATTTTATTTTCTATTATTATTAGTGAATCAAATGTTTTTGACTAACTCTGTGGGCTTCTATTTCCTCTTTCAAAATTATTTGTTTAGGTCTTGTGTGTGTGTGTGTATGTGCATATATATATATATATATATATATATATATAAGAATTTTAGTATTTTACTTAGGTAAGCCTTCCTTTAATATACCAAATGGCACAGCTAGCCTATGTATATACAAAGTGGCATACCATGGCAAAATGTACATAATGGCAAGATACCAAAGGGCACAGCTAGTGTTTATATGTAAGAAGTGAACAGTGCAATGTGTTTTAAATTCAATGAACTTTTTTTGTATGTCACCCATGCGTTTTTTCCTTTTTATTTTATTTTTAAAAATTTTGTTTGAGATATTATAGTGGTTGAGTAATTTAGGATGGGAATAAAGCTGCTTTTGTTCCATTAAAAGACTATTTTTAAACTCTGGTCATTTAAAATTCAACCAGAAGATGCTGTGGGTCATCAACTGAATCATAACTTTAGCTAATTCTAACTTGTTTTTAGATAAGCTAAAACTGTTTTTTTTTTAAAAATATAAACATTGATAGAAGACTCACATAGAGTGATTTTCTCAGCAGAAGAAAAAAATCAAAGAGCTTTTGCTCCTTTGAGAAATCCTATAAAGAGATCTGGTAAGAGAGAAGGAAGCTTGCACCAAGGATTCTCCCTTGGTTCCCAGAGACAGTAGAAATGAAATGGCCACTTCAATCAGAGTCTCCACCTGCTATAGGAGTCCACACTGAAGCCTTCTTTCACGTGTTTTCTGGACTGGATTATTTCTAAGCAAGTTCTCACTTTACCTTTTGGGAGGTCTGACGTCTTCTGCCAGCGTTCAGTGGGTGTTCTATAGGAGCAGTTCCACGTGAAGATGTATTTCTGATGTATCTGTGGGAAGGAAAGTGATCTCCGTGACTTACTCTTCCGCCGTCTTGCCCAGACCCCCGAAAATTCGCAAGTTCTCACTTTAAAAACATAGCATATATATCATGAGTAAAGGATGGGAAGACATAGTAAAATGTACTTGCCTTTCAAACTAAATCAAACTTAATATTTTTTGGATGGCTCAAGAGGTTGCTTTTTTCATTCATTTATTTATCTGTTCAATTGGTATTTATTGAGCTTCATGCTTAAGGCATTAAGCTAGGTGCAAGGGAGATATAAAAACAAATTACTCTGGATCCTGCCTCACAAGCAGTGTGGTTGAGTAGGAATGACGTGACACATTTTTAAACTGGAATAATCCGAGGTGGAAGTGAGAAACATACGAGAGATTACCTGAAGCACCACGGATGTTCAGTGTGGGGAGAGCATCCAAATAATCCCACCTTAACTAGACTTTCAAACTGTTGCTTACTGTTCCATTTCCATTTGCTTGTGGGGTTGGAGCAGCTACACTGCAAACAGCAGACCTTCCCTGGACTGCAGCCACAGACTGCCTTTGGTGTCCACCAGGGGATCCCTCCACACTTAAAGTAAGTAATTGCTGTTTTATGGCAGTCTGGCATATTCTTCTTATGCTTTCATTTGGAATATTACTTCTTACCCATTGAGTATAATCTGACGGTACTGAACTAGAGGTCCTGTCCTTCTTAACTAAATTTGGCACATGCTAAACCTCTAGTTCCACTCTAGAATTTGAATTTAGAGCAAAGTGACACAGTTCATCCTCACTGGATTGTTACTAGAGTTTCTATTTCTAGTCTTGATTCCCTTTCATTTCTTTTTTTTTTTTTAATTTAATTTTATTTATTTTCTTATACAGCAGGTTCTTATTAGTTATCTGTTTTATACGTATTAGTGTATACATGTCAATCGCAATCTCCCAATTCATCCCACCACCACGCCCCTCCCGCTTTCCCCCCTTGGTGTCCATACGTTTGTTCTCTACATCTGTGTCTCTATTTCTTCCCTTTCATTTCTGATGTCCCAGAGGATATTTTTCAAAATCTTCACCTTTTGTAGGTTAGCTAGAGTTGGGTTTTTGGTGCTGTGTAGAACATCTGCTGTTTCCTGTTCCAGACCCATTTCCTACCCTCCTCCACTCTGCTCTCTGTCCAGGAGGCTGGCCTGAATGAACTATATCAACAGGCTTCACTTTTTCTCTGGTTTCTGGTTGTGTTTTGACAAAAGGGAATTTCCATAGGAGATCAGAGGAAGGAGGAGAGTGAGATCATATCGCTTGGTCCCTTCCTTGTGAAGTGAACTTTGGGCTGCTGTGTGTCTCAACTAAGCCTGGGTTCTGACTGTACCGGATGATGAATTGCCATGCTAATTAAACACACAGCACTGTCAAGTCTCCTATAGTAAAGTAAGGGTATTGGTGGAGATGGGGTGAGAGCCTGAGAAGTTGAATGGGATTAGACGTGAACAAGGCTGAGAAATTTTTACTTCTGAATTTCCCTGACCCTCTCTTGATGGAAGAGGGAGCCTGTTCTTACCCCTTCCCCATCTGAGGAAACTAGCCCTCCTCTGCTTAAAGGTTTTCAGATTGCACTTGAGATAGTACTAGAGTTGCCTCGGAAGTTGATGTCCGTCTTCTTCTTTTTTTTTTTTTTTTACTTATTTTACTTATTTATTTTTGGTTGCGTTGGGTCTTCGTTGCTATGCGCGGGCTTTCTCTAGTTGCGGCAAGCAGGGGCTACTCTTCGTTGCGGTGCGTGTGCTTCTCACCAGGGTGGCTTCTCTTGTGCAGAGCACAGGCTATAGGTGCACGGGCTTCAGCAGTTGTGGCATGCAGGCTCAGTAGTTGTGGCGCATAGGCTTAGTTGCTCCGTGGCATGTGGGATCTTCCCGGACCAGGGCTCGAACCCGTGTCCCCTGCCTTGGCAGGAGGATTCTTAACCCCTTCACCACCAGGGAAGTCCTGATGTCTATCTTCTTTAGCATCTACCTCAGTGTATTGCCTTTTGGTCCATGAAGAGAGTTAGGTCCCAGCATTGCCCAGGACTGCTCCCCCATGCCCCCACAAAGCCTATACATTGTGAAAATAAATGACCTTATAAAATGAGTTTGGAAGTGGTCCCTTTTCTTAAATTTTTTGGAGGAATTTAAGAAGGGTTGTAAAATGGTAGAATTCACCAGTGAAGCCATCTGGTCCTGGGTTTTGCTTTGTTGAGAGGTTTTCTATTATTGATTCAACCTCCTTATTTGTTATTGATCTGTTCAGGTTTTCTATTTCGTCATGATTCAATCTTGGTAGGTTGCATGTTTCTAGGAATTAATGAATTTCTTCTAGGTTAACCAATTTGTTAACAATGTTAACATTACCCTAATAACAAAGCCAGACAAAGATATTACAAGAAAAGAAAGCTATAGGCTAATATCCCTAATGAACATAGCTGCAAAAATCCTGAACAGAATGCTAGCAAACTGAATTCAACAGCACATTAAAAGGATCATACACCATGACCAAGTGAGATTTAATTCTGGGATGCAAGTATGGCTCAATATACAAATCAATTAATGTAATACATCACATTAATATAATGAAGGAAAAAATAGAATGAAGAATAAAATCACAGGATCATCTCAATAGATGCAGAAAAAGCATTTGATAAAACGTAACACATTTTTAATGATAAAAACTAGGTATAGAAGAAATTAGGTATAGAAGGAATTTACCTCAATATAATTAAGTCCATATATGAAAATCCCGCAACAAACATTATACTTAATGGCGAAAAGTTCTAAAGTTTTCCAGTAAGATCAGGAAGAGGCAGTGATGCTCACTCTCGCCACTTCTGTTAAACATAGTACCGGAAGTCCTAGCCAGAGCAATTAGGCAAGGAAAAATAAATAAATAAAAGGCATGCAAATCAGAAAGGAAGAAGTAAAATTTTCTCTGTTTGCAGATGATCTTATTCATAGAAAACCCTAGAGACTCCACAAAAATAAAAACTGTTAGAATTCAGTAGATTTTGTATCATACAAAAATCAGTTGTGTTTTTATACACTAACAATGAACTATACAAAAAGAAATAAGGAAAGAAATTTCATCTGCAATAGCACCAAAAAGAATAAAATACTTAGGAGTAAAATTAACCAAGGAGGTAAGAGACTTGTACATTGAAAACTACACAGCATTGATGAAAAAAGTTAAAGAAGACACAAATAAGTGGAAAGACATCCTATGTTCACAGATTGAAAGACTTCAAGGTGTTAAAATGTCCACGCTACCCAAAGTGATCTAGAGCTTCAATGCAATCTTTATGAAAATTCCAATGGTGTTTTGTTTTTGTTTTTTTTACATAAAAAGAAAAAACAGTTCTAAAATTTATATGGAAACACAAAAAGTCCTAATAACAAAAGCAATCTTGAGAAAGAACAAAGATGGAGGCATAAAAACAAACATACAGACTAGTGGAACAGAATAGAGAGTCCAGAAATAAACCCATGCATATACGGTCAGCAGATCCTCAACAAGGGTGCCAAGAATACATGATGGAGAAAGGACTGTCTCTTCAAAAAATGGTGTTGGGAAAACTGAACATCCACATGAGAAGAAAGAAATTGGATACTTATCTTACACCTTGCAAAAAAAATCAAGTCAAAATGGATTAAAGACTTAAAAATAAGAACTAAAACTGTAAATTCCTAGAAGAAAACGTAGGGGAAAACTTCATGACATTGGTATGAGCAGTTATTTCCTGGTTATAAAACCAAAAGTACAGGCAACAAATGCAAAAATAGACAAGCGGGATATGTCAAGCTAAAATGCTTCTGCATAGCAAAGGAAATAATCAGCCGAATGAAAAGGCAACCTGTAAAAAGGGAGAAAATATTTGTAAACCATATATCTGATAAAGGGTTAATACCCAAAATGTTTAAGGAACTCCTACAGCTCAATAGCTAAAAAACAAGTAATCTGATTTAAAAATGGGCAAAGGACTTGAACAGACATTTCTCCAAAGAAGACACACAAATGACCAATAGGTATATGAGGAGATGCTCAACATCACTAATCATCAGGGAAACACAAATCAAAACCACAATGAGATATCACCGCACAGCTAGGATGTTAGGATAACTAACAAAAGACAACAAGTATTGGTGAGGATGTAAAGAAATTGGAACCCTTGTACACTGTTGGTGGAAATGTAAAATGGTGCAGCCACTATGGAAAACAGTATGGAAATTCCTCAAAAAATTAAAAATAGAACTACCCTAGCAATCCTGCTTCTGACTATATGTTGAAATCAGGCTCTCAGAGGTATCTACACTCCCATGTTTTTTGCAAAATTATTCACAATAGCCAAGATATAGAAACAATCTAAATGTTCACTGATAGATGAACTGATAAAGAAAATGTGGTATGAATATACAGTGCAATATTATTCAGCCGTAAAAAGGAAGGAAATCCTGTCATAGGTGACAACATGGATGAACGTGGAGGACATTACACTTAGTGAAGTAAACTGGTCACAGAGGGACAAACACTGCATGATTCCACTTACACGAATTACCTAAAATAGTCCAACTCATAGAAACAGTGTAGAATTGTGGTTGCCAAGGGCTGAAAGGAGGGGAAAATGGGGAGGAACTGCTCAATGAATATAAAGTTTCAGTTTTCCAAATTGAATAAGTTCTAGAGATCTGCTGTATAACATTATGTCTATAGTTATCAGTACTTACCCGGCACTTCAAAATTTAAGAGAGTAGTTCATAAGTGCTCTCACCACAATAATAAAGAGAGACAAGTTTACTTATCAACAATAAATATATTTCATTATCTGGGGAAAAGTATCTGTAGAGGACATTATTGGGACAAGTGGGCAAATCTCAAATACAGGTAGTGAGTTATATAACAATATTGTATCCAAATTAGATTTCCTGATTTTAATAATTGTATGGTGCTTATGTAAGAGAATGTCCTTGTTCTTGGAAAATACATATTGAAGTATTTTGGGGTAATGTGCATGATGTCTGCAATTTCCTCTCAAATGGCAAATGATTCAGAGAAAAATGTGTATGAGGATGTGTCCACATAGAGAAAGAGAAACAAAATCATACATAAATAAGGTACGAGGTTAACACCTGTTGAGTCTGGGTAAAAGTTATATCAGAGTTCTTTATACCATTCATGCAACCTTAATGCATTTTTTGAAGTTATATCAAAATTGAAAAGTTAAATATTTAAAAAGGAAATATACTTCTAAGAAAAGAGCAAATGACTTTGCCATTCTCTGTCATTGGTAGCCTGGAAAATAAGCTTGGAAAGTAAGCAAGGAGTGGATTCTTCGGGTGTTTGAGCAAAACTGATGAAACAGAATCAGAGGAAGCTGAATTCGTTGAACTGAGTGTACTAATTTGGAATTCAGAATATAATGTTTTGGTTAAAACACTTGGTAGAGACATAGATAGTTTGCTGAATTGGCTGACCTAAAGCTGTACCCAAAGTTGGCTTAGAGTTAATAAGGTTAAAATGCCAGCACTCCTCATTCCAGCATTCTGAAGAGGTAGGAGTCTGAAGCTGTAGGAAATGAGAATGTTGGAATGGATTTTTTTTTTAATTGGAGTATAATTGCTTTACAATGTTGTGTTAGTTTCTGCTGTACAATGAAGTGAATCAGCTATATGTATACCTACATAATATGTAACCTGCTCAGCTACTCCTAATCATACACTCTGGGATTACATGGAGGGCACTCTCTTCATTGAAGCATTAAGAAATCATTGGTAAGGAGCACATCACCGTCCTTGAAGACCCCTGAATTGCCAGTTCTCTGTAGACCAGATATAATGTAGGGAAATTTCAGTGACTTTGGGTTTTTTTATCTCAATGGGAATAATATCATATGGAGTTGTAGAGAACAGGTGGTGATGCAATTACTACAATAAAATCATGTTTAAAACGGTTATTAGAGGATTCCTGACCTGCAGGAATTTCTGGCAGTGGCTCCTTAGAAATGAAATAGGTGGGCAGCCTAGTAAAATCTTTCTTGAAATACATAGGCAATACCAAATTTTAGTTTGGCTGGGAAGAAAACAAACCTGAATTACCCTAAGTGGAAATTATCCATTTCCTAAGTCAGTGCACAGCCCCAGATTCCTTTGAATAAAGGGGAGGTCAGGTCCCTCTGAGGAATGACTGTGTAACAAACCCACAAGCATTTTCCAACTGTTCCAGAAGCCATTTACCAGGGTGACTGTGCATGGCAGAGAATGGAACTCAGCTTTTCTGGGGTTTATTGAGTGCTGGCTCTGAACTTAAAATAGTACCCAGAAACTCAAAATAGCTCTCTCATTCACAAGTCATTGTAGGACCTTATAGAGCTCAGGTTATATGGAGTCCTGGATGGTGTCTGTCTCAAGGTGTGTCCAGTAAGAACATGAACCCATACTCAGGTTATTTTTCCAATTGTAAAACATATAGTATGCTAAGTAATTGGAAATAAAACTTCCATATTGGTTTCCTGACTTGTGGATTGAGGAGAAAAATCACAAGCCCAGTTTATAGATTTATCTGTATAGTATGTCAGTACCAGCAAGAAGACTTTGGCTGCTGCACTACTGTCTTACTCAGGAAGGCCTGAAAGACATTGGTGAACAGGAATCTTCCATGTGAGTAGAACTTTTCATAGAACATCTGGTTGTATATTTTGTGTGGGAAGAAAGACAGCCTAAAATGCAGTGATTCATGGGCTGTAGCTAAAGGGCTGGCTCACTGGTCAGGGACAAAGTTGAAAAATTGGTTTTAAGTATGACTGAAAGAGAGGTGTATGCTTGGATCTCTTAGAATGGGTACAGCGTGTGAAGATACGCATGTTCCACATAATGCCCATCAGAGGACATCCAGGGCAGAGATGAAGATGTTCTTTCCTGTGGATGCCATTTTTTCCCAAACCACCTACTTCTATTCCAGTGAGTCCAAGTACAAAGTATCTAGAGCAGCAGGGATAGAAGCTATACATGGATTCAAACTTGTGGTCTTTCCCTCAAATGGCTACTGCCACTCCTAACTGTGCAAACTACCGACAACATAGACCAACACTGAACTCCTGATAAGGCACCATTTTCAAGGGAGGACCAGCCAGCTACCTGGTGGTGTGCTAGTCGTATTTGACCAGTCTCTAGATGGGGAGGGCATAGCTTTTGGTCCTTACAGGGCTACAATTAATATTTCAGAGATGCTCAGCCCCCCATTCATGTATCTGAGGAGTATTTTCTTCATTCCCGTAGTATACCTCATGATGTCCCCTCTGGCCAGAGGACACGTTTTACAGCAGAGTAAGTACGGAAACACAGGCACACTCCCATGGTCTCAGCATGTGTTTTATCACTGAGAAGTGCTTGGCTTAATAGAGTGCTGGGGTAGTCTTCTGAAAGTTCAGTTATGTTTCTAGCTAGGAAACACCTTGTGAAATTGAGGTGCTACATGATAGGATGTGGTAGATATCATGAACAAACTTCACTCCGAGCTAGTTTCTCATGCATTAGTATCTCTGTTAGCCAGAGTCCATAGCTCCTGGTACCAAAATGTGAAGATGAGAGTGACCTCTCTCACTATTACTCTTAATAGCCCACTTGGGAAACATTTGCTCCCCGTATCCACAATTTTGGCCTTGGTGGTTTTGGAGGACTTAGGGTAAAAAGGAGGAATCACTTTATCAGAAAACAGTCATTGTTCTGCTGTACTAGGCACTCTGGTCATTTTGAGTTCCTTGTGGCAGAGAAGAGGGTCACTGTTTTATCTGAGGTGATTGTCCCAATTACCAGGAAGAAATATGATTTCTGCTACTCAGTGAGAGCGAAGAGTAGCAGGGGACCCAGGGGTTTGAATGGAGAATTTCTTACTTGTGTAGTCAATAGTCTATACACAGTAGTTCTGGTCAATGGAAAACTGCAGAAACCCAATTAAGATAAGACCACTAAAGTCTTAGATTTTGTAGAAATAAAAGTTTGGGCCACACCATTAGGTAAAGTATTTGTCTAGCTGAAGTCTTAGTGGAGATGTTAGGAACATGGGACAGGGTGGTAGAAGATTATTATGACTAGCTACAGCAGTGATGTTTTGTTCTATAATTATATTTTTCTCCCATATTTTTCTCTTCTTTCTCATATGATGGACACGAATGGTGATTATCATTTTAGGTTTCTGTGGGAATTGATTAAATTGACATGAGCCTTTTCTAATACATTAACTAATGAGACCTTGTGTAACCTCTGTATTGGGGACATGCTATTTTTTTTAAAAATTAAAACTTCATTAAGGAATAATTGACAAGTATTTACATGTATATTTAAAGTCCCCATTGTGGTGATTCGATATACATATACACTGATTGATTACCAAAATCAAGTTAATTAACACATCTATCACTTCACATAATTAACCCTTTTTTGTGTGTGTGGTGAGAATGCTTAATATGTACTCTCAGCAACTTTCAAGTATACAAATATTATTAACTATAGTCACCATGCATATTAGAACCTCAGAACTAATTCTTCCTGGAACTGATAATTTATACCCTTTGACCTACATCACCCAATTTTCCCCTTCCCCAGTCGCTGGCAACTACTATTCTATTCTCTGTTTCTATGAAACTGAAACTTTTTAAAATTAAAAAAATTTTTCTTTAATTAAAAAAAAATTTTTTTAATTTTAAGATTCCACATATTGTTGATACCATACAGTATTTGTCTTTCTCTGTCTGGCTTATTTCACTTAACATAATGCTCTCCAGCTTTACCCATGTTGTTGCAAATGGTAGGACTTCCCTCTTTTTAAAGTCTGAATAGTATTCCAGTATTATGGAATTTTCCTTATCCATTCTTCCATAAAAGGATATTTAAGTTTCCTTTATCTTGTTTCCATATCTTGCCTATTGTGAATAATGCTTCAATGAATATGGGTGTGCAGACATCTCTTTGAGATACTGATTTCAATTCCTTTGGCTATAAAACCAGAAGTGAGATTGCTAGATCATATGGTAGTCCTATTCTTAACTTTTGAGGAACCATCCCACTTTTCCATAGCTGACACACTTTTCACCTGGATAAAGGATAAGAAGAGATACTGGAGGGTAAAAATAGGTTGACCATGCTAGATATCTTCTGATTGCACTCCAGATCCTCTTCATCATTCTCCATCCTGGTCTCTGCCTCAGAAGGCTATGGATTCCAGTTAGGTTTGGTCATTGGGAGTCCCTGTAGGATTGCTTAAGAATGTTTGTGTCCCTTGACTGGGAGAGGCCTCTTTTATACACCTCAGTTCTTGTGGGTTCTGGTAACCCCTCTCTCTTCTCATTATTGCTCTATCCTTTGTGGTTCTTCTGCACTGACCAGCAGCTATGTAAATAGCGTTTTGACCTTCCTTGGCACGTCCCAATGTGAATATGTTGTTTGTTTCTTGAGTCCCTGACTGATGCAGTTGCTTAGCACCACAACACAGTGATAAACAAAATGAACCAAAATCTCAGTGTGCATTTACCGCCATTTATCTATATGTTGACATTGTAGTGATAACTAAACTTTTGAATCATCAAAGGATTAAATTTCACACAGTAAAAGTTTAAGATGCGAAACATTTTATCATGACACAATTTTAATACACATATTATTTTAGTACCAGCTAATACTTTAGAAATATTTTATAATAATTTAAGGGCTAAAAAAACAAAGCCAGAGATATTAAAAGACTTGGCCAAAATGTTGAAGTAGTACCAGGAATGTGATTAGAATCTTGTGCTTTTCTCAGAATATCCTCTATTCTTTGATTGGTATGGTATCAGAAGAAGCTTGGTGTATTCATTTTTCCTCATTAACAAGGTTTTTCCATAAATCATTTAGTTCAGTATATCCTATCTTTAAGGATATAGACAATTTATTTAGTCAGTCAGTGGAGATGATTTCACAGAAGCTTTGACAAATTTGGTGAATTTTAGATTGTAATTTTGCATCTATTCATCTGTCTTTCAAATTGTATACTGAACTTTTGAGGTCTGGATTTTTTTAGTGAATAAAAAATAGCTTTATTGAGATACAATTTATATACTGTAATGTTCACATGTTTAGGATGTACAATTCAATGGTTTTTGCTTTATATATAGATAAACCAGATAGATAGATGTTTCTATGTCTATCACCTTAATTTTAGAACATTTTCATTATGCCCCAAAGAAGCCTTATACCAGTTTACTTAACAGTCACTATTTTCACTCCCCATGACACACTTTTGCTCTCCCGAATCTAGGCAACCATTAATCTACATTCTTTTTTTTTATAGATCTGTTGAGGTCTGGATTTTGATCTTTATTTCTATATGCTTAATGTTTAATACAGTGTCTGTTACTTAGTATCCATTCAGTATAATAGGTTTGTTTAATAAATAAAGGTTCATCACTAGCTGGGTGAAGTTAGATAAGTCTTTTATAAACCACCTGCTTTCCCCGAATATCTTTGAATTATCTAATACCTTTTAAATTTGTTTCTCTGGACATGCCAAATATGAAAGCAGGAGGCTGTGCTTTTGTAAAGTGTCTCTTTTTTGTCTTCAAAGTTTACATTGCACAGCTGCAATCAGCATTGTTGTATAACCAGGAGTGTACCTTTTTACTTAAGTTCCTCCTTGCTCCCCAGAAGCCTTCTGTGATTTCACCATCAGCTCTGTAATTATAGAATCAGGAAGCATATCTTTGAAATTCAGAACTTGCTCTTCAGGTGGTCTGTTGGGGCATCCTTAGGTATTTATGTATGATGAGATTTATTGACGGAATCCCTTCTATCTTCATAGACAGGTCAGGGTTATATAGCCCGTGTTCTATGTCAAGGACACTAGTGAATAAAGGCTGATAAACCTGAGGGAGCACCTTGAAAATAGATGTTCTGGAGACTGACCCAAACCAAGGTCATTTGCAGCCTGTCCCTTTAAGGCTGGCAGTGACACCCAGGCCCAAGGAGCTTCAGAACTGTCATTGTTAGAATAATAATATGATATCTAATTCTGTTTTTAAGTGAAAGAGAATAAAATTAACCCTCTAGACCCTGTGAACTGGGCTATCAGGTGCAATTCCATTTAGTGACATTGTGTACCGAATCCACACAAGAATGTGTATGTGAACATTTGAAGGGAAGGGAATATTATCACATTAAAATCATAACAATCTAAGAGGCTGGAGGAACACACAGGTTTTGCTATTTTTTTCCCAACAGTCTTTGTACTGCCTCTCACAATAAATAAGCTTGCTGTGTCTCCTCGAGGCAGCTGCCTAACATTGTTTTGCTGCTACAAAGTACTGAATAAAAATAATTTCTCATTCTTCTCAGTTTTCACTTTCAGCTGTTAAATTGCATCTTAAATGAAAAGGAAAATGACAATTGCTAAGAAATGGCACAGTCTTTTGGCTTGCTTATTTTCTTAGCCTAGCGCCATTTTGGCGTTAGGTGGTGGTAGAGATTCCGTAGAGAGAGGAAAAGATGAGCATTTTTAGTCCTATCCCATTTTAAACACCATCAGGTGGGTAGGTATTAATACCTGGAGAAAACTTAATGACTTTGAGTATTCGCAAAAGAGAAAAAAGGAATATGAAAAATCAACAAGAGGGAGAAGTTGTTTCTGCTTTGAACGTTTGATCACAAAAGTTGTCAACTTGCGGTTTATATCTGTTAGACTTTTGGAAGTCCTTCTCATGGAATTTTGAGGGTATGAAAGGAATATTGCTACTCCTGCATAGAATTGACACCTACAATTTAAATAATCAGGACAAATTGCAGCCTTATTTATATCTAATGCTGTTTGCTTGGTTTGTCATAATTTCTGGTAGCCAAAGGTACTGAGAAAGTTAGAAATATGATGTACTTTTGTGTTGGAAATGAGGGGAAGGGTGAAGAGTGGTGAAGGAGAAGCTGCCATGGTGGATAGTCTCTGGGGAAATTTTACTTTCTCTTCTGCTTTCCAGAGACATCTTTGTTTTGTACTTTCCCCTCACGTTCACAGCTGTACACAGTACAAATTCGTAAACAAGAGCCTGTCTACATCTTCTCTGGGGATTTGGAGTTTCCTTGAAATACCAGTGGTGTAAGGGGAGTAGGAAAAACTGACACAGATTCCAGGGCTGGTTGCTATCAACAGACAAACAATTAGATAGGTGTAACAACCAAGGTGGTTAAAATATCATCTCAGAAAATGTCCCTGCCCCAAAGGGAGGATGGTGAGTTAGTGAGTGATTTCCTCTATACACGTACCAGGAGCTGTCAGACAGTCCTAGGGAGCAGAGAGCATGTTCAGTCCTCTGCGATTTACAGTAAATGGCTGTGATGTCACTGCCCAGCAAACGAGAGTGTTACCTGTGAATGAGTCAAGAATCGACACATCACTCTGCTCAACCAAGGAAAACCCGTGATCTCTAGAGACTCATACATCCCAGACACAGGTTCTTTCTTTGCTGTGAAACTGTGTTAACTCTTCCAGGCCCCTAGAGTAAGGCGGCAGTGCCAAAAGAGTGTCAGTAGAGCTTAAGAGAATGCCTATCGCATAGGGAATGAATATTTTTTAAGGGAGAATTTGGTTATACTTTTATAAAATAGAGAATCAAGGCTCTTCTACTGTCCTCTACCTATTCTTTATACTTTATTTTTCACACCTTCTTTCATTGATCCAATATTTACTGAGAACCTATCTTGGCAAGCCACTGTGCTAGTCACTAGGTATATAGAGACGAATGTGATATAAATGGAACTCACCATTTGCCCTTCCCGAACTCCCGAGCACACACCTGCTTCTTCTGTATCAGGGGTGCTTAATCTCTACTATGTTGGCTGACTGATTCCTGAAGCAGGCTTCAAAATTGTGTGTATGTGTGTGTATATGCAGAGAAGACCCGTAGCTTTCATCACATTTTCAAATGGGTCCAGGGAATAAATCTTTTATAATTAAAAGTATTGCTCCTGGTAATTTGAGTAGATGTGGGGATGTATTTGATTAAATTGGCAGATTTTAGAAATCAGATTACACCTACAAGCTGAAAGTTGACAAACTTTAGGACCAAAGGGACAGACCAAACAGTTGTGCAAAAGTCTCTAACTGCTTCAGAGCAGACAGAATCTTGTTTGCACATTTCATCAGGCATCTGGGGCTTTGTATAAGAAGTGATTGCTCAACACACTGTACTATAAATACTGCAAAACAAAAGAATCTGATTCACCATGAGCCACTGATCTACTTTTTACAAATCTAGCTATTTTTGTTCATTGTATAACTTTATTTTGACTTTTTAGAAACTAGGATGTCCTCTGGAATATGGGAAAGTGTTTTGCTACATTTTACCATTTTAGGAATGTTTATTGTTGTGAGATCTATTTTAACTACTTAAAATGTCATGCATAAATAATCAATGTAATTTGGAAGAACAATTAGCAAATTACTAAATTGGGTACTTTGCTATTACAAAGAATGACCGTTTTTGACTTAATAGTAAAAGAGCTCACAACTTATAGTATGCTTTAAGTTTTATTTAACACTTTCTGGACATTATCTTAAGTTTCAAAACAACCCTATTAGGTAAGCACTACTACTCCTATATTAAAGACATGAAAATTGATCCTTAATTACAATCTACCTTTTTTGAAATTATTAGCTATGTTTGAATATCATGTAAACAAAGCAGATGTGTAAAAAGTCCTCTTATTAGTAAAATCTAAATATAACATTTGCTGAATATTTTGCTTAATATATTAAATATAGATGGCTTTAGAGCATGCAAAAATCTTGAGTTTTCAATAGCTGTGTGAACACAGTCTTTGATTAATAAATATAATCAGTGTTCCTTTCTGGGGATATTTACCTTTTCATGCTTTTGTTCTGTTAGGTCAGAATATTACTAGATACAGCAGTTACCTAGCACAGTGTCATAGAATAGGTGAAAATGCTAATAGTATATTAGTTGGTAAGAAATAGGCTGTTAACAACTGGCTACCATTTGCCAGGCCTACAATGGGTGCATTGCACAACATGAACATGAGATTGTAAGAACAAGCTTTTGTGGTAGAAAATATTTCCGATGAGGAAACTGGCATTCAGAAAGTTGCATAACTCGTCTAAATTTACTCAGTCCATGACATGTCCACCTGGGATTCCAATTTCAGTCTTTTTGATTTAAAAACTCATCCCATTACCCATGGCACTCTTGTAGGAGCAAATTTGGGGGAAATACTGAAAAGTGAAGTTACCTGCTGTGACTCTCAAATTAGTTATCTGCCCAGTGGGTCACATGTTCTCTTGGAGACCAAAAATGGAAAGACGGTGCCAGCTGAAACTGATAGAAACTGACAGAAGCATAGCTTGTTGCTGATTTGTTTTCCCATTTGTTCCTAGAGAGTCGATTTAATGGCTACACAAGCACAACCCAAATGCAAAGAACTGTGTAGGGTCACTCAAAATGAATAGCACTGTTTGTTCTGACTGGAGATAAGCAAAATAAAGTTGGCAAGTGTCTCTGCTCCTCTTCTTTGCTTCTCAAAGTCATCAACCCAAAGTCATTGAAGCCTCAGTGAATTTCACCACTACCTTCCAAGGGGACTGCTATTTGCAGAAGATGATGACACTGAAGCATCTCTTGAATGACCTTGAATAATTTTCTGAGGTTTGGCTGAGTCAGTAATTCCACATTTAAATCTCTGAGTATATATCCTTTAGATGATTTAGTGAGTGTGTGTGTGTCTAAGTAGTATTAACAAACATAGACATGTGCCATATAACAAGAGCTAACGTTCGCTAAATACTGAATGCCTTGGGACGTATCTATGATACTAAATCTAATCTTGATATTAAATCTATAAAGACATTATCACCCAATTTCATAAATGAAGAAACTGAGTCTCATTCCTTAAACGTAATACAGTATTTCGGACGACTGTTCTGTCTCAGACACTGAATACATTGTCTGATACAAACACAGATACACTCATGTAAACACAACTTTTGATAATGTCAGGTGGGGTCAGAAATCTGAATTTATGTTTCAGACTTTCGTTAGAATTGCCTGTAGAATAAGCAGTAGTACTATATAATAAAAATAATTTCTATTTCTTCAATTAATTTTAATTTAACTAGTTTGTCTGAGTCCAGAGTGGATTGGCCAAAAAATGTCATTGTCAAATGACAGTGATTCATTTGACATAGAAAAGTTGAAAAAGAGATGAATTATTTTACTAAAAAAATAACCTCTTCATGACAAGTCATTTTTTTTAAAGGGCAAGAAGAATGAGGGACATTTTTGCCCTGTCATCTCTATGGTCACCACTAAAATGTAATGGTGCCTATGTGACAGTTATAGTGAGCTAATGTTGTACTGCAGATGATATGACAGAAACTATAATTACATTTTCCCTTTATTTCTTTAGAAAGGGAAATGTGGACAAGTTTTGTGTGTGAAATCAGGTAACAGAGTGAAACCTTGTCCCAAAGATCTGAGCACAGAGAGAAAGTATTTGACATTGAGTGTCGGAAAGCAAGTTTAATTTTCACATATACCAGGGGCACAGCTGAGGGGAAAAATCCTGAGCAAGATAGGAAAGAAGGTACAGTTTAGTCTATAACGGACAAGCGAATGTGGTCATTTAATTTGCTCATGTCTTCAAAGAGACAAACTGCCTGATTACACAAGCACATACCATATCTTCCTTTAGTCATTTGGTTAGCTGTGGATAGAAGTCTGTTTCCAGTGCAAGCCCTTTATTCTCTGGGCTCAAGTGAACAGGGGCTGGAGTGACAAACCCAAAGGCATGAAGAGGTAAGATAGGAGGCAGTGTGAGAATAACTCGGGGAAGCTGGGAATAAATTCCTTGAGCAACCAGTTGGGCCTCGTCCACCTCGCTTTTCTGGCTCCTGTGGTCTTTCTGAATAGAGAAGGTCAGTACCCAGCCCATGGGCTATACAGTAGTTAGCTAGTGACCCTGCTGGTTAACCCACTTTTAGTGGGTAGATACTGTCTATAGAAGGGTTAATTTGACTATTGTTTCTTGATGTGAATGTTAAAACAACACAACAGCAAAAATACCCTGCCCAAGTAACACCTGATTCTGTTGCAGGTATATCTCTGTTTTTCAAAAGAATCAATATTTGATTCCTACAGAGTTGAACATATGAAAAAGGAAAAGAGAAAAACATAGACTTGGTTCTTGGGAATAAATCATAATTGCTACTGCCACATTTGGAATGCCAGGCACAGTAGCTGCAATATCTTCTTAATTTTTACAACATTCTCATGAGACAGACATTGTCATATAATGTCACCTGGTGGTTAAGTATAACATTGAGTCCGCCGTGCAGTGTCCCTTGGCAAGTGACAACTTTTCTAAACCTCAGTTTCCTCATCTATAAAATGGGGATGACAGTAGCTGCCTTGTAAGGATAGCCTGTGAATTGCTTAGCACAATGCCTGGCACATTGGAAACTGTTCAGTGCAAGTTTTTATTAGAAGTTCAGAAAGTTTAAGCAATTTAGTCAAGGTCACAAAGTTAGTGTGTGGCAGAGGAGAGATTCACATCCAATTTTGGTTGGCTCAAAAACTCTTTTTTTTTTTTTTTTTTTTTTGCTGTACCACAAATCATATGTTTTTTCTTTGTCTTTAAAAATAAGACTGTTTCTTCTGAAAACCAAATCCCACATGCAGAGTCATGTTGGAGATAGATGCTTTCATAGGTCCAGAATTCCATATCTAGATTAGATATCAGAGGATGTATTTGACCCCAGTACCAACCAAGAAAGAAAGGAAAGAAGGAAGGAAGGAGGGAAGCCCCTGCCTTTAAGAGTTCAAATTTAACAAACAAATCCTATCCTAGGGTACAAGGACTCATTAGAAATGGTTTAAAAAGAATAACCCAGAGCAGAGTCCTCTAAGCCAGGCATAATCCTTAGTATTAGTCTCGACTCTTACAGTTGCAACTGACAGAAATCCACTTCTAACTACCTTGGGCAGAAAAGGGGAGTTTGTTGGAAGGTTCTTGGGGTAGATAATGTGCTCACATGTGGAGTTAAGAGGGGGCAGTGATACTTCTGTGCTTCAGCAACAGCTGGAACTGGGTAATCACATGACATCAGAACGCCTTTGGGTCATTTCACATCCCACCTTTAATCTGTATTTTGGCTTTATTATTATTTTTAAGTACAGACTTGCAGAGGACATGGCTGCTAAAAGTTTCCAAGTTTCAAGCCTTGCAGCTCTCAGCTTTCATCGCCACAGAGTCTAAATAACTTCCTCAGTTGCTGTTTTAAATCCCAAGGAAGAGCTCTGGCTTACCACACTGAGGCCCAGGGGTCAAGGGCTAAGGGAACATGACAAGAGCCTTAAGAACCACTTAAAATTGGAGGAGGAGCAATTCTCTAAAAAGGGAGGGTTTATAGAGACGCTACTCTCCAGCTACATCAGGAAGCTGGAAAACTGGAGGCCATTTGTTTTCAAAACAGGCTCACTGAAGTATAAACTTATGATTTGTGAGGCTTAAATATGGGCAAACATGTTTACAATATGTGTGGGGGGAACTCTTAGGAAAACTTAAAACATCTTACTATTCTTGAGCAGATTTTCCTAAAATGCATGACAATCAGACTATCTGAGCTCATCTCATTTTGCGATCTCTTATTCTTCTAAATGGTTAGTGGAATTCTACAGGAAACAAGGATGTTTGGGGAGATGGGGCTTTACCTTTTAAGGTTAATGGTAAAAAGCACAGATAAATTCTTTTAAAAGATGCTACTGAGATTTCAAATCCCAAGCTGGATCAATTCATTAACATAGGTCTTTAAGTTTTTCTATTTATTTGAAAGCACTCGCATATGATCCTTGATTTTCTCTTTTCTTTTTGTTTAATTCCTATCACTAATCACCTCCATTATGGAGGCACAAACTGATGTCTTCCAAAACCTCATTTTACTCTATATCTATTACATTTTTAGAAATTAGCTTTCTCCTAATGAAAGAAATGGAGCTCTAATGTGGTTCCTCTCTTTTTCATCTTCCTCTTAAATGTGGATATTTCCTAAAAATAAAAAGTGTCTGTCTTCATCCTTTTCCCTGCTCCTTTGGTAAGTGTATTCACTCCCATATTTCCAACTATTACCTGTGTATTGGATGTATATAGACCAAGTCTATAACTCTAACCCCACCTTTCCCCCTTGTCTTTCATATCATTTCCTGTCAACGTCTACAGTAAACCTCTCAACATCTACAACTCAACATGTGCAAGATAGAACTCATTACCCCTCCTTTAAAACATATTTCTTCCCAGGACTTCCTTAAGGTAATAACTCTGCTAATTTCTCAGTCACTGAGACTTGAATCAGATTTTCAGTGATTCCTCCATCACCCTACCAACCCTGGTCAGTATCCAACTCTTAGCAGTTCTGCTTTCTCTTCTCCCAGTTCTCAGAACCCCTACCTAGGTTCAGATCCTTATCTTCTCTTGCCTAGACTTTAAAAAAAAAACCAAAAAACCCTCACCTTTTTATTTGAAAAAAGTTACGTAAATAATACAGAAAGTTCTTATCCCTTCACTCAGCTTCCCTAACATTGTCATCTTGCCTAACCATGACACATTTATCAAAATTAACATCAGTACAACATTATTAACTGAACTGTAGTCTTTATTTGAATTTCACCAGTTTTCCCATGAATGTCCTTGATCTGTTCCAGGATCCACATTGCATTTAGTTGTCATGAATCCCTGATTCTCAATAATCTGTGACACTTCCTGAATCTTGCCTTATCTTTTATGACCTTGACACTTTTGAAGAGTATAAGCCAATTATTTTGTAGACTGTCTCTTCATTTGGGTTTAATCTCACTTTTTTCATGATTACATTGAGGGTATCCATTGTAGTCTGGCCTGTGCTTTTTTGCCCTTTACTTGCCCTTTAACTGACTTCTTTGCTTCTGGCCTCTTTCCAGCTCCTCTGTCACATTGCATCTGAAGTTATACATTTGAAGTATAGGTTTACCCACGTCGCTATTCCCACACACAAAAAACTTCTAGGGATACCCTAGAAGTCCACCTTTCTTTGCCTGACATTCAAGGCCGTGCATACTCTTATCCCAAACGACATTTCCAGACTACTCTTGGCTCTTACTGAACTGGTGATCCTGACGGCAGATTGATTTGACTTTTCCATTCTCTGCGCTGGGCTCTGTGGCTCCAAGTCTCTTCCTCCTCATGCCTACCCTATATGACATATTTTTATTATTATCTTCATTTTACAGACAAGGAAACCAGAGTTCAGAGAGATTACTAAGCTTGCCCAAGGTTAACAACCAGACTTGATATTTAAACTCAGATTGTTTTCCCTCCAGAAGTCAAGGGATTTAGCCTCTACACTATACTGTAAGCTCCTTTATTAAAAGTTTGGGTCTTATGCATCTTGAATTTTCTCACTGAATCCAGTACAGTGTCTTATACATAGTATGGCTCCAGTATATGTTAGCTGAATGGTTGGATCTGTAAATATTGAATTTGAGGGTAAAATTATATAATAGTGATGGCAAAGGGTGGAGAGAATCAGAAGTTGCTTACATCAGCATTATACTCTGATGACAATTTACTGTAATGTGTATTACACAGCAGTTATATTACTGTGTATTATACAACTCCAAAGAGGGTATATACCTGGCTCTTTCTCTAGTCCACTTTGGAATTCAAATTATTTACAAAAGGCCATGTGTTTACTTACTCTACCTTTGAACCAAATCACACTCACTCCCAACGCAGTCTTTGGTGTATGACAGGCAGCCTGGTAACTAACAACAAAGCTGCCATGTTGGTAAGTATGAGAGGAAAGGGAGAACTGAGCTTTCAGAGAAACAGAAAAATCTCTAACCTCTCTGTGTAGACAGGGAGCGAGGGAGCTGCTAGAGAGAGAGGGCTTGAAGGGAGGAGATTTTGATACCCCTCCAGGGAGGTGACCCTCTGGCCTTCCCCTTGTATGCTGGCTTGTGTTGAAATGTTTCTGGGTTACTGGCCTTAGGCCTGCAGGGACTGTAAACACAGCACATATGTGCGACCCCTCAGCAGCTGGAGGGCACTAATGCTTTCCCCAACAATTTTGATCTGTGTTTTAATTTTCCTTCAGAGAACACGTAATATATTTTTGGAGCTGGTTAATTCTCAAAGCCTCTGGGTGCTATTGAAAAAGTGGCATTTAAGTACTCTGCCTCTGCTTTTAAAAGTGCAGTGCATTCTCATTTTCAAACTCCTTTAGGTATCAAAGACTTAGGGCATTATAAATTCTGCTCTCTCTATGGCACATTTAAGGACTACTTTGTCCCCCCAGATCAACAGAGTGTTGACATTGGGTGAGAGAATGGGTTGTAAAATACATCTTACATCTCTTCAGTAAGTCACTTATTTGCTTTTGTTTTATTTTTTTTCCCCAAGGAGAAACATGTTTGGGAGTCTTTGGCAATGACATTTTTAGTTGACCAAAATCAAATTTTCAAAAGCTACTCCTTTCCAATGGGGGGGGAAGAAAAAGGTCATAAATCCTTATTTAAGTGAGATTTGGTTTTGCACTTGAGGGAGAATAATACTTTTCTTTTTTACTTCCTCATCTTGAATTTTAGAAGTATGGTCTGTTTTTATTGATAAAATGGGCAAGGTATGTTCATATTCAGTCTAAATATCTTCAAACTCTTTGCTTACAAAAGTGAACTGCAATTGATGACTCATTTGTTGGGGCTACCTTACTCCAAGAATTGTGAAACAAGGATAAACGTGCATCACATTATGTCTCTTGGCAATTTCACATTAAACTAGGTCGAATACCCTTCAATAATCCTTTACTGATTCATCCTCATAAAAACTTGTCAATGTTAACATCTTCTCTTTATCCCATGGCTGCTTTGGGGATCTGTGTCGTCATCTCCTCTTCACTACACTCTGTCATAGCCTCCCATTTGGTCTTCTGCTTCTATCCTAACTTGTTCTCAAATTCTTTTCCCATACCCCAGCCTCATCATCATAACAAAATGCAATTCTAATCCACGTCACACCACTGCTTAAAACCCTCTAAGGGGTTCCATTGTTCTAAGGATAAAGCCCACAGGTTTTTTTTTTCCTCCAGTGTTAATGAGGTATGATTGAAAAATAAATGTTATATATATTTAAGGTGTTCAATGTGATGTTTAATATATGTATACATTGTGAAATGATTCCCCCAATCAAGCTAATTAACCTATCCTATTTACCTTCCTTTTTTGTGATGAGAACACCTAAGACCTACTCTCTTAGCAAATTTCAAGTGTACAGTACATTATAAACTGTGGTCTCCATGCTGTACATTAGATCTCCAGAACTTATTCATCTTATAACTGAAAGTTTGTACCCTTTGACCAATATCTTCCCATTTCCTCCAGTCTCCAGCCCCTGGTGATCACTGTTGTATATTTCTATGAGTTTGGTTTTTTTAGATTTCACACGCAGATGAGATCATACCGTATTTGTCTTTCTTTGTCTGGTTTATTTCACTTAGCATAATGTCCTCTAGCTTAGTTCATGTTGTTGCAAATGGCAGGATTTTCTTCTTTTTATGGCTGAATTGTTGCATTGTATATGTATACCACATTTTTCTTTATCCACCGATGGACATTTAAGTTGTTTCCATATCTTGGCTATTTTGAATAATACTGCAAGAACATGGGAGTACAGATATTTCTTCAAGATACTTATTTCATTTTCTTTGGATATATACACAGAAGTAAGATTGCTGAATCATATGGTAGTTATATTCTTAATTTTTTGAGGAAGCTCTGTTTTCTTCATAGTCGCTATACCAATTTACAGTCTCACCAACAGAGTTACAGTTTCTCCACATCCTGACCAACACTTGCTAATTTTTGACTTTTTGATAATAGCCATCCTAACAGGTATAAGGAGATATCTCATTGTGGTTTTGATTTCCATTTCCCTGATTATTAGCGATGTTGAGCACCTTTTCATCTTGGACATTTGTATGCCTTCTTTTATTTATTTATTTATTCATTCATTCATTCATTTTTTAAATTGAAGTGTAGTTGATTTACAATGTTGTGTTAGTTTCAGATGTGCAGCAAAGTGATTCAGTCATATATATACACTCTTTTTCAGATTATTTTCCATTACAGGTTATTACAAAACATTGACTATAGTTCCCTGTGCTATATACCAGGTCTTTGTTGTTTATCTGTCTTATATATAGTAGTGTGTATCTGTTAATCCCAAACTCGTAATTTATCCCTCCCCTCCCCACCCCCTTCCCCTTTGGTAAGCATAAGTTTATTTTCTGTGTCTGTGAGTCTATTTCTGTTCTGTAAATAAGTTCATTTGTAACATTTTTTTAGATTCCATGTTGTATGCCTTCTTTGGAAAAATGTCTATTCAATTTCTTTGCCCATTTTAAAATCAGGTTATTTGTCATTTTTGTTCTTGAGTTGTATGAGTTTCTTATATATTTTGGATATTAGCCCTCTATTGAATATATGGTTTGCAAATATTTTCTCCCATACCATAGGTTGCCTTTTCATTTTGTTGATGGTTTCCTTTGCTGTGCAGAAACTTTTTAGTGTGATGTAGTCTCACTTGTTTATTTTTGCTTTTGTTACCTGTACTTTCAGTGTCATAGCCAAAAAATCATTGCCAAGACATATGTCAGGAAGATTTTCCTCTATGTTTTCTTCTAGGAGTTTTTCAGTTTTAATTCTTACATTTAAGTTTTTTAATTCATTTTGAATTAATTTTTGTGTATGTTGTATGAAAAGAGTTCAATTTCATTCTTTTGCATGTGGATATTCAGGTTTCCCAACACCATTTACTGAAGATACTATCCTTTTCCCCCTGACACAAATAAATGGAATGATATCCCATGTTCATGGCTTGGAATAATTAATATTATTAAAATGTCCATAGGACAAAACTACCTGCAGATTCAGTGCAATTCCTATTAAAATTCCAGTGACATTTTTCACAGAAGTAGAAAAATAATCCTAAAATGTGAATGGGGATGGAATACTCTAAATAGTGGGGAATAACATGAACAAAGAGATGGAGGTAGAAAAGTATACGTAGTCAGTTTGGTTAAATTATAAAGCACAGGTTATTAAACTCAGCTGCATGTGGAATTATAAGAATTTTTTGAAAATACTGCTTGTAATGTCGCACCCCTGAGATTCTGATGAACTTGTTCTGAAGCACAGCCTGGGCATCAGGATTTTCCCAAGTTCCCCAGATAAATCTAATGTGCAGCCAAGGTAGAAAACCACCATTCTAGAGTGTATAAAACTAAGTGAAAAAAATTTAGAATGTAGATTGAGATCACAGCTGGAAGAAATTACATAGAAGACTCTGAAGACTGGGCTTTGTTTTATAGATGGGAGGATTCGTTAAATTTTTTTTTTTTACCAAGTGGGCAGTAGAACATGGTGGTTGAAAGTGATGGCTGTGGAGTCGGGCTGCTTGGGTTTCAATCCTGGCTCGGCCACTTGCTAATTGTGTCCTCTTGGGCTTCTGATTCTGCCTCAAGGGCAAGATTTCTTCACTACCTAAATCAAAACTTTACCAATAAATGTTGCCCTTCATATACAGAGGTGACCCTCCTGAGCCTTTATCCATGGAGCCTGAACTCTGAGTTTGTTTTCTCAGGACTACAATTCCTAAATTTGCTCTGTTCTAGACTACATCACTTGCCCAGTATCCTCATGACCATCATGCATTGGTATGAGATGTTTAGCTGGGCTTCGAGTTGTCAAGGGTAACTCTGTCATGGTACAGATATCTAAGCTGCGTAGAGGAGAGCACAGCTAAACTGATGCACTAACCACCTAAGCTAATCACTACAGCTATGTTACCCTGTGTTACAGAAGGACAGTGGCAATATTTGCCCAATAAAGCATGAACATATCCATTACTCAATATAAGAGCCAAAATTATTATATGGTATTCTGGGAATAAGTGTTTAAACCAGAATTCTTAGAATCAAGTGGAAGAGATCATAATATATATAAAACAAAGAAAAACATATGATGCATATACTCAAACGGCATGCAGAGAGATTCTAATAATATTGGCCATAGTTGTTAAGAAAATGAGAAAGGACAGGGGTTGGTATAAATGAAGTTTCACAAAGACAGTACAACCTGAAGGCCCTGCGAGAGGATAACACTTATTCAAATATAAGGGGATAAGAAGAATCAATATATTTTACTGTGGCAACAATTGTCTTGTTTTTCTTCTTATGTGCTTCCTTAAAAGGATCCACCCATTATAAAAGAATGCACTTCACTGCACACACCCCGCCAACAGGGACAGGACAGAATGCAAATATTTTCCCTCACCTCAGGGGAGTATTTCAAAGCACTCTCTTGGAAAGGAAACCAACTTATTTGGTTGCTAATTATTTTGGCTCTGGTTTTAATGAGCCATCCACTGTAAAAGATAAAGAGGATAATAAGACTTTTTCTCTCTTTTTTCGGTAAAGTGATTTAAAGGCTATGGACAAGTATCATGTAGTAGTTAAGATCATGGATGCTGGTGCCAGACTATTTGTGTTTGTATCCCTGGTATTAGGTGTGTGACCTTGGGCAAATTGCTTAAACTTATCCTCTCTGTGCTCAGGAGGCCTCATCCATAAAATGAGAGTAATAATAGTACCTATCTCAAATGGTTGTAATGAGGATTAAAACAGTGGTTATTATTATTGTTGTTATTTTTATTTATTGTCATTATTGGCCTGGAATCCTGGGAAGGGATGGGAAGTAGACGATATAGACAGATGGGACCACAGAGTCTTCAAAATGATTCCAGGGTAATTGCCTAGGAAAGTGTGTGTGTGTGTGTGTGTGTGTTTGTGTGTGTTGGGGAAAGAGAGCCCGGAAATGAGACAAAATGCTGTCTGGACAGTGTCTGTTGAGCACACTAGAGAAGGACTCTGTGGAGAACATTGTTTTGGTACCAAACAATCAGATTTCTCCCCAGCAGCCAGCTGCCTTGTCTGTGTCTAATGAAGAATCTACTTTGCGTACACCCAGGATCCAGGCAGTTGATTCTGCAAACCACTGAGAGGAGGAATAGTACACATCTGCTGTTTTTTTATGTGTTTTCTTTATCAATTGGTAGTCTAACAGAAGTATGGGCCATTAATGCCACAGGAATTTGGTTTATCTCCATCAAATTTACCTAGTGTGGACAACTATGAAGTCTGCAAACAACACACAAAAAACCTCAGAACACCTGTCTCCAAAAGGGGGCCATGGGCACCAACGAATTGATGTTGGGGGAATTTCTCTAAACCTGTATGTCTAGGGTACCTGATTCGGACAAGTCTGAGGCCCCCGATCTGTAATACTATTTAGTAACATCTCTTGTTACAAATGGCTGAGTCTTGTAATGATAGAAGGACCCCTTTTTAAAGAACTGCTTGTTCTGTGGAAGGAACTCCTCAGACACGTGCTCTGGGGCAGTGCCGCACAGTGTGGTCCTTGGACCACGGCATCAGTGCCACCTGGAAGCTCATAAGACAGGCAGAATCTCAGGTTTCCTTCCAGACCTACTGAATCAGGATCTCCCTTTACAAGGTCCCAGGAGACTCAGGTGTGCATTAGAGTTTGAACAGCTCTGTTCCCATGGACTCAAATGGGTCACACACCTTTTCTGGCTGCCTGGAGTTGCAAAGCACTGTGAAAGACTCAGGTTGATAATTTCCCAAAGTTCAAGGAAAAGCATCCCCAGAAAGCACAGATAAAGCTAATAAGCATAGCAATTACAAGTAAACCCTCTTCTTTGAATTAGCAATTGAAGCAATATACAAAGAAACGTGTGCAGGTCTTCATCTTGAGACTTTTTAACCCTCAAAGGTCTTGAAAGGAGAGATGCCTCTGGAATGCAGCATTACACTTAGATCCTTCAGATATTTAGATCAAAGCCCATCAAAGTGTTTGTGGGCTCAAAGGCAAAAAGACATCAGTTCTGAAATACAAGAGTTGTGCTGAGGCAGTTTTTGTACTTTTGTGCGTCCTTTTGAGGAAGAGTTCTTCTTGAGCCTTTGAACCCTAGAGACCTGCCAGTTTGAGTGGAAGAGGTGCCATTTTCCTTTAAGCTGCAGGTTGCCTTCTGTTCAGATCCTCAAGCATCAAGGTCAGGTCCTGTTCAGAATAACTGAATGTTAATTGACTTGCTGGGAATTTACGTGCATTATCTTGTTTACACCAATGTTCTGCTGGCAGTTTGTAAATCATTCTCTCCGGCGGGCTCTGACATGGATTTGAAGTTTGTTTCTGTTTTATAGGAGTTGGGTTAATCTCTAGCTATGCTAGAGGGTTAGAGAAATTAGATAGAATGGGGGGGGGGACCTCTCCCCCCCCACACTCCTGTATCATGAATGATTATCACAATTGCCAGGGATTGTGGAGACTGCATCTACCTCCAGGTAAGAAACAGACTGGCTATATAATTAGGCTAACACTTTCTGGGGAGATTTTTTTGTTCTTTACCTTTGCCAAATGTATATAGGCTACTGCTTGCTTGAGCATCCTCTTGGCAACTAACCAACACACACACACACATGCAGGGGCACAGACTGGCTGGCACACTCATAAAGACCATGCAAGGTGACCTCAGTGATTTGTATGGCTACCCCTTGCCATGGCCCATTTCTCAATGCGTTGGGCAGTCTTCCAAACACACAGCAGCTCTCTATGCAGTAATCACTTGACATCATTGAAACCCCAAGCAGAAGATATACAGTTCCCGTACATCTTGCTCTGTTTTTGGTCTGTATTAACTGTAATCCCACTGTTGCTTATTTTTCTTGCCTCTGATTGGCTACGTAACTTTGGGCAAGTCACTGTGCTTCAATTTCCTTATCTATACAATTAAGTGGCTGTACTTTTTAGCTATAGCCTGGGTTTCACGCTTTTTCCTTTGGTTCTAGGAAGTAAAATTGTTGCCAGCTCCCAGGCTGTTCATCAGGGACCTGAAGCCTGGAGCTGCAATGCTATAGTGAAAACTGTAGTGGCCTCAGAGGGTTTGTTTGGAATTCCAGATCTGCCTTTAACTTAACGTGCATTTTATCTTTGGCAAATCTCTTGGATTTTCAGTTTCCACATCTGAAAAATGGAGATGAATATCCTGTCTTGCTAACCCTGCAGGGCTGTGATGAGAATGTATTGCACTCAGAAAAGTGCTAATCAGTACAGAGGCTGATACATTACCAGGTTCTTCTGATCTGTCCTTTTAGTCAGGGAGGTGGCATCAAGCTGGTCCCAGTCCCTGAGTATCCGCAGTTAGCCACAGCTGCATTGCAGAATCCTATAGAGATATGATTCCCAGGCTACCCTCAATACCACCCAAGCAGAGCTTCTAGGGGAAAGGATCAGGCATATGAAATGGACATGAAGGCTGATTTGAGAACTAGTGGTCTGAAGACAAGGAAATCTTACCACTCTCTTGATCTGAAATCCTAATATTCATTGTGTATAACGGGATGTCTCTTCTCACATCTGATGCCTGAGGTGTGGTGCCGACAAGGATAGAGTGGGTAAGGGGCTGTCCTGCTGTCACCTTCTTATTAAGCTTGACAAATATACCTTCTAGTCTTGAATCTTGGTTTCCTTCCCCATATATTAAGTGGAAATCATCTCTGACACAACTGTTGGACATGAACTTCCCCAAAACTACATATCTTTTGGGAAAGTGTTCAACTTGAACTGTATTTACCCTCTCTAAGCCCTCTTTAAAGCACTAACTAGGGCACAGTGGAACTTAATCTATTGTCATTTGGAGCACTACAGTATTAGGAGATGATAGAAAAAGGAGGAGAGGAAATAGAGAGGAGCCACGCAAATCCGTTTCTACTTAGACCATTTTGTTACCCGCTAGAGTCTGTTTGGAACTGACACCAGTTAAGTTCTGTGCCTAAGGAACAGCTTTGGGATGAGAACCTGGAGCTTCAGCAAATGGATTCACAAGCCACAAAGTCTTAGGCTTGTCCTTCGTTTCACTCTTCCAATCTAGTTCCACATGTCTGGGAGTGAACTCAGGCTAGATGTTTCAGAGCCACAGTCCCAGGCTGGCCCATTAAGAACCTCAGAGGAGGTGGAGGGATGGGGAGAGAAAAATACCACTATCCAGGGACTTCCCTGGTGGCGCAGTGGTTGGGAGTCCACCTGCCAGTGTAGGGGACACGGGTTCGAGCCCTGGTCCAGGAAGATCCCACATGCCGCGGAGCAACTGGGCCCGTGCACCGCAACTGCTGAGCCTGCGCTCTAGAACCCACATGCCACAACTACTGAGCCCACGTGCCACAGCTACTGAAGCCCACGCACCTGAATGCTGTGCTTCGTCACGAGAGAAGCCACAGTAGTGAGAGGCCCACGCACCGCAACGAAGAGTAGCCCTTGCTCGCGGTATGTTCACTTTGAGCAAAAGAACAACAGATCCTTCTGCAAAAGAGAGAAAGAAAAAAAGCCCTCTTTCTTTAATCTAGCAGAAAAGAAGGAATTACCTCTGTGCATGCTCCTACTGGTATAAATAGCAGTATTAGGGAAAAAGCTTGTTTCTCCATGACTGAAAACTATTTAGGACACAGAACCTGGACTCCATCTCTTCTCTGTTTCCCTGCTTACTTTAACACTGTGAGCTTTGGACTCCAGGGAGAAAGTCTAAAAATACTATAGCCTATTTGTTCAAAAGGTAACAAAGATGGAAGGGCCCTGCTTTTGCCTAAAGGGAAAAAAGGAATATAAAATCTTAATGTTTTCATTTTTGAACTCTAAACCAAAGTCAGACCTTGGAATATTCTTTATTTTTCTTTTTAATAGGCAATGTGAAGACATGGTAACACAAATTCAAATGGCACAACAGGAAATATATTGAAAAGTTATTCTCCCTTCCAACCCTGCCCACCAGCACTCCAGTTCCCCTTCCCTGAGTCTATCTCTGATGGCAGTTTCTTGTGGATCCTTTCAGAGATGATATTCTCTGCATATCGAAGTGTGTGTGTGTGTGTGTGTGTGTGTGTGTGTGTGTGTTGATGTATTTATGCATGGGCACCTTCACAGAGCTCTGACTTCCTTCTTTTAACATGAATAGTTGCTTCCTATTCACACTCTCCTGCCCCTTGCTTTTCTTCACTTAAAAAGATGTCTTACTCGGGGAGGGCCGAACAGTCGGACTGGCTGCTGAGATGAGCGCTTCACTGGGGCAGTCTCCACATATCATGGGGACATAGACGCTGCTGCCTTTGATTGGGCTTGGTCCTCATAGCTCCAAAAAGAAACAAGATCTCGATAAGCGCTATGAGCTGTAGTCCAAAGCGCGTTAGATTATGAACCAGTTTGGCCCCTCAGCCCCAATCAACCGGTCCAATCTCTCATCAATAAAACCGGATCCCGCTAGCACCCCTCCACAAGGCTCCATGGCCAATAGCACTACAGTGGTAAAGATCCCAGGCGCTAACTGGGACGGGAGGGTGTCTCAGCCCTGAAAACGATCAGGTATCGACCAAGAAGAAATCACAAGACTTAGTAAGAGAAGTGGATCCTAATGAGCAGTGGGATGAAGATGTGGAGGAGATGCTACTGCAGATTGCTGATGATTTTATCGCGAGCGCGGTGACAGCAGCCTACCAGCTTGCTCGGCATCGCAAGTCCAGCACCCTGGAGGTGAAAGATGTCCAGCTGCATCTAGAACGCCAGTGGAACATGTGGATCCCAGGGTTTGGCTCTGAAGAAATCCGACCCTACAAAAAAGCTTGCACCACAGAAGCTCACAAACAGAGAATGGCATTGATCCGGAAAACAACCAAGAAATAACACACGGAAAGGTCAGGGAATGGACAACAATGTATTTGGAGATACTTGAGCTGAGACCTCAGCTATCTCATCCGTGGATTTTTCTTTTTTAATGCTTTACAGAGAAGCATATATTTTTATTAGCAGTGCGGCAATATCTATAATGACTGACAGGATCTGCCAAAAGAATAAAGCCCCCTACCCCAGAAAAAAAAAAAAAGATGTCTTAGAGACAATTTCATATTAGGACATAGAGACCAGTCTTCTTCATTTTGATATCTCTATAGAAGTGCACGGAGGTATGTATCATAATTTACTTAACCAGCTTCCTACTGGTGGGAACTTAGGCTCTTTTGATTCACTTGCTCCTACAATGTTGGAATGAATATTCTACATATACCTTATGGTGTAAAATAGTTTTGAATCTTAAACTGCCATGATATAAATTGCTTCTCACATCTCTCCTCTTCAGTGGTTGCAAGTTTCTCCCAGGCTCAGCAGAAAACTTTAGCAGACTGAATTATATTTTATTTTTAAAATATTAACTATATGTCAGAGTACAGTGCTGATTTCTGGATGTGGGATTTCTCTCTGGTTTAGTTTAGCTGTTACCAACCTAGCCAGGGAAGACAAAAGTTTGATCTGTGTTTTCACATGGCCACTAGATCAGTCATTGAGCGAATGTGACCCTTTCTGCTACAGTGGTAAGGTCACAAAAGTCACCTTAACAACCTGAGGAAATCAATTCCAACAATATCTAGGAACCACCTCTGACTCAGGGCTTTCTGGATGCATAGAATTTCTGCCTCTGCATTGATAAGATCATAATATGTATGTACCAGAACTCAGGGTTCCCTAGGGCTCTAGTTGTCAACTCTGAATAAATAGAAACTGGAACACATTTGAAATGAGATTGAAGGCTCTGGGAATATTGGAGGTTGTACTTTTATTTCTTAAATAGCAAACACGTTTTGGGGATGGATAAATAGGGATCTAGCTACATAGGGATGGTGAGGTAATCCTTCCATCCATCAGGTGCAGGGCCATGCAAAGATACCAAGGTTGTCTTTAAAAGCTGGAAGCTTCCTACCTGAGGGCATAATTGCTACAGGAGATTTGTTGTTTGATCGATAAAGGAAAAGGAAAGAGATATTGGGGAGGGGAGCAGGCAATACTGAGGTAATGAAAAGAGTACACATTAAGAGTTAGAAGACTTGTACTTTAGTTCAAGCCCTGCATGATTTTAGTTAGGACCCAAGTCAGAAAGCCCAAGTCAAACTTAAGTAAAAAAGGAAAAGTATTTGTTCTACAGGATTGTCTTGATGCAGGGATTTAAGAAGCATCAGCGCACCCAATCTCTCTTCAAGCTTTTGTCTGCTCTGTGTTGACTTTATTCTCACACTCCAAATGGTGACACATTGGCTGCCAACAGCTCCTGTCCTGAATCTTCCCAGGCTCAAGACTCGCAGATAGAAAATCTCCTCTTCCCTTAAGAGTTCAAGTAAAAGTTCTGTAAGGGCAAGGATCTAAAATCGGAGTGCTCTTACCAAATAAACTGGGAAATAAGTACTTGGTGCCCCCAGATGCAAAATGTCTGCAACAGGCTCTCACTAGGCATCTGGCTTTGGCTCACCTAATTTCTTATTGTCTGACTTTTCCTGTTCGTCAAATACGGTTAAACTTGATAATCTTTGTGATCTCTTCCAGTTCTAAACGAATTTTCTTTCTTTCTTGCATCCTTTGTTTTTTTCACATTAATTAAGCATTTAACCTAAACAGGTATTTTCCCAGTTGCTATCTTGACTGTTGGTATTTTAATAGGTATAAGAAACAGATATGTGTCTAAAAATAAGAATATAATATATGTAATCTAATAGAGGTAAGCATGAAGAGCAACTGGAACACAGGAGAGGGAGCAATTAATTCACTTGAGATCGTAACATCTGAATCTAGTTTGAAGCTTGACCAGACTTTGACAAATCTGTGGTGCGAACATTAGCAGGTAGGATACGTGCAGTAGAAGTATGAAGCTGGAATTACTTACGAGGAGAAAAGTACAGTAGCAAATTCACCCACACTTATATATTGACTTACTATGCCTTCTGGCAGTACCCAAAGAGGGTGAGGACAATATAGAGGCAGATCAGAAGGCGTTAACCAGATAGTTAAAGAGTAGACAAGCATGATTTCTGAGCAAGTATTGGTATCATGGACTTGAGTTAGGAAATAAATGCTGAAGAATAATTAAATAATTTAAACAAGAGATTGGCAAGGAGCAAAACAAATTAACTTAAGTAAGCCAAATTAAACCATACCACCACCATTACCACCAGAAAACAGCATAGTGACTTGTGGCATATAACCCAATGAAGTTAGAAATCAGTTAACAATGGAGATTTGATTTTTCCCCTGAAATCTTGAAACATAGGAGTCTCCCTTGTGATGGATTGTGTGTTCATACATGAAGTCAGAGGAATGAATTAGAAGACCTCTTAAAGCCCTAAGGTCCTCACATTGTAACATTTTGCTTTGCCTCAATGGTTGTTCTATGCAGTGACTTTACCCCAAATGAAAAATTGCTGCAGCCTAATAGTTGATGCCTATTAGAGACAAATGTGCTGGTCCAGGAAACTATTTTAAAGACTATAAAGGGAATGCCATTCTCTGAATTTGAAGGGGGGAAATAGCAACCAAAATTATCAGAAAAAAATTTGTATTCTCCTCAAGCATATTCTTCTTGAGAACAGCAGAAGGCCTCACAGAGATGATCACGATAAAGACAGGAACTGTTGGAGCAGGAGAGGGGTAATCAGGGATGAAAGACTGAGTTTTCCTACTCTACCTTACCTTCTAATTCAGTTCTTTTCTAAAGCAAATTCTTAAGAGACTAAAGGTATTCACTTTTTTAGGGAGAGTTAATTATAGTCTCATTTAGAAATAAGAGAGTACCTTACTTCACCCTTTAAAGTTCCTTCCAGGACTATTGTGATTCTACTAAAATGCTTTAGGCATTAAATAGAGTCAGAAAACTAAATATGCATTCTTGGTTCTAACACAAAAAGGAAAAAAAATGTTTCAAAGGCAAGAAAAAGAGAAAAAAAGAAAGTTTTTCCCATTCAATGTTTACTTTCATGGGAATGCAAATATTTAGCATTGTTGTGATTTTCACACTGAAGACGAATGTCAGTTTACTGCAAAGATGTGAATTAATTCTTGAAATAAAGTCTAATATGCAAAATAAAATTTCGAACACATATTAGGAAGAACATGCTGTGCAGGGCACTGTGGAGAATATGAAAGACATAGTCACCACCTCAGGCTTCTAGACTAACGGGAGATAAGATTGTCAACTGAAAAGAAAACGCACAGCCTGAAAGCTGAGGATTATGTTTTTATTTTTTTATTGGAGTATAATTGCTTTGCAATGTTGTGTTAGTTTCTGCTGTACGGTGAAGTGAATCAACTATACATATACATATAGCCCCTCCCTCTTGAACCTCCCCCCACCCCATCTCAGCCATCTAGGTCTTCTCAGAGCACTGAGCTGAGCTCCCTATGCTATACAGCAGATTCCCACCAGCTATTTATTTTACATATGGTAGTGTATATACGTCAAACCTAGTCTCCCAATTCATCCCACCCTCCCCTTCCCCACCGTGTCCACACGTCCGTTCTCTACGTCTGCCTTTCTATTCCTGCCCTGCAGATAGGTTCGTCTGTACCATTTTTCCAGATTCCGCATATATGTGTTAATATATGATATTTGTTTTTCTCTTCTGACTTACTTCACTCTGTATGACAGACTCTGGGTCCATCCACATCTCTACAAATGATCCAGTTTCATTTCTTTTTATGGCTGAGTAATATTCCATTCAATATATGTACCACATCTTCTTTATCCATTCATCTGTCGATGGACATTTAGGTTGTTCCATGACCTGGCTATTGTAAATAGTGCTACAGTGAACATTGGGGTACATGTGTCCTTTTGAATTATGGTTTTCTCAGGGTATGTGCCCACTAATGGTGTTGCTGGGTCATACGGTAATTCTATTTTTAATTTTTTAAGGAACCTCCATACTGTTCTCCACAGTGGCTGTATCGATTTACATTCCCATCAACAGTGCAAAAGGGTTCCCTTTTCTCCACACCCTCTCCAGCATTTATTGTTTGTAGGTTTTCTGATGATGCCCATTCTAACTGGTGTGAGGTGATACCTCATTGTAGTTTTGATTTGCATTTCTCTAATAATTAGTGCTGTTGAGCATCTTTTCATGTTTTATTTTGCAGACAAAACTGAGGACTTAAGCCCAGGACACAGAATCTCAGACAGCTCTGAGAGACTGCTCAGAAGAGGTAAGGGAGGAGCCAGGATAAATAGGAGTTTTTGCAACAAAAACGAGGTAGTCGGAACTTCAAAAGATTACTATTAATTATATACCCCAATAAAGATGTTAAAAAAAAAAAAAAAGAAAAAAAAGAAAGAAAACCTGATATCTCAAGTTAAGGAATTTAGTGCTTTTCTATCTATGGGAAGATGCAAGAGTCTGGGCTCACTGAAATCATTCCTTTGATATGCACCTGAGCTATCTGGGGCCAGTATTCTGTGCTTTCTCATCCTGAGTCTTCTCAGGATGCACTGTCATTAGGGGTGGCTGCAGCAGCTGACTGCTAGATGGTGGGCATCCTGTTTCTATCCTGAGTTCCTTTAGGGCTCACTGTCAGGGATGGGTGTAATGTGATGGCTTGATGGTGGCAACATCCTTTGTTTACTGATATGGCAGGCAACATTTTTTTCATTGATAAGACTTTGATATAGGCATAATATGCCAAGAGGTATCCAAAGAAAGAGAAATCTGTCAGGGGAAACTCTAAAGATGAATTGAAGTTTGATATGGACCCTGAAACAAGTATAGATTTTCTAGCAAGAAAAGAATGGGAGGGTTTCAAGATGGAAGAAACAGCCTGAGCAAAGGGACAGAGATAGGAGAGCACAAGGGGCAACAGGTATAACAGGTTAACTGGAAAAAAGTAAGTTCTACATGGGGTAGGCATGCCTTACCATGGACTTCACTAGTAGTGAGTGAGGTAGAGCAAAAAGCTATGTAGAAATTTCTGGTATATCTTTGGGAAAGAAGGAGACTGACCCCTTGGGAAGCATGGACAGACCTTCGTGCTGAGCCCTTCCTGCTAGACCATTATGCTGTATTTCATTAGAAAGGAAATGGGGCTGGAAGCACTATGAGGAGATAAGGGGGGGATAGAGAATGCTTCTTGGGACCGTCTGGGTTCTTATGTTTGAGGCCCCTTCTGATAATTGTTTAAATTTGGCCTTTTAAATCATTTTCTTCCCCCAGAACAAACTCCTAGTCATACTCCCAATATTAGCTCCCATTTCTCTCCTCTATGATAGAACAGTGTCCTTTGGTGAGTATAAGTTTTGCCAGGTGCTTTGACATGTGATCATTGATTCTCAAATCAACCTTACAAATTAAATATTACTATCTCTATTTGATAGCCAAGCAGACTGGAGCTCACAGAATTTGAGCAACTATCCCCAAATAATATGGGTACTAAGGGTCAGAGTCAGGACTCAAATTTGCCAACCATGTGAGTGAGCCATCTTTGAAGTGGGCACTACAGACCCAGTCAAACCTTCAGATGAATAGAGCCCTGGCTGACATTGACTGAAACCCCATGAGAGACCCCAAATAAGAAGCAAAGTTCTTACCAGATTCCTGACAAAAAGCAACAGTAAGAGATAATAAAATCACTGTTTTTGTGTAAAGCCACATGATCTGTCCTAAGGATATCAGTCAGGCCCCTTTCCTCAACCACCCATTCTTGCCCAGTGGGCTCACACAGTGCCCATATTGTTAGGGTTAGAGGTTATCCTTAGACTCAGCAATATGGGTTTCCACTCACCAAGGTTGATTGGGCTGCAGCCACTGCTGAGTGTGTAGCCTGTCAACAGCAGACCAACACTGAGCCCCTTTTAGGGCACTGTTCTCCAGGAAAGCCAGTCAGCTGGTTGTACAGGACCATTTATATCATGGAAAGGGCAGTACATTGTTCTCATTGGAATAGATACTTACTCTGGATACTGAGTTGCTTTCCCTGCCAGAACTACCACTGATAGCTTTAAGGCCTGTCTCATTCATGGTCGCGGTGCATTAGTTTTCATGTTGCATAACAAATTACCACAAACTTCATGAATTAAAACAACACACATTTATTATCTCACAGTTTCCATGGGTCAAGATTGTAGGCATTGCTTATGTTGGTTCTCTGCCATCTCAACAAGGCTGCAAAGTATTGTCAGGATGTGTTCTCATCTAGAGGCTCAGTTAGGGAAGAATCTGCTTCCAAACTTATTTGGCTTATTATTGGCTGTCATCTGGACAATGATCTCAGGCCCTAGAGGTCATATGAGGTTCTTTACTTTGTGACCCAATCTATGGGCAGTTCAACATTTGGCTACTTACTTTTCAAGGCCAGTAGAAGAATCTCTCCCCCCAAGTCTGTTAAGATGAATATTATAAAATGAAAGATGATCCTGAGAGTAACATCCCATCACTTTCATCATATCTTGCAAAGGTAACATATTTATAGGTTCTGGGGGTTAGGATGTGGACATGTTTGGGCGGCTATTATTCTGTCTACCACAGATGGCTCTAGGGCGTAGAAGCCTTTAATGCTGCTAAACATCTTACCATAAATAGAACAGGCACCACAACAAAGATTATCTAGCACAAATGTCAATATTGTGGAGATTGAGAAACCCTCAGCTGGTGATGTGTTATACAGCATTATTAAGGCATTAGCTAAATAATTCACTGATAATGATGATTCCCTAAAATTCTCCAAGTCTTGCTACTGTTGCAGGAAAAGAAAAGAACTAAGAGTCATCAGACTTGTTTTCAAGTCCAAATTTGGCCATATATTAAATATTCAGAGTGTGGAAAATCTACCCCTGAATCCCAGTTTACTCATTTATAAAATGGGAACAGTAATACACTATCTCATAGAGTCATTCTAAGGCTTAAGAGAACTTGTATACTTAAGACATCTTTGTAAAGAGGCATACAGAGCCAAAATATATTTTTATTATTAAGAAAACTGGAATTCTATTTTGATAAAATTATATTAGGATAATACATTGTAGGACTTATAATAGGTCAAAATGTTTACAAGCAGATTCTATGGATTTGACTGGCTTATTACAGCTTAACACAGAAGTGAATACAATTTTGAAAAACAAATTAGTCACCGATTTTTTTGAATTAGAAGAAAAATACTAAAAATATATATATGTGTGTATATATAACATAGTTACATGTATATAATATAATTTAAAATTAGTGATATTTTTATTAAAATGGATGGCTTCTGCAAGTTTTTAAATCCTTATTTCTTTTCACTTGGTAATATTATATAGCTTTGATCAGAATGAAAATGTATTATAATAGAGGAAAAATATATATTATTTTTCACTAGGAGAAATTGAACATATTAAGCTAGCGAAACAAAAAGGACAGCATAAGTTCTAAGACAGTGGTAAAGCAGAGCAATTAAGGAAGGTGAGACTTCAGACTGCAGAATATATGCATCTGTGACCCCAGATGGAGTTTGGTTAAATGTACTTGGGGAGGCACGAGGACTGCATTCTGCAGGCCTCACTCCTGGTTGCTTTCACTGCAGGTCCCTTCCCAATGTAACTGATTCTAAAATAACAACAAGACTCAGGGAAACAAAGTAGATATTAATAAAGAGAAAATCAGCTTGTCCAATAGGAGCTTCATCTTGGAGAAGGTGGTTTGGAGAAAAGTTTAGGAACGTTTGTGCAGCTTAAAGGGATCTGATACAAAAGAGAAGACATTTAGGTTTTGTTTTAAATAAGGCTGTTCTCAGCCCACATGCTTAGGAACTTCTGTGTACCTGTAAACCTCACTGTATCTGACTTGATTGTCTCTTGATGGAAGCAACCTAGCCTAAGTAACACAAGCACGATGGTTCTGGAACTCTGATCCTCCATGGAGAGTACCTGTGAGAATTTTCCACTCTGTGCTACAGTAAAGGTTTTTGGGCTTTACCAAACATACATACTTCAGGCCACCACTGCGAATTCTAAAATCTGTAGAAGGCAAGTATATCTCAAATGCCACTCTTTGGGAAATGAGGCAATATGCATAGATAGATGCCTTCCCCTCCTCCAGATAATGGTAAAGGCATAGTGACAAAATTAACTGTTGCAAGATTTTTCTCAATTGAGTTTGTTCACAAGTGATCAACATCTTTCTCCACCCATCTTCTTTATTCAGATAATCTTGTATCTCTGTATGGTCTGGCAAACTAAGTGCTGTTTTGAGCACATAATCTTGCCTGGAATATGCAAGGTGATATGTAATTGCACCCACGCACTGAGAATGCCTCTGACTGAGACTGAGCAGAATGAAAAGTAGGGAGAAAGCTCTTAGGACTTTTTGAGCTTTTAACTTTCAAGAGCAAGAAAATTTCATTTTGAAGTTCAATTCCTTTGGACTTGAATGTTTTTGGACGTATATTTGCAAGGGTATTTAATCTCTGATCTTTTCTCTCTGGGAATTTAATAATAGGTAAGGGTTTATATTCAATTTTGGTGCATCTCTATGTTGGCACTTTATTATTAGAGTATCTTCATGTTGTCATTTAATTTCATTGCAGGATTTATGATGTGCTGTTTTAGGTAATGTTGCTGGATGTAACTTGAGAACCACAATAGAGAAGAGAATGAGTTTTATTTTCATTCTTGAGTACAGAGTGGAATTGATTTAATTGATGCTCCTTTCTGATCAATTTCAGAATATGCCAGAGCCAAGTCTAAACTGTCTGCAAGGTGTCCTAGGATAATACACAAAAGAGCAGTGGTGGTGGTCATCTTAGGCGAGTGGTCTTGTGAAGGTGGGAGCAGGTCTCTGCCCTGATAGCATGCTCTTCTCCCCTGAAAGCGAAAGTCCCAGCCCCAGCTGGCCACAGGCTTAATGATTAAACTCAATGATTAAGAGAAGAAAAAACTAGAGAATGTTGGCAGCAAACACTTCTTCCTTGAGGAGGAGACCCAAATGTATTATTTGTATTCTTTCTCCTTTGCTCATTCCACCTCATGGTAGGGAAGGAAGAGTTCTTTATATATTTTAGTAACAAGTCCTTTATCTTATACATGATTTGTATATGTTTTCTCTCAGTCTGTGGTTTGTCTTTCCATTCTCTTAACAGTGCCTGTCATAGCAAAATTTTTAAGTTTGATGAAGTCTAATTAAAAAAATTTTTTTCCTTTATAGGTCTTGCTTTTAGTATAATGTCTATGGGCTCTTAACCAACTCTAGGTCATAAATATATTTCCTGTTTTCTTCTAAAAGTTTTATAATTTTATATTTATATTTAGATCTAATCTATTTTGAATTAGTTTTTGTATAAAATGAGATGTTCAGGTCAAAGTTCACAATCTTTCATGCACATTGATATACAATTGCTCTAATACTATTTATTGAAAACACTATAATTTATCATTAAATTTTTTGTATCTTTGTGAAAAATCAAATTGCCATATTTGTGTGGAAATATTTCTGGACTTTCTCTTCCTTTCCATTGATTTGTGTGCTATCCCTTTATCAATACTACACTGTCTTTGGTAAGTGTTAAATTCACTTCCTCCCACTGTTTTCTTTTTCAAAATTGTTTTAGCTATTCTCTTTTCTTTGACCTTTCATATAACTTTTAGAATCAGTTTGTTCATATCTATAAAACATTATTCTAAGATTTTTGTTGGTATTCCATTAAATCTATAGATGAATTTGGGGATTTTTGACCTCTTTATTATGTTGAATCTTCTCATCCATGATTATGGTATATCTCTTTATTTATCTAGGTTGTCTTTTACTTCTTTTATCAGCATTTTAAATATTTCAATATAGAGCTCCTGTACATGTTTTGTTAGGTTTATAGTAATATTTAATTTTTGTTGCAACTATAAATAGTGTTGTTTTTCATTTCTCTCCAGTTGTACATAGCTAGTATATATGATTGATTTTTGTGTGCTGACCTTTTATCTTATGATTTTGTTAAGAGTTTCTTATGGATTCTTTGGGCTTTTCTACATAGCCTGTAGTCCTTGAGTAGGGACATTTTTATTTCTTCCATTCTTCTTTGTATCTCTCTTATTTCATTTTCATTTAAGCAGAGTTTTTGACAGGCTCATGAGGCTTGTATTATAAAATTGGACTTCAGGGCCTTCCAAGATGGTGAGACGTTGGTCAACTCCATAGGTTAAAACTCTGAACATTTATACCTTGAGGGTAAAAGTGAGCTATAAACAACCCTGTCCTCTCAGGGGTGGAGACATGTTTTGAATCCTTTTATTCTTTGAAAGAATTAATTTTTTTTTTTTGATTTGCTAGTGCCACTAGCGTTGTGCCATGGGAAAAATAAATTTCTTCATGAAAAAAATAACATAACCCTAAGCCTCAAATTGTCTCTACTGTTTTTGTATATATAGTGGGTGACATTCTACAGAAAATACCCTAACATACAAGAGGAGAAGAAAATGTTGCCAAAACCCAAGAGTAACAACATAGTATAACCTAGGTGGTACATAGAATCATAGGTAATACAAATAATAGAAAAATCAGATACAGATTTAAAAATAACTCTGTTCAACATGCTTAAGGAAATAAGTAAAGTGTGGTAATTTTGAAAGAGGGCTGGAGACATAAAAGGCAACAAATTACAAAACTTCTGTAACTGAAAAACTATAACATCTAAATTTAGGAATTTAAGGGATGAGTTAAAAATATTCAGAGTTGAATGGACAGTGATGAATTGGAAGCCATTTCAGAAGGAAGTGTCCAGAATGAAGCATGCAGAGGCAGAAAGAGGGAAAATAGAGAAAATATTATGAAAGAAATTCTAATATAGGTTTATACTTCTGAGGTTCCAGGGAGAGAAGAGAATGGAGGCAGGAAAAATAGGAAAAAAAAAAACTGTTTGGAATTTTCTATAAAAGATGAAAGACACCAAACCACAGATTCAAGATACTGTGAACAATAAATAGGACATATCATAGCATAGTAAAACTGCTAAATCTAACGAAAAAGTAAAAGCCTTAAAGCAGCCAGAAAAAAAAAAGTTTATCTTAAAAGATGTAACAAGTGGAATTTCAGCTGACTTCAACAGAAAGAATGGAGACCAGGGAATTCCCTGGTGGTCCAGTGGTTAAGCTGCTGCACTTCCAAAGCAGGAGACATGGGTTTGATCCCTGGTTGGGGAACTAGGATCCCACGTGCTGTGCGGCAAAAAAAAAAAAAGAAAGGAAACCAGAATAAAAAGAGAAATATCTTCAAAGGGTTAAAATAATTCAAAACCTAGAATTCAAACCCAATACATCTTTTTCAAAAATGCATAGTTAAAGACATTTATGTTCAAACAAAAGCAGAGTATTTATTAACGCTGAATAAATCAATAAAAGGAGGATTTGTGTTCAGGGTGTGTGGAACTTGAACCTCATTATCTTTGGTCCTTCTTTTAAAAGAAGGAATTCAAATTTTGTATACAAAGTTAGGTTTAAAAGTAAATATTTATTAGAATTAAAAAATAAGAAAATGCTTCTAAGAAAACCAAAAATCTCCACAAATATCCCCAAATCCAAATTATATATTTTAATTAAATAACTATTAAGCATATCTCTAATCTTTCTTTAAATATTTGTGTTGCTTTTTTGGGCCAATTTTTACCAACAGTTTCATTTAGACCACTAGATATTATCAGGAAAATATGCATCAAATATTCTAAAATATATTTTCTACTGAGATGCATAAAACATCACACACAAATAAAATTGATCTTTATAGAACTACTACATGTTTATACTTTACAAGCACAAAAATTCTGATACATTTTATTTCACACAATTCCCATAAAGAAAGAAAAATGGATATATTGTTTATTTATAATGGTCCATTATTAAATGTATTCCTGATAAGAGAAACTTCTTGTTTTTTTTAAGCATCATTTAGAATCTAATCTTCCATTTATGATTTTACATGTCTGATGAATCAGAGAATTTCCCACCTACTACTATTGGCTTTGTACATTTCAATCTTTTTCTTTTTTCCTTTCTCTCTTTCTTTCTTTCTTAATTCTTTTCTTCTCTCTTTCTTTCCCTTTCTTTTTTTTTTTAACTTTTTCTTGCATAATCACATATTCCCAATGCTGAGTGCCACAGGATGTCTTTTTTTTTTCTTTTTTAAAAATTGAAATACAGTTGATGTACAATATTATATTAGTTTCAGGTGTACTACATAGTGATTTGTTATTTGCATACATTCCAAAATGATCACCACAATAAGTTTAGTAACCGTATGTCCCCATACAAAGTTATTACAGTATTATCAACCATATTTTTTATGCTGTATATTACATCCCCATAGCTTTTTCTTTTTCTTTTTTTTTTTTTTTATAACTGGAGGTTTGTACCTCTTAATCCCCTTCAACTATTTTGCACCTCTTCCTGCTTTCCTCTGGCAACCACCCATTTGCACTCTGTAGCTATGACTCCATTTTCATTTTGTTTTCTTTGTTCATTTTATTTTTTAGATTCCACATATAAGTGAAATCATACAGTATTTATCTTTCTCTGTCTGACTTATTTTACTTAGCATAATACCCTCTAGATCCATTCATGTTGCAAAAGGCAAGATTTCATCTCTTTTTTTTTATGGCTGAGTACTATTCCTGTGTCTGTGTGGGTGTGTGTGTGTGGGTGTGTGTGTATCACATCATCTGTATTCATTCATCTATTGATGGACATTTAGGTTGCTTTCATGTCTTGGCTATTGCAAATAATGCTGCAATGAACATGGGGATGCATTTTTTTTAATTAGTGTTTTTCTTTTCTTTCAGTAAATATCCAGCAGTGAAATTGTTGCATTGTGTGGCAGTTCTATTTTTAATTTTTTGAGGAACCTCCATACTGTTTTCCATAGTAGCATCACAAATTTATAATCCCACCAACAGTGCATGAGAATTCCCTTTTCTCTACATCTTTGCCAACACTAGTTATTTGTTGTCTTCTTGATAATAGCCATTCTGACAGGTGTGAGGTAATATTATTGTGGTTTTGATCTGCATTTCTCTTCTAATTAGTGATGTTGAGCATTTTTTCATGTGTCTCTTGGCCATCTGGATATCTTCTTTGGAAAAATGTCTATTTAGGTCCCCTGCCCATTTTTTAATCAGGTTGTTTGTTCTTTTGATGTTGGGTCATATGAGTTCTTTGTATATTTTTGACATTAACTCCTTATCAGATATATCATTTGCAAATATCTTCTCCTATTAAGTAGGTGGCCTTTACATTTTGTTGATAGTTTGCATCACTGTGCAAAAACTTTTTAGTTTGACATAGTCCTATTTGTTTATTTTTGCTTTTGTTTCCCTTGCTTGAGGAGACAGATTCAAAAAAATATTGCTAAAATTGATGTCAAAGAACATACAGCCCATGTTTTCTTCTAGGAGCTTTATGGTTTCAGGTTTTAAATTTTTTCCATTTTGAGATTATTTTTGTATATGGTGTGAGAAAGTAGTCTAGATTGATTATTTTGCATGTAGTTGTCCAGTTTTCCCAGAACCATTTACTGAAGAGGTTGTCTTTTCCCCATTGTGTATTCTTGCTTCCTTTGTCATAGATAAGTTTACCATGTAAATGTAGTTTTATTTCTGGACTCTCTACTCTGTTCCGTTGATCTGTGTTTTTGTGACAGTACCATACTGGTTGATTACTGTAGCTTTGTAGTTTAGCTTGAAATCAGGCAATGTGATACCTCTAGCTTTGTTCTTTTTTTCTCAAGATTCCTTTGGTTATTTGAAATCTTTTGTGTTTTCATCCAAATTTTAGAATTATTTGTTCTAGTTCTGTGAAAAATCCCATTGAGATTGCATTGAATCTGTAGATTGCCTTGAGTAGTTTGGTCATTTTCACATTATTAATTTTTTTCAATCCACCATCATGACATAGCTTTCTATTTGTTTGTGTCATTTTTAACTTCTTTCATCAATATCTTATACTTTTCAGATTGCAAGTCTTTTACATCTTTCTTAGATGTATTACTACGTATTTTATTCTTTTTGTTGTAATTTTTTTTAAAGTATTTATTTATTTATTTATTTATGGCTGTGCTGGGTCTTTGTTGCTGTGCGCAGGCTTTCTCTAGTTGCAGCGAGCAGGGGTACTCTTTGTTGTGGTGCACAGGCTTCTCGTTGCAGTGGCTTCTCTTGTTGTGGGGCATGGGCTCTTGGTGCGAGGCTTCAGTAGTTGCAGTACTTGGGCTCAGTAGTTGTGGCTCATAGGCTCTAGAGCGCAGGCTCAGTAGTTGTGGTGAACGGGCTTAGTTGCTCTGCTGCATGTGGGATCTTCCTAGACCAGAGCTCGAACCCGTGTCCCCTGCATTGGCAGTCAGATTCTTAACCACTGCACCACCAGGGAAGCCCATTTGCTGTAATTTTAAATAGGATTGTTTTCTTCATTTCTCTTTCTGACAGTTCATTGTTAATATACAGAAATGCAACATTTCTGTTAAATTAATTTTTTATCCTGCAACTTTACTGAATTCATTTCTTCTAATAGTTTTTTTTTGTAGTGTCTTTAGGATTTTCTATATATATCAATATTATCATGTCATCTGCAAACAGTGACAGTTTTACTTCTTCCTTTCCAATTTTGATTCCTTTTATTTCTTTTTCTTGTCTGATTGCTGTGGCTAGGGATTCCAATACAGTGTTGAATAAAAGTGGTGAGAGTAGTTATCCTTGTCTTGTTACTGATCTGTTTTTTCTTTTTTATACTGCAGCTTCTTATTAGCTATCCACTTTATACATATTAGTATATATATGTCAATCCCAATATCCCAATTCATCACACCACCCCACCACCACCACTTTCCCCCCTTGGTGTCCATACGTTTGTTCTCTACATCTGTGTCTCTATTTCTGCCCTGCAAACCGGTTCAAATGTACTATTTTTCTAGTTTCCACATATATGCGTTAATATACGATATTTGTTTTTCTCTTTCTAAACTACATCACTCTGTATGACACTCTCTATATCCATCCACGTCTCTACAAATGACCCAATTTCGTTCCTTTTTATGGCTGAGTAATATTCCATTCTTTATCCATTCGTCTGTTGATGGGCATTTAGGTTGCTTCCATGACCTGCTATTGTAAATAGTGCTGCAATGCACATTGGGTTGCATGTGTGTTTTTTCAATTACGGTTATCTCTGGGTATATGCCCAGTAGTGGGATTGCTGGGTCATATGGTAATTCTATTTCTAGTTTTTAAGGAACTTCCATACCATTCCCAATAGTGGTTGTATCAATTTACATTCCCACCAAAAGTGCAAGAGGGTTCCCTTTTCTCCATACCCTCTCCAGCATTTGTTGTTTGTAGAGTTTTTGATGGTGCCCATTCTAACAGGTGTGAGGTAATACCTCACTGTAGTTTTTTTTTTTTTTTTTTTTTTAGTCAGTCATCAATTCTCACTGTAGTTTTGATTTGCATTTCTCTAATAATTACTGATGTTGAGCAGCTTTCCATGTGCCTCTTGGCCACCTGTGTGTCTTCTTTGGAGAAATGTATATTTAGGTCTTCTGCTCATTTTCTGATTGGGTTGTTTGTTTTTTTAATATTGAGCTGCATGAGCTGTTTATATATTTCGGAGATTAATCCCTTGTCTGTTTGCAGATATTTTCTCCCATTCTGAGGGTTGTCTTTTCGTCTTGTTTGTAGTTTCCTTTGCTTTGCAAAAGCTTTTAAGTTTCATTAGGTCTCATTTGTTTATTTTTGTTTTTATTTCCATTACTCTAGGACATGGGTCAAAACAGATCTTGCTGTGATTTATGTCAAAGAGTGTTCTTCCTATGTTTTCCTCTAAGAGTTTTATAGTGTCCAGTCTTATATTTAGGTCTCTAATCCATTTTGAGTTTATTTTTGTGTATGGTGTTAGGGAGTGTTCTAATTTCATTCCTTTATGTAGCTGTCCAGTATTCCCAGCACCACTTATTGAAGAGACTGTCTTTTCTACATTGTGTATCCTTGCCTCCTTTGTCATAGATTAGTTGACCATAGGTGTGTGGGTTTATCTCTGGGATTTCTAACCTGTTCCATTGATCTGTATTTCTGTTTTTATGCCAGTACCATACTGTCTTGATTACTGTAGTTTTGTAGTATAGTCTGAAGTCACGGACCCTGATTCCTCCAGCACCATTTTTTCCCCTCAAGACTGCTTTGGCTATTTGGGGTCTTTTGCGTCACCATACAAATTTTAGGATTTTCAGTTCTAGTTCTGTAAAAAATTCCACGGGTAATTTCATAGGGATTGCATTGAATCTGTAGGTTGTTTTGGGTAGTATAGTCATTTTCACAATATTGATTCTTCCAATCCAAGAATGTGGTTTATCTCTCCATCTGTTTGTGTCATCTTTGATTTCCTTCATCAGTGTCTTATAGATTTCTGAGTACAGGTCTTTTACCTCCTTAGGTAGGTTTATTCCAAGGTATTTTATTCTTCTTGTTGCAGTGGTGAATGGGATTGGTTCCTTAATTTCTCTTTCTAATCTTTCGTTATTAGTGTATAGGAATGCAAGAGATTTCTGTGCATTAATTTTGTATCCGGCAACTTTACCAAATTCATTGATTAGCTCTAGTAGTTTTCTGGTGGCATCTTTAGGATTCTCTATGTATAGTATCATGTCATCTGCAAACAGTGACAGTATTACTTCTTCTTTTCCAATTTGTATTCCTTTTATTTCTTTTTCTTCTCTGATTGCCGTGGCCAGGACTTCCAGAACTATGTTGAATAAGAATGGCAAGAGTGACATCCTTGTCTTGTTCCTGATCTTAGAGGAAATGCTTTTACTTTTTCACTATTGAGAATGATATTTGCTGTGGGTTTGTCATATATGGCCTTTATTATGTTGATGTAGGTTGCCTCTATGCCCACTTTCTGGAGAGTTTTTATCATAAATGTGTGTTGAATTTTGTCAAAAGCTTTTTCTGCATCTGTTGAGATGATCATATGGTTTTTATTCTTCAGTTTGTTAATATGGTGTATCACAGATTGATTTGCATATATTAAAGAATCCTTTCATCCCTGGGATAAATCCTACTTAATCATGGTGTATGATCCTTTTAATGTGTTGTTGGATTCTGTTTGCTAGTATTCTGTTGAGGATTTTTGCATCTGTATTCATCAGTGATATTGGTGTGTGATTTTCTTTTTTTGTAGTATCTTTGTCTGGTTTTGGTATCAGGCTGATGGTGGCCTCATAGAATGATGTTGGGAGTATTCCTTCCTCTGAAATTTTTTGGAAGAGTCTGAGAAGGATGGGTTTTAGCTCTTCTCTGAATGTTTGATAGAATTCACCTGTGAAGCCGTCTGGTACTGGACTTGTTGGAAGATTTTTAATCACAGTTTCAATTTCATTACTTGTGATTGGTCTGTTCATATTTTCTATTTCTCCCTGGTTCAGTCTTGGAAGGTTATACCTTTCTAAGAATTTGTCCATTTCTTCCAGGTTGTACATTTTATTGGCATAGAGTTACTATGACATAGTAGTGTCTTAAGATGCTTTGTATTTCTGCAGTGTCTGTGGTAACTTCTCCTTTTTCATTTCTAGTTTTATTGATTTGAGTCCTCTTCCTCTTTTTCTTGATGAGTCTGGCTAATGGTTTATCAATTTTGTTTATCTTCTCAAAGAACCAGCTTTTAGTCTTATTGATCTTTGCTACTGTTTTCTTTGTTTCTATTTCATTTATTTCTGCTCTGATCTTTATGATTTTTTTCCTTCTACTAAATTTGAATTCTGTTTGGTCTTCTTTCTCTAGTTCCTTTATGTGTAACGTTAGATGGTTTACTTGAGATTTGTCCTGTTTCTTTTTTTTTTTTTCTAAACGTGTGACTCTCTTCTTTTTTTTTTTTTTCCACACACACACACTGTATTTTATTTTTACAAGAGATAAATAGACTGACACCAAGCATTGTACATGGATGACCACAACAAAAGCAACGATGATTGCAATTACCAAACATGAAACACACTCATACTATGTCATAATATTGACATTCAGTCCAGTAATCCTCCACTGTAACAGCTCCTTTACTTTGCAGTGAAAATTGATTTGTATATTCTTTGCCTCTGAGTCCTTGTGGGATTTTTTTTTTTTTTAATTCAGACAGAAAGTCACAAAAATTATACTCATCCTCATCAGTTCACTCAGTCCCATGTAATTAATTTTTTTTTTTCATCTTGATCTTTTGTTAGCACTTTTATGAGTTCATCAGTTTTTCATTAGAGTTCTGAAAATGCTTATTCATTCAGTTCAGCAGTACAGTCAGTTACCAGAAACCTGTACTTGTCAGAGTCTTTTCCATGAATTTCTTGAAGATGGAACCCTTTTATAGGAACATATTTGCAAAATCATCAGAGTACACCCAGAACTGTCTGTAAATGACAAAAGACTTAAAAATGACCACGGTTAAAGATTTGATGAAAGTTCATAATAATGCAGTTGACAAGAAAATTAATTATTTCTGAGATATACATTTTAAAGTAATAACTAGGATTATTACTTATAACATTATACCAGAACATATAAGATTTTTAGAAATTTCATGTAATGTCTGAAACATTTATATTAACATATTTCCATACATATTTCCATACAAATACAAATATAAGATTTTTAGAAATTTCATGTAATGTCTGAAACATTTATATTAACATATTTCCATACATATTTCCATACAAATACAAATATAAGATTTTTAGAAATTTCATGTAATGTCTGAAACATTTATATTAACATATTTCCATACAAAGAACCCAATGAAAGTTTAGTATTAGTTGTTTTGTTTGTTTTTTTATACTGCAGGTTCTTATTAGGCATCAATTTTATACACATCGCTGTATACATGTCCATCCCAATCGCCCAATTCAGCACACCACCATCCCCACCTCACCGCAGTTTTCCCCCCTTGGTGTCCATATGTCCATTCTCTATATCTGTGTCTCAACTTCTGCCCTGCAAACTGGCTCATCTGTACCATTTTTCTAGGTTCCACATACATGCATTAATATACAATATTTGTTTTTCTCTTTCTGACTTACTTCACTCTGTATGACAGTCTCTAGATCCATCCACGTCTCAACAAATGACTCAATTTCGTTCCTTTTTATGGCTGAGTAATATTCCATTGTATATATGTACCACCTCTTCTTTATCCATTCGTCTGCTGATGGGCATTTAGGTTGCTTCCATGACCTGGCTATTGTAAATAGTGCCGCAATGAACATTCGGGTGCATGTGTCTTTTTGAATTACGGTTTTCTCTGGGTATATGCCCAGTAGTGGGATTGCTGGGTCATATGGTAATTCTATGTTTAGTTTTTTAAGGAACCTCCATATTGTTCTCCATAGTGGCTGTATCAATTTACATTCCCACCAACAGTGCAAGAGGGTTCCCTTTTCTCCACACCCTCTCCAGCATTTGTTGTTTGTAGATTTTCTGATGATGCCCATTCTAACAGGAGTGAGGTGATACCTCATTGTAGTTTTGATTTGCATTTCTCTAATAATTAGTGATGTTGAGCATCTTTTCATGTGCTTCGTGGCCGTCTGTATGTCTTCTTTGGAGAAATGTCTATTTAGGTCTTCTGCCCATTTTTGGATTGGGGTGTTTGTTTCTTTGATATTGAGCTGAATGAGCTGTTTATATATTTTGGAGATTAATCCTTTGTCCGTTGATTCATTTGCAAATATTTTCTCCCATTCTGAGGGTTGTCTTTTCGTCTTGTTTATGGTTTCCTTTGCTGTGCAAAAGCTTTGAAGTTTCATTAGGTCCCACTTGTTTATTTTTGTTTTTATTTCCATTACTCTAGGAGGTGGATCAAAAAAGATCTTGCTGTGATTTATGTCAAAGAGTGTTCTTCCTATGTTTTCCTCTAAGAGTTTTATAGTGTCCAGTCTTATATTTAGGTCTCTAACCCATTTTGAGTTTATTTTTGTGTATGGTGTTAGGGAGTATTCTAATTTCATTCTTTTACATGTAGCTGTCCAGTTTTCCCAGCACCACTTATTGAAGAGACTGTCTTTTCTCCATTGTATATCTTTGCCTCCTTTGTCATAGATTAGTTGACCATAGGTGCGTGGGTTTATCTCTGGGCTTTCTGTCCTGTTCCATTGATCTATATTTCTGTTTTTGTGCCAGTACCAAACTGTCTTGATTACTGAAGCTTTGTAATATAGTCTGAGGTCAGGGAGCCTGATTCCCCCAGCTCCATTTTTCGTTCTCAAGATTGCTTTGGCTATTCGGGGTCTTTTGTGTTTCCATACAAATTGTGAAATTTTTTGTTCTAGTTCTGTGAAAAATGCCAGTGGTAGTTTGATAGGGATTGCATTGAATCTGTAGATTGCTTTGGGTAGTAGAGTCATTTTCACAATGTTGATTCTTCCAATCCAGGAACATGGTATATCTCTCCATCTATTTGTATCATCTTTAATTTCTTTCATCAGTGTCTTATAATTTTCTGCATACAGGTCTTTTGTCTCCTTAGGTAGGTTTATTCCTAGATATTTTATTCTTTTTGTTGCAATGGTAAATGGGAGTGTTTCCATAATTTCTCTTTCAGATTTTTCATCATTAGTGTATAGGAATGCAAGAGATTTCTGTGCATTAATTTTGTATCCTGCAACTTTACCATATTCATTAATTAGCTCTAGCAGTTTTCTGGTGGCAGTTTTAGGATTCTCTATGTATAGTATCATGTCATCCGCAAACAGTGACAGTTTTACTTCTTCTTTTCCAATTTGTATTCCTTTTATTTCTTTTTCTTCTCTGATTGCCGTGGCTAGGACTTCCAGAACTATGTTGAATAATAGTGGTGAGAGTGGACATCCTTGTCTCGTTCCTGATCTTAGAGGAAATGCTTTCAGTTTTTCACCATGGAGAATGATGTTTGCTGTGGGTTTGTCATATATGGCCTTTATTATGTTGAGGTAGTTTCCCTCTATGCCCACTTTCTGGAGAGTTTTTATCAGAAATGGGTGTTGAATTTTGTCAAAAGCTTTTTCTGCATCTATTGAGATGATCATATGGTTTTTATTCTTCAATTTGTTAATATGGTGTATCACATTGATTGATTTGCGTATATTGAAGAATCCTTGCATCCCTGGGATAAATCCCACTCGATCGTGGTGTATGATCCTTTTAATGTGTTGTTGGATTCTGTTTGCTAGTATTTTGTTGAGGATTTTTGCATCTATATTCATCAGTGATATTGGTCTGTAATTTTCTTTTTTTGTAGTGTCTTTGTCTGGTTTTGGTATCAGGGTGATGGTGGCCTCATAGAATGAGTTTGGGAGTGTTCCTTCCTCTGCAATTTTTTGGCAGAGTTTGAGAAGGATGGGTGTTAGCTCTTCTCTAAATGTTTGATAGAATTCACCTGTGAAGCCATCTGGTCCTGGACTTTTGTTTGTTGGAAGATTTTTAATCACAGTTTCAATTTCATTACTTGTGATTGGTCTGTTCGTACTTTCTATTTCTTCCTGGTTCAGTCTTGGAAGGTTATACCTTTCTAAGAATTTGTCCATTTCTTCCAGGTTGTCCATTTTATTGGCATAAAGTTGCTTGTAGTAGTCTCTTAGGATGCTTTGTATTTCTGCGGTGTCTGTTGTAACTTCTCCTTTTTCATTTCTGATTTTATTGATTTGAGTCCTCTCCCTCTTTTTCTTGATGAGTCTGGCTAATGGCTTATCAATTTTGTTTATCTTCTCAAAGAACCAACTTTTAGTTTTATTGATCTTTGCTATTGTTTTCTTTGTTTCTATTTCATTTCTTTCTGCTCTGATCTTTATGATTTCTTTCCTTCTGCTAACTTTGGGTTTTGTTTGTTCTTCTTTCTCTAGTTTCTTTAGGTGTGAGGTTAGATTGTTTACTTGAGATTTTCTTGTTTCTTTAGGTGTGAGGTTAGATTGTTTACTTGAGATTTTTCTTGTTTCTTTAGGTAGGCTTGTATAGCTATAAACTTCCCTCTTAGAACCGCTTTTGCTGCATCCCATAGGTTTTGGGTCGTCGTGTTTTCATTGTCATTTGTCTCTAGGTATTTTTTGATTTCCTCTTTGATTTCTTCAGTGATCTCTTGGTTATTTAGTAACGTATTGTTTAGCCTCCATGTGTTTTTTTTTTTTTACGTTTTTTTCCCTGTAATTCATTTCTAATCTCATAGCATTGTGGTCAGAAAAGATGCTTGATATGATTTCAATTTTCTTAAATTTACTGAGGCTTGATTTGTGACCCAAGATGTGATCTATCCTGGAGAATGTTCCATGCGCACTTGAGAAGAACGTGTAATCTGCTGTTTTTGGATGGAATGTCCTATATATATCAATTAAATCTATCTGGTCTATTGTGTCATTTAAAGCTTCTGTTTCCTTATTCATTTTCATTTTGGATGATCTGTCCATTGGTGTAAGTGAGGTGTTAAAGTCCCCCACTATTATTGTGTTACTGTCGATTTCCTCTTTTAGAGCTGTTAGCAGTTGCCTTATGTATTGAGGTGCTCCTATGTTGGGTGCATATATATTTATAATTGTTATATCTTCTTCTTGGATTGATCCCTGGATCATTATGTAGTGTCCTTCCTTGTCTCTTGTAACGTTCTTTATTTTAAAGTCTATTTTATCTGATATGAGTATAGCTACTCCAGCTTTCTTTTGATTTCCATTTGCATGGAATATCTTTTTCCATCCCCTCACTTTCAGTCTGTATGTGTCCCTAGGTCTAAAGTGGGTCTCTTGTAGACAGCATATATATGGGTCTTGTTTTTGTATCCATTCAGCCAGTCTATGTCTTTTGGTTGGGGCATTTAATCCATTCACGTTTAAGGTAATTATCGATATGTATGTTCCTATGACCATTTTCTTAATTGTTTTGGGTTTGTTTTTGTAGGTCCTTTTCTTCTCTTGTGTTTCCCACTTAGAGAAGTTCCTTTAGCATTTGTTGTAGAGCTGGTTTGGTGGTGCTGAATTCTCTTAGCTTTTGCTTGTCTGTAAAGCTTTTGATTTCTCCATCGAATCTAAATGAGATCCTTGCCGGGTAGAGTAATCTTGGTTGTAGGTTCTTCCCTTTCATCACTTTATGTATATCATGCCACTCCCTTCTGGCTTGCAGAGTTTCTGCTGAGAAATCAGCTGTTAACCTTATGGGAGTTCCCTTGTATGTTATTTGTCGTTTTTCCCTTGCTGCTTTCAATAATTTTTCTTTGTCTTTAATTTTTGCCACTTTGATTACTATGTGTCTCGGCGTGTTTCTCCTTGGGTTTATTCTGTATGGGACTCTCTGCGCTTCCTGGACTTGGGTGGCTATTTCCTTTCCCATGTTAGGGAAGTTTTCGACTATAATCTCTTCAAATATTTTCTTTGGTCCTTTCTCTCTCTCTTCTCCTTCTGGGACCCCTATAATGCGAATGTTGTTGCGTTTAATGTTGTCCCAGAGGTCTCTTAGGCTGTCTTCATTTCTTTTCATTCTTTTTTCTTTAGTCTGTTCTGCAGCAGTGAATTCCACCATTCTGTCTTCCAGGTCACTTATCCCTTCTTCTGCCTCAGTTATTCTGCTATTGATTCCTTCTAGTGTAGTTTTCATTTCAGTTATTGTATTGGTCATCTCTGTTTGTTTGTTCTTTAATTCTTCTAGGTCTTTGTTAATCATTTCTTGCATCTTCTCAATCTTTGCCTCCATTCTTATTCCGAGGTCCTGGATCATCTTCACTATCATTATTCTGAATTCTTTTTCTGGAAGGTTGCCTATCTCCACTTCATTTAGTTGTTTTTCTGGGATTTTTTCTTGTTCCTTCATCTGGTACATAGCCCTCTGCCTTTTCATCTTCTCTATCTTTCTGTAACTGTGGTTTTTGGTCCACAGGCTGCAGGATTGTAGTTTTTCTTGCTTCTGCTGTCTGCCCTCTGGTGGTTGAGGCTATCTAAGAGGCTTGATGGTAGGCTCTGGTGGTGGGTAGAGCTGACTCCTTCCTTGTCTCTTATAACATTCTTTATTTTAAAGTCTATTTTATCTTATATGAGTATAGCTACTCCAGCTTTCTTTTGATTTCCATTTGCATAGAATATCTTTTTCCATCCCCTCACTTTCAGTCTGTATGTGTCCCTAGGTCTGAAGTGGGTCTCTTGTAGACAGCATATATATGGGTCTTGTTTTTGTATCCATTCATCCAGTCTATGTCTTTTGGTTGGAGCATTTAATCCGTTCAAATTTAAGGTAATTATCGATATGTATGTTCCTATTACCATTTTCTTAATTGTTTTGGGTTTGTTTTTGTAGGTTCTTTTCTTCTCTTGTGTTTCCCACTTAGAGAAGTTCCTTTATCATTTGTTGTAGAGCTGGTTTGGTGGTGCTGAATTCTCTTAGCTTTTGCTTGTCTGTAAAGCTTTTGATTGCTCCATTGAATCTGAATGAGATCCTTGCCAGGTAGAGTAATCTTGGTTGTAGGGTCTTCCCTTTCATCACTTTAAATATGTGGTGCCATTCCCTTCTCGCTTGTAGAGTTTCTGCTCAGAAATCAGCTGTTAGCCTATGGGAGTTCCCTTCTATGTTATTTGTTGTTTTTCCCTTGTTGCTTTCAATAATTTTTCTTTGTCTTTAATTTTTGCCACTTTGATTACTGTGTGTCACGGCGTGTTTCTCCTTGGGTTTATCCTGCCTTGGACTCTCTGTGCTTCCTGGACTTGGGTGGCTATTTCCTTTCCCATGTTTGGGAGGTTTTCGACTATAGTCTCTTCAAATATTTTCTCGGGTCCTTCCTCCCTCTCTTCTCCTTCTGGGGCCTCTATAATGCGAATGTTGTTGCGTTTAATGCTGTCCCAGAGGTCTCTTGGGCTGTCTTCCTTTCTTTTCATTCTTTTTTCTTTATTCTGTTCCATGGCAGTGAATTCCACCATTCTGTCTTCCAGGTCAGTTCTCCGTTCTTCTGCCTCAGTTATTCTGCTATTGATTCCTTCTCATGTATATTTCATTTCAATTATTGTATTGTTCATCTCAGTTTGTTTGTTCTTTAATTCTTCTAGGTGTTTGGTCTTTAATTCTTCTAGGTCTTGGTTAAACATTTCTTGCATCTTCTCGCTCTTTGCCTCCATTGTTTTTCCGAGGTCCTGGATCATCTTCACTATCATTATTCTGAATTCTTTTTCTGGAAGGTTGCCTATCTCCACTTCATTTAGTTGTTTTTCTGGGGTTTTATCTTTTTCCTTCATCTGTTACATAGCTCTCTGCCTTTTTTTTTTTTTTTTTTTAAACATCTTTATTGAAGTACAATTGCCGCACAATGGTGCGTTAGCCTCTGCTCTACAACAAAGTGAATCAGCTATACATATACAATACTTTCCCACCTCTCTTCCCTCTTGCATCTCCCTCCCTCCCACCCTCCCCATCCCACCCCTCCAGGCGGTCAAAAAGCACCGAGCTGATCTCCCTGCGCCACGCGGCCGCCTCCCACCAGCCATCCACCCTACACTTGGCAGTGTATACATGTCCATGACACCCCCCCACCCCGTCACATCTCACCCCACCCCCTCCCCATATCCTCAAGTCCATTCTCTAGTAGGTCTGTGTCTTTATTCCCGTCTTGCCACTAGGTTCTTCATGGCCTTTTTTTTTTTTCCTTAGATTCCGTATATATGTGTTAGCATACTGTATTTGTTTTTCTCTTTCTGACTTACTTCACTCTGTATGACAGACTCTAACTCCATCCACCTCATTACAGATACCTCCATTTCATTTCTTTTTATGGCTGAGTAATATTCCATTGTATATATGTGCCACATCTTCTTTATCCATTCATCTGTCGATGGACATTTACGTTGCTTCCATGTCCTGGCTATTGTAAATAGAGCTGCAATGAACATTTTGGTACATGACTCTTTTTGACCTATGGTTTTCTCAGTATGGTATTTCTCAGTATGCCCAGTATTGGGATTGCTGGGTCGTATGGTAGTTCTATTTGTAGTTTTTTCAGGAACCTCCATACTGTTCTCCATAGTGGCTGTATCAATTTACATTCCCACCAACAGTGCAAGAGTGTTCCCTTTCCTCCACACCCTCTCCAGCATTTATTGTTTCTAGATTTTTTGATGATGGCCATTCTGACCGGTGTGAGATGATATCTCATTGTAGTTTTGATTTGCATTTCTCTAATGATTAATGATGTTGAGCATTCTTTCATGTGTCTGTAGGCCATCTGTATATCTTCTTTGGAGAAATGTCTATTTAGGTCTTCTGCCCATTTTTGGATTGGGTTGTTGGTTTTTTTGTTATTGAGCTGCATGAGCTGCTTGTAAATCTTGGAGATTAATCCTTTGTCAGTTGCTTCATTTGCAAATATTTTCTCCCATTCTGATGGTTGTCTTTTGGTCTTGTTTATGGTTTCCTTTGCTGTGCAAAAGCTTTTAAGTTTCATTAGGTCCCATTTGTTTATTTGTGTTCTTATTTCCATTTCTCTGGGAGCTGGGTCAAAAAGAATCTTGCTGTGATGTATGTCATAGAGTGTTCTGCCTATGTTTTCCTCTAAGAGTTTGATAGTGTCTGCCCTTACACTTAGGTCTTTAATCCATTTTGAGTTTATTTTTGTGCATGGTGTCAGGGAGTGTTCTAATTTCATACTTTTACATGTACCTGTCCAATTTTCCCAGCACCACTTATTGAAGAGGCTGTCTTTTCTCCACTGTATATTCTTGCCACCTTCATCAAAGATAAGGTGACCATATGTGTGTGGGTTTATCTCTGGGCTTTCTATCCTGTTCCATTGATCTATATTTCTGTTTTTGTGCCAGTACCAAACTGTCTTGATTACTGAAGCTTTGTAATATAGTCTGAGGTCAGGGAGCCTGATTCCCCCAGCTCCATTTTTCGTTCTCAAGATTGCTTTGGCTATTCGGGGTCTTTTGTGTTTCCATACAAATTGTGAAATTTTTTGTTCTAGTTCTGTGAAAAATGCCAGTGGTAGTTTGATAGGGATTGCATTGAATCTGTAGATTGCTTTGGGTAGTAGAGTCATTTTCACAATGTTGATTCTTCCAATCCAGGAACATGGTATATCTCTCCATCTATTTGTATCATCTTTAATTTCTTTCATCAGTGTCTTATAATTTTCTGCATACAGGTCTTTTGTCTCCTTAGGTAGGTTTATTCCTAGATATTTTATTCTTTTTGTTGCAATGGTAAATGGGAGTGTTTTCTTAATTTCACTTTCAGATTTTTCGTCATTAGTGTATAGAAATGCAAGAGATTTCTGTGCATTTATTTTGTATCCTGCTACTTTACCAAATTCATTGATTAGCTCTAGGAGTTTTCTGGTAGCATCTTTAGGATTCTCTATGTATAGTATCATGTCATCTGCAAATAGTGACAGCTTTACTTCTTCTTTTCCGATTTGGATTCCTTTTATTTCTTTGTCTTCTCTGATAGCTCTCTGCCTTTTCATCTTGTCTATCTTTCTGTGAATGTGGTTTTTGTTCCACAGGCTGGAGGATTGTAGTTCTTCTTGCTTCTGCTGTCTTCCCTCTGGTGGATGAGGCTATCTAAGAGTCTTGTGCAAGTTTCCTGATGGGAGGGAGTGGTGGTGGGTAGAGCTGGGTGTTACTGTGGTGAGCAGAGCTCAGTAAAAGTTTAATCCGCTTTTCTGCTGATGGGTGGGGCTTGGTTCCCTCCCTGTTGGTTGTTTGGCCCGAGGCAACCCAACACTGGAGCCTACCCTGCTCTTTGGTGGGCTTAATGGCGGACTCTGGGAGGACTCAAGTCAAGGAGTACATCCCAGAACTTCTGCTGCCAGTGTCCTTGTCCCCATGGTGAGCCACAGCCACCCCTTGCCTCTGCAGGAGACTGTCCAACAGTAGCAGCTAGGTCTGGTTCAGTGTCCTATGGGGTCACTGCTCCTTCCCCTGGGTCCTGATGCACACACTACTTTGTGTGTGCCCTCCAAGAGTGGAGTCTATGTGTCCCCCATCCTGTCAAAGTCCTGCAGTCAAATCCTGCTAGCCTTCAAAATATGATTCTCTAGGAATTCTTCCTCCTGTTGCCTGACCCCCAGGTTGGGAAGCCTGACATGAGGCTCAGAACTTTCACTCCAGTGGGTGGACTTCTGTGGTATAAGTGTTCTCCAGTTTGTGAGTCACCCACCCAGCAGTTATGGCATTTGATTTTATTGTGATTGCACCCCTCCTACTGTCTCATTGTGGCTTCTCCTTTGTCTTTGGATGTGTGGTATCTTTTTTGGTGAGTTCCAGTGTCTTCCTGTCAATCATTGTTCAGCAGTTTGTTGTGATTCTGGTGCTCTCGCAAGAGGGAGTGAGCACATGTCCTTCTGTTCCACCATCTTGAACCAATCTATTTTGCTGATCTTAGAGGAAGTGTTTTCAACTTTTCACTATTGAGTATTAAGTGAGCTGGGGGTTTATCATATTTGGCCTTTTTTCTGGTAGCTATGAGGGTAAATCCATTAATATTACTATATAAAGCAGTGAAATCAAGTCAACTGTCATTCAAAATAGATATAGAATTAAAATACATAACAAGAATAGCATGTAGGTCAAGAGAGGGAAGATATACAGTAGTTGTTGTATGGTTCCTGCAGTAACATGGAAAAAGAGGGAGAGTAGCAAGGAACATTAGACTTGGTAAAGATAGGAGGAATGTTTTAATCTAGTGAAATCACTGACAGAAGAGTAAAAGATGGTCAACTACTGAGTTAATGGAGAGGAAAATGGAATACTAAAAGATAATCAATCGATCCAAAATTAGACAAGGAAGGAGAGAAAAAGGAACAGAGTATAGGCAAGAGAAATAGAAAAAAAGTTAGTAAGATGTAGATTTAATTGCAAATATATCAGTCATGATATTAAATGTAAATGAGCTACCTGATGCTACCAGAAAATAAAGATTGTGAGACTAGATTAAGAGACAACAGCTATATGCTGCTTACAAGTGATGCACATAAAATATAAGACATGGAATATTTGAAAGCAAAGAGGGTAGAAAGATATATAATACAAATGCTAACAGGAAAGCTGATCTTGCTAGATTAATATCAGACAAAGGCAAGGAACATTATTAAAGATAAGTCAGGTTATTTTATAATGATATATATTAATTTTATTAGTAAGGGGTAATAATTCTAAACGTATATGTTGCATAAAACAAATATTGACAAAACTAAAAGGAAAACTAGACAAATCATATTCACAGTGGGATATTTTACCATACCTTTCTTCTACTATATATTTAAGAAACAACAGCAATCTCAAAAAAAAAAAAAAAACAAAGGAAAAATAAGCAAAACTCTGAGACCAAAAATAAAGGGGGAAGGAGGAGGAAATACTTGCCAACTCAGTTTATATAGTTAGCAAATCTTAATATTAACACCTGACAGGGACATTAAAAGAAAAATTATATAGCCAGGACATGGAAGCAACCTAAGTGTCCATCATCGGATGAATGGATAAAGAAGATGTGGCACATATATACAATGGGATATTACTCAGCCATAAAAAGAAATGAAATGGAGGTATTTGTAATGAGGTGGATGGAGTTAGAGTCTGTCATACAGAGTGAAGTAAGTCAGAAAGAGAAAAACACATACAGTATGCTAACACATATATATGGAATCTAAGGAAAAAAAAAAAAAAAAGGCCATGAAGAACCTAGTGGCAAGACGGGAATAAAGACACAGACCTACTAGAGAATGGACTTGAGGATATGGGGAGGGGGAGGGGTGAGATGTGACAGGGTGAGAGAGTGTCATGGACATATATACACTACCAAATGTAAAATAGATAGCTAGTGGGAAGCAGCCGCATAGCACAGGGAGATCAGCTCGGTGCTTTCTGACCACCTAGAGGGGTGGGATGGGGAGGGTGGGAGGGAGGGAGATGCAAGAGGGAAGAGATATGGAAACATGTATATGTATAACTGATTCACTTTGTTATAAAGCAGAAACTAACACACCATTGTAAAGCAATTATACTTCAATAAAGATGTTTAAAAAAAAAAAAAAGAAAAATTATAGGTCAATCTCACCCATAAACATGGATGTAAAACTTTTAAAATGACATGTTATCAAGTCACATCAAGCAATACATAAAAATGATAGTATGCCATGACTGTGCAGCTTTATTTTACGAAAACAAGGTTAATACATATATATGAAAGCCAGTCAGTGTAATTCATCACAGTAATGGAATAAAAAAGAAAACCTGTATATAATCTAAACAGATGTAGAAAACACTTTTGAAAAACATATATTGTATATTCATTATAGAAAAATGTAGAAGACAATGACTATAAGAGAACTCCCTTAACTCTGATAAAAAAAGTGTTTTTTAAAGCATCAGTTTAATGATGTTGATTCCTCTGAGATCAGTATCAAGACAAGGAGGTCCAGCAGAGCTCCTTCTATTCAACATCATTTTGAAGATTAAAATCAGTAAGTTAAAACATGGATGTATAAATAAAATATGGGATTGGAAAAAAAGTTATTTACAGATAATGGTTGCATTTCTACATAAAATTTAAAATCCACTTGTGAAGTTCCAGAAAATACTTATTGGGATTTTGATTATGAGTGCATTAATTCTTAAAATCAGTTTGGAAAAAATCATCAGCTTTACAATACTGAGTATTTCAATCTATGAAACATTTTCTCTCTCCATTTATTTAGATCATATTTTATTATTTCTGTTAATTCTTGCCTTGCATATTTTGAAGACATAATTTCAGATAGATATAAATAGTTTCCTGGTGAATTGAATTTATTATTTTGACATCTTTCTCTGTATCACTGATAATGCTTTCTCTTAATAGTCTAGTTTCTCTGATATCAATCTAGCTATATCAGTTTTCCTTTGGTTAGCATTTATAGGGTCTTCTTTTTCTTTTCGAGGTTTCTGTATCTTTTTATTTTAGACGTCTCTTGTAATAGCATAGGGTTATAATTTTCTTTATGTAGTCTGATCATATTTCTCTTATAATTGAAGCACTTATTCCATTTATATGTAATATAATTGCTATTTATATTGAAATCTACCATTTTTTAAGTGCATTCAATTTTTCCTGCTTGTTCTGTACTCCTATTTCCTTTCTCTTTCTCTCCAGTTTTATTGAGATATAATTGACATATAACATTATATAAGTTTAAGGTGTACAACATTATGATTTGATATATGTATATATTGAGAAATGATTACCACAGTAAGGTTAGTTAACACATCCAGTGCAAACCATGTATCTGACAAGGGGTTAATATCCAAAATACACAAGGAACTTATACAACTTAATATCAAAAAAAAAAAAATAGTCTGGTTAAAAAATGGGCAAAGGACCTGAATGGACATTTTTCCAAAGAAGAAACACAAATGGATAACAGGTACATAAAAAGGTGTTCAGCATCACTAATCATCAGGGAAATGTATATCAAGACCTCAATGAGCTATCAACTCACATCTGTTAAATGACTACTATCAAAAAGACAAGGGATAACAAGCACTGGTGAAGATGTGGAGAAAAGGGAACTTTTGTGCAGTGATGCTGGGAATGTAAACTGGTGTAGCCACTGTGGAAAACAATATGGAGGTTCCTCAAAAAACTAAAAATAGAACTACCATATGATCCAGCAGTTCCACTCTGGGTATTTATCTGAAAAAAAAGAAAACACCAACTCAAAAAGATATCTGCATCCCAACGTTCATTGCAGCGCTATTTAAAATAGCCAAGATATAGAAACAACCTGAGTGTCTGTTGATGGATGAGTGGATAAAGAAGATGTGGTATTTATACACAATGGAATATTATTCAGCTATAAAAAAAGAATGAAATCTTGCCATTTGTGACAACATGGATAGACATTGAGGGTATTATGCTAAGTGAAACAAGTCAGACAAAGACAGATACTGTATGATCTTACTTATATGTGGAATCTGAAACAAAAATACAAACAAAAATGAACTTAAAAACAAAAAACAGATTGGTGGTTGCCAGAAGTATGGAATGGAGGATGGAGGGAGTTGGTGAAATGGATGAAGGTGATCACAAGATACAAACATCCAGTTAAAAAATAATTCCTATAGGTATAATGTACAGCATGGAAATGACAGTTAATGATATTGTATTGCATATTTGAAAGTTGCTAAGAGAGGATATCTTAAAAGTTCTCATCACAAGAAAAAAATTTTGTAACTATATATGGTGATGAATGTTAGCTAGATTTATTGTGGTGATCATTTTGCAGTATATACAAATATTGAATCATGTTGTACACCTAAAACTAATATAATGTTACATGTCAATTATCCCTCAATTTGAAAAAAAAAGAAGAGATTAGGACACAGACATGCACAGAGGGAAGACCATGTGAAGGTATAGGGAGGAGATGGTCATCTACAAGCCAAGGATAGAGGCCTTAGGAGGAACCATTCCTGCTACCACCTTGATCTTAGATTTCTATCCTGCAGAACTGTGACAAAATAAATGTCTGTTATTTAAGCAAAAAGAGAAAAAAAAATCACCACTGTGTTTTCCTTTAAGCAGCTATCAATCTACTCAAAGAATTTAAGGCTATGCCACAACTCACATATTATTAGTATTAATTGACAGCCCCCAACCAGAAAAAAAATGTAGCCCTTAATGTTAGCACAATTAAAATTCTAATCCAGGAGTGGTAAGCCTGTTGAGAGACTGAGAGGCAACAAATTCAGTTCAGGGACATTTTCTGCCTATAAAACGACCCTGAGTATTAACCCTGAAATGAAATCAAGTTGAAAATTGATTGGGAAAAATCAGATGGGATATTTATAACATATTTATTCATGATTTTATAGTTACTAAGAAATTAGAGGCTGTTTCTCTCATCACTATATCTCTAAAACAACAGATCCCATAGATGTTCTAGGACTAAGTAGAGGAGAACCAAAGTAGGATGCAGGTGGTATGGTTAATCACGTTGTCAAGGTTAGTTTTCTGTGCCTTGCTTTTTATCCCAAATCCTCATCTGTGAGATATAATTGTCCGAAGAATCTCGGCACAAAAATTACTCTGGGGATTCTGGGAGGATGTATAGCTTTTTCCAACAGTTTGGGATTCCTAGTGAAATCACCTCACCAACCTGGCCATGAAAGTCCATGGGTGAGTGGATGAGAGGATGGTGGTCAAAGAGATATTGTAAGAAAGGAGATGATGTGCCGCGGAGCAACTGGGCCCGTGAGCCACAGTTACTGAGTCTGCGCGTCTGGAGCCTGTGCTCCGCAACAAGAGAGGCCACGATAGTGAGAGGCCCGCGCACCGCGATGAAGAGTGGCCCCCGCTTGCCGCAACTGGAGAAGGCCCTGGCACAGAAACGAAGACCCAACACAGCCATAAATAAAAAAAAAAAAAAAAAAGGCGATGATGGAGGAATGCTTACCCTTTGTTTCACTTGCAGCATGTAAGAATATGCAAAATCTGTCGCAAAGCTGGATTTTAAAAGAAGCTTCGATTACTCATTAGAAACTAAAGTCAGTCAAGTTCCAGAATGCTAAGGGAATTCATGTGTTTTGAAATTGGTAGATTGGTGGAAATTTTATAGTGGTAGAGATCAGAGAGTCTTATTTGTCTTTGTATCACCTATGTTTGAAAAATAGGAAGCACTCAGTAAATGTTTGTGGAAAGGAAAGGGAAAGGGAGGGAAGGGGAGGGGACCATTTGTTTGTAAGGTTGCCTAAAAATTGCTGAAACTAATTAAAGGGAATTTAAAATAAAGATCAGATTGGAGGTAAAGTAAAATCTTTGTCATCTGTGGGTTATATGTCTGGAAATGTATCTTTTCTGAGCAAAGGGCGGAAGTGTATCAGTGAATGCGTATGTAACTGGAAATGTCAAAGCTTCTTTGAGAACAAGTGTAGATAATCTGTAGCCTTAAGAGTCTGGTTATTCTTTGGTGCTAAAATTATTTATAATATAAGTGGGAGTCATCACTGAGACTGGCCTGAAAAGTGATAAGTTCAAAAGGATATTTACAATTCCCATTAGGTGTTGATATGTCAAATATTGTCCAAATCTATATTCCAACAAATATAAAGTATTTTTAGAGTTTTCAATTGTTAGGTTTGTTGGGAATGAAACTGAAACTGGCAACATGGTAATATTATACAATTTTCATGAGTTTTACCCAAAAGGTTGGTACATTTATAGCTATGTGTGTTATTCTGAAAAACTGAAATCATAGTTAATGGGCTGTATTATTACTTGACATTATTAAACTCAATAAGTTGTTAATTAATGAAGCTGATAAATTCACAGAAAAATGTTATGGACTTCTTTTTTTTAGGCCTTAAAAACATGCTTCCTGGAGTCCACATTCCACTTAACTGGACTCCCTAATTCATGGGAATGAGAGGAAAAAACATTTAAAAACTGCTTAGGCATTTAGGTTCCCAAACAAGAAAAAATAAATTACAAGCAGACAATAAAAGTACATTTCTGGTTCTAACTCTTTTTTAAGAAAATTTTATTTACATACACTAGAATCATGTAATGGACTCATTTAATTCACATACCTTCTTACCTCTTTCAGAATAGATTGACTGAATGACTCAGTCACTATGACAGCCATGGTCCATCTGCATCTCTGTGATTACCTGTCATGAACTATGGTGGACAGAGATGCCTTGCCATATCAGGTGGATTAGTTTGAGGGGAAGCTTATGAAGCTACAGGAATGAAGTGAGGCAGAGGAAGGTTATATGGACCATGAATTCATTTATCCTCATAGTTGAGCATAATGCCCAACATAGTTGAAATTATTAAAGGATAATTTAATAAAAACTGTGTGAATAAATGGAAAGAAGAAGGATGGAGGTAGGTTGACCTGACGTTAGACTTTCAGCTGAGAAAGCAAGATGTGGTCTCCATGGAATTTGATATTTTATAGTAATAAAAGTGAGCCAATCCTGATTCCAGCTGTTGATTTGAGTTTGGCAAAGGGCAGTATTTATCAGTTCAGGGAGGCTAGCAAGACTCGCTCCAGAGGATTTGTCCATCAGCCTTTTCACGACTCCAAAAGCAATAGGTGGTGAGGACTGGGATGGGGAGAGGGATATTGTCAAGAGCAAGGCAGAGTTCCGGGTTTTTAAAGACTCAATTGTTTTATCACTTTTAAGTATACTTTTAATTTATTTATTTATTTTAAATTTTTATTGGGGTATAGTTGATTTATAATGTTGTGTTAGTTTGAAGTATACTTTTAAAATTCAGGTATTGTAGCACTATATAGTAATATTAAGAAAAGTGTACATCTCTTAAACATTTAGTTCCATGAATGTTCACAAACTGAACAAACTCATGTAAAAAGACCTATCTTTCAATAAAGAGAGTATTACCAGCACATCAGGAAATCCTTTTTATGCTCCCTTCTAGTCATTATTTATCCCTCTCCATCACGGTAACCACTGTCATGATTTCTAACATCATAAATTAGTTTTGCTGTATTTATACGTCATAAGAATGAAATCATGCAATATACTATTTTGTGTCTGCCTTTATTTATTTATATTTTCTTCGTATATTCATGGGGTTCACCCATGTTATTGTACGCTGTAGTTTGTTCATTCTTATTTCTGTATAATAATCCATTATTTTTATATAACACCTCTTATATATCCATTCTATTTGGATTGTTTCCAATAGCTTTTGGCTATTACAAATAGTGTTGCTATGAACATTAGCGTGAAGGTCTTTTGGTGAACATGAGTGCACATTTCTTTTGGCTGTGTAGCTAAGAGTGGGATTATGGTATCATAGGTTGTGTTTATTTATTTATTTTGATAGAGACTGTCAACTATCTTTCCAGAGGGGTTGTATAGGTCTCCAGTTTTTGAAAGGGAATCTTCTGCAGCTTATAGTGTAGAAAATGGAGATCCAAATAAAGGCTGCACAGTAAGACTTGTTGACTGTCTCTCAGGTACTCAGGATCAGAAACACATGTGTTAAAGCTGGTTATCAGATAGGGAAGTACTGTGGGGGAAGGTCTCAATGGAGAAACACTAGGGAAATCTAACTGAAGACGCAAGGACGTGGCATCCTGACTCTCATATCAGTGATAATGATGCAAGCTACAGAGAGGTTTGCCTGTGGTCAGCGTCTTGGCCTAATTAACTGCGTGGTATATTAACTGAGTCCAACTATTGCACAGACTTAGGCCCAAGTCTGAGCTAGGGCCCTCAGAGAGCTAATTTCCTGTCTCATCGCTGCATGGGTCTCTGTGACTGAGGCAGCTCACTAACCATCACCGTAAGTGCACCATGTACTTCCACATCTAGGAGTCCAGATAACCCCATTCCCTGAGAAAGAAGCAGGTTTCTCTCCACCTCGGTCTAAGACTTTGTTCCTCATATCCTTCCCACAATATTGGCTGTGAGGACACGTCCGTTCCCTTTTAGGTAAACTACCCACTTGGGAGTGCTCTGGTTAGTTTACAGCCTGATGAAGAAATTACAGAAATCTTCTTAAGTACGTTTCTTAAAACGTGGGTTATTTAATCTCATCATTGTTGTGGTATGAAAATGTTCTAATGAATTTAATTTTGAAATCAGTAGACAACGAGGGAAGTAGAAAATCCACTGTACACTTTTATCTGATATGTTACTTCCTATAAAGTTTTGTTGACTTCAGGGAGAGTAAACTGAGTCTTAGATAGGTGATGAGGGGTCTACACCTTCCTCAAGTTAAGGGAGGATGCATGCTTCACGTAGGGTAGCAGTTTGATGATATGTACACTATTCCTGCAGACTCACTCTCCTCTCTCTGCTCTGTCCTTGGCAGAGGAGGAAAGGCCAATATACTCCGTCTCACATGCATGGCTCTTTCCTACAGCAGGACTCATATAAGAAAACGTTTCCCGCATCGCTAGGAAAGTTAGGGTGCAAATGTCATTTTGGTTAGTTTTGTGTCAGACTGAGTACTTCCATACTGGGAAAGTGACGTTTAAGGAATGAAGAAGGAGATGATAGTTGGGAGAGTCAGGTGACTCATTTGAACAGCCTAACTAATGGTTAATATACAAGCTTTGGCATCAGGAAGCTCTTGGTTTTAATTGGTGTTAATCCTGGCTCTGCCAGTTACTAGTTGAATAAGTTGAGTAACTTGTTTAATAGTTGGTAACTGTAGTACTTTGTTTAACTAGTTGAGTAACTGTGTGAGGCAGTTTACTTGCCCTCTGAGTTTCCTTTCCCTGGCTGAGAGAATTCGATAGGATAATGAGCATCAAGTAGTTACACTAAATGATATACCTAGGTAGTGGTAGTGGAGTGGTCTGCCCTATACGCACCTGTGAGGGGTGCAGTGCCTGAGGAGAATTTTAAAATAATAATACCTACTAAAAGTTGGGTTATAATTTATTATCACTATGTATCATAAATTCTAGACAATTTCAGTAACAAAGTACTCCACCTCACCAGATAACCCACTGCCATCATTTCTGCCACTTCTACCACTGAGCAGTTAGAAGATATCAGTCTCTCTTATAAGAGATACTAATATGTATATGTATTTTCTTGGAGTTCCAAGTGAGATTGGATGATAAGACAATCTCAGCCCTAGCTTCTCAGTGCTCTGTATGGGTGTATAGAAATTAGGTTACAGAAGACCTCATATCTTTCTATGTGAAGATACAGACCACAGCTGTGGATTAATTCCTGAGTTTTGTCCATTCAAAAACTCCATAGAATAATTTAATGGCCAAAATAAGTATAATTTAAAATTCTCTCTTGACAAAAACAGTCTGATGTCAGTAGTTACACTATTCCAAATCTTTCTTCCGAAGGAATAACATTGTTCATCTTCAATATTCCACTGAGGACAGATGGATTGTATATCTCTCAGAGAAATAACTCAATCATCTCAAAAAAAGTATTCACTATTAAACAATTAAAATAAGTATTTGCTGAAGGTAACTTTGTATCTTTCTGTTTGAATGCGATTCAAAGGCATAATTAGCTCTGAGAGGAAGCAATGCGGTTATCACTCAGAGAAGTGTTCTCACATTAATCTTTTATTAGATAAAATATTCTTTCTATCCTTGCTTTTCACGCTGCAGATAGAATGTATTCAAATAGACCTTAATGCCTAACTTTCCTTCCTTTCATTTTCATGGATCTGGATTAAGATTGATGTTCATAGTTTTCTTGAGGAAAAAGTTTAACTTTTACTGTCTAATTTACTAAGTCCATTGTAGCTGCATAAATTCTACAGCACATCTAAAACACCCATTAGTTGATGCTTTCTCCCCCTTTGGTTACGTGTGCAATGAATTGTGTAAAGAGTAAAAATCTCAATACCAAACGAAAAATCAAAAGTAATTTACTTTTTTTTTTTTTTTTGCTGTAGTACTCTTTTTCCTCTAGGCACTGAAGCATAGGTATTAATCCTGCACTGTGGTGATGTAACATTATGTTTTCTAAACCTAAGTGGCTGTCTTGTGGTTTACTTGAAGACACAGGTGTTAGACTTTATTCTTCTTGGTAACAGCAAAATGAAAATGAGTTAAAATCTCCAATGGACACTTGATTGCGAGAAATGAGAACCTCCAAGTTTTGTGCAGACATAGCAATTTTAATAGTTTATATTCATGTTATCAGAGATTAGTTTTAGTTTCCAGCACTTAGCCGTTGGGCCATTTGAGACAAAATTTTTTATTGGTCTAGGCTGATCACCTTGAAAGAAAAAAAATCCCCAAATTTGATAGGAAACCTCAAGTCTTCAATGATAGTTTTAGTGACTTCAGTGCATTCTCAGGTGTAGGCTGAAGACCCTCTTTTCCTGCCCTATTCAGCTAGCTAAATGCCTGTTAGACCATACCACTAGAGGAGTGAGAATCTGAACTTGCTCTCCCGTTGTCAGCTAGTCTCACAGGTTTATCTCAAAGTGAAAATTTGTCACTACTTTCCTATTTAATTCAATTTTTGATATCATTCTCTGTTTCTAGAGTAGAGATTGATTTTCATCTTTGGAATATTCTAACATAGACTAAAACATTTTGAATCAAGAGTTTTTACTTGTAGCTCTCAAATATTATTTAGTGGTACAAAGTGTTTTGGAAGTGCACAACCAGACCAAACCTTATCAATATATTTGAAACAAAAGCTGAGTTTTCCATACTACGTCTCCCCCTAAAGTTTCCTTACAAATCTGGTAAGGATATAATCATCAAGAGCAAAATAACTCTGACTTTCTATTTTTTCTTTATATTATTTTTAAGAAGGAAGAAAGAGGTGGAGCCAGTCATCCAATACATGGCAATTTCTCAGAGGGAGAGCCTTAATGCTGTGTTCCTAGATGTCACAGCTCTCTGGATAAAGGGAAAATATAGTACTGTTCCAGTCCTGATGGTGCCATACCCTGCATCCAGGATGACTATGAGAATGGTAAGGACATAAGAATTTACTCTTACCTGTTCCCTACAAAATTCATATGGAGGCAAGTTGCATGCTTACTGTATCAAGCCTAGAAGAAGGAAAAAGAACATGGGAATCATGTATAGAAGCATTTGGAGTTTAGACTTGGCAGTGGTAAATATCACTTCTCTTTATGTTTCATTGGCTAAAAAGGCATTAACAACTAAACCTAACTGCAAGGGAAACTGTAACATGTACTCCAGTTGTGAAGGCAAGAAGAAGAAAAACTAGATTTTCAAACTAGCTATTCTTTGCTCTGGAGCACGAGGTAACTTCGAAAAGTTCATGTCAGCCTTCATGGGGACAAGAAACTATGGAAGGAAAAAGTAGAAGCTGGTAGTCCAGTTAGATGACTATTAAAGTAGTACAGCCAGAAAATGATGGCTCCTGGGACTAGAGAGATAAAAGTAGAGGTGGTGAGAAGCTGTTGGGCTCAGGATATGCTTTGAAGATAGGGTCAAGATGACCCTATCTTGCTGATGGATTAGATATGGGATGATAAGAAAAGAGAAAAATCAAAGGTTATCATGTTGGCATTAGAAAGTGGTTAAAGGGTAGTGTCAATTTTTGAGATGAGAGAGACATGGGGATGGGCAGATTTGTGTTTTAGGTGTGAGAAATCAAGAATTCTCTTTTTGAACTTCCTACCAAATATTTAAATACCAAGAAGGCAGCTGTATAAATGAGTCTGAAACTAAGAGAAGAAGTAAGTGATGTTGTTACACACGTGGACATCATCAGTATATACAGTCAAATAGGATAAGATTATTTTGATAGGAAATAACCATTTTAGGAGTAAGGGTTAGGGCACTGTAACATTAAGAGAAAGAGGAGTCAGTAAATATCAGTGAATGGGGAAATTTCCATATGAATTTGATATTTTTAAAGCTGAGTGAAGAAAGTTTTTCAAGAAGGAAAATATGTTCACTTTGTCAAATATTATTGTACTGGAGGACCAGACAAATCGAGGCAGAAGTGATCATTGGATTTAGCAAGATGCAGTCATTGTGACTACAACTAAAGGAATTTCAAAGTAGTGGTGGGATCAAAATGTTAAAGAGAAAATTGGAGCATACCTACAACTCTTTCAGGGATTCTTGCTATAAAGGGGAGCAGCTGATAAAAAGTATGAGGGCATCAGAGAGACTTTAAAAATAGGAAATATTATAGCATGTTTGTATGTTATTAGAACTGTAAAGAGAGTAGGAATTATGATGTGGGAAGAAGAGGAGATACATTCCTTGAATAGGTGAGAGAGTGTGGTCCAGTGCACATTTTGAGGAACTGACCTTTGAAAATGGGCATGGACAGGACAAATGTTGAGATAGTAGGTAAACAGAGTCTGTGGGTGCAGAGTCTGTGGGTTCTTAGATGTAATGCTGGGAAAATAAGTCTTTTTCTTCTGATTGTGCCCTTTCTTTCAGATAAATAAGAAGGGAAGTCAAGAACAAAGAGTGAGGAGGGATGTTTACCTATTGGAGGAGAGGAAAAGTTCCCTGTAAGTGAAGAGACTTATGTACTACACAAGAGTTCTCCAAGTACTGAGTTCTCTGGGACGTTATTAGTTATTGCTAAATACTTGTACACTCTCTTTAGTATCATGCATTCATTACTGGAGATGTGGGACAGAGTAATCCAATGCATGGATTTTGAAGGCTCTTTTGGATTGAAGATTGTATTAGCCAAGTTTTCTTTTTTGCACCAACTCTTGCATTCTGCAACAGTACAGCAAGGATTTATTGCACCCAATTAAATGAAGACATCATTCTTGTCCTCAAGGAGGTGACAATCTTATTCATTCCATTCATGGATGTGAGGTGATCTTTAGGATTATTATTTCAGAGTTTTAAAAAGTAGTGAAAACAAATTGGTGCCTGCTATGATCTGAATGTGTCCCCCCCCTCAAATTTATATGTTGACATTCTAGTGCTCAGTATGATAGTATTAGGAGGTACAGCCTTTATGAGGCTTTAGGAGGGGATTTCTGATTTCAGTGTGTTCAGTAGGTAGGTTGCTGAAGCATGTCCAACTTCTCTAGCAACTGATAGCCCTCAGGTTCCCCTGGCTCTCCCCTTGTGAACCTTTATAGAGGAGTTTTTTCACTGAGACACCTCCTCATGAACAGCTTTCCTTGGAACCCTAGAAAGTAAGTTTTTGGTATATTGCAGATGCTGGATTTTCAGCAAGTTATACTAGTAAGAAACCACAGTGACTTCTCTGTCATCCAGCAAGCCACGGATGTGTCCCCTCTATTGAAGTCTGGATCTCAGCCCTGGTGCAGCTGCTTCCTTGGGTGTTCAATCTCACCCTGAGATCTGTTCCTTATATCTGCTATTCCTACGTTCCTTAGCGTCCTCACGCTTGCTTCCCATTCCTTCCTAACTCCAACACCCTGCTATGCTCAATCCTTTATTTTAAACTTTTCCCCTTCACATTACTATGTAATTCCTAGCTCCTGATTGGACACTAATGGATAGAATTATCTCCATTTTACAAATGAAACTCATGTCAGAAAGCAATATAAATTTGTGCAAAGTCAGACAGGTAGCAAGTGAATAACTGGGATCTGGGTACCAGCGGTATGAATTCAGAGCCTCTGCATATGCCACTGTGCTAAACTGCCTTGTACAGGAAAATAGAATGAATATACTGTGTTCTATGAAATAACCAGCTGAGTGATACAAAGCACCTTTTTTATTCTTAACTTGGGGGTGACATCTAAGCCATTACATATGTATGTTAGAACTCTATGATTCCATAGATTTCCATCACATATATTTTGAGCTGCTCACTTGCTATGATTCCTTATCTTTTCAATGGAGAAGTAGTATTAAATCATTTAAAATCTTTACTTAGATATCAAGCCCCCCATTCATGTTAATTTCTCCACCTGTTGTCATCTCTGTTTTTATTAGGTAAATAAACACTTTGTGGGAAAATTTTCTGTGCATGTATTATTTTCTGTACATATATTACTCAGTTATATAGGTAGCATGTAAATTTTGAAGTGTTTCCTCAAACCATACTTACAATTAACCATATAACCAGGTCACCAATGGTAAAAATCTTGGAACAAATAATGTGTTAATTGTGACTTTTTGACACCTTATTATTATTCTGCATTTGTAGTATGAAAAAAAGGCTAAATATTTAAAGGAATCAGAATGATAGGGTGAAAACTCAGATTAATTAGAGGTGATGGTTATTGAGAGAGAGAGAGAGACAGAGAATGATCCCTCCGTGTTAGGAACAAATAGTCTTGATTTCATCCTCAGCCTTTCTGGAATTGTTTACTTGAAAATGCAAAAACTCCATGAGACTTTGGGCTTTCTCTCTTTCCTAATATACTTTGCTCTTTATGTTTGGTTTCTCCAAAACACTGAAGAAATACTAAGCTTAATATTAAGAAATATTAAGTCAATTATCTCTCCCACTTTCAACAATAACAGCAAATCAATAGGTTCATTCCTGTAATTTGTAACTTTGCATACCTCCTCAGGAAACTTACAGGTTTTTATTTTTTTCAATGAAAACCAAAATATTGTAATTTGCTGGTTTGAAGAGAAATGATTGAATTCTGAACTGTACCACAGAAGAGTATGAATCAGTAAGCCGAGTTCCCATCTGATAGCCAAGCGAACACTGCATCTTCTAGTGTGTAACCTGGCTCTGTAATTCGTTATGGTTACCATCATTATATCCTCAATGTGACAGCTTTAGTTTTCTGAAAAGGATTTAATTGGTTAAAAAACAAATCCCCTATCCATTTCCAAGGAGCAAGCACCTGTTTTGTTCTTTCTCTCAGAGGGGGAGGATGGAAGTCAAAGCAGGAGTGCTCATGGAGACATTTGAGGGCCCTGTGGAGTGGAGATGCACCTTTTTGACCTTTTCATCTGTCTTTTCATTCCTCAACAGAAAGATTCCACAATGACAACTGGGAAGCTTACATGAAGCAGAACTGAGTTCCTGTGGTTAGTTATATGCGGTATCAGAAACAGAATTCCATGGTAAGTAGATCACCTTGAGTGTAGTATTTTTGAATATAATTTAAAGATCTCTTGGTTGCATTTATTTTTTGTTGGGTGTATATGTGTGTATTCTGAACATATGTTTACATACGGGTATAAAGTGTGTGTGTCATGCATTAGTTTATGTTTCTATAAACACAAAATGCCTAAGGTGTGGTTCAATCATGGGTCACCTATATACTGGTTATTTTGATTTTTTTCTTAACCATACCCAAAGGATATTATTTTTATCCATTTTCCCATGAATAAACCCATGTAAGTGATGTGAGGGATATTTTTTCCCCCCATTTTGTATTTTTTCAGTTAATTTTAACTTCATTATTAAGATGAATTGTAATGATGTATAAAACCCCAGAGGCAAACTGGCTTCATTTGATTTCTTCTGGTAGATGAAAAAAAATTGTAGCTGTTTCTATCTTCTGTGACATGTGTGCTGTGCTTTGTGCTTACATTTTTAATGTGCCTTTCAAAATAGAGTTGATTTGGTTCTTTCCTTTAAAATATAAAACAATAAATATTTTATAAGGAAAGGGATAGTTTTTTTTTTTCTTTTTTGGGGTAAAGCAAACTGAAACAGTAAAAATAATCTCACCCTATTAACCGGTTGAAAGCAAACAATACTGTTTTTAATTAGTTTGAGCTTCCAAAAAATATTTACTTTGGGTTGTATCTTGTTAGGCATGTGCTGTCTCTGAAAGTTTTGTCTTGGAACATCATGAAGTCTGTTCCCTGCTGAGGCTTTTGTTCTCCCAAACGAAAAGAAGGGATACAAGTAACAAATACTATCTGGAATTTACTCAAAGGAATTCATTCAAACAGACATATTATAGATGTATCATGTCATGATTTTCCTGGAGGAATTTCAGGTGCCCTCATGAAAAAATATGACACATTTTCATGCATTATGGCAGCTTTCTGTAATATAAACTTTAATTCATACGAAGAAAGGTGGCCGCTGTTTGCCAAGCTCCCTGTTCAGGCCTTAGGAGCAGGAACAGAGTTATCTGGATATTACTCCCTGTATTACATAGAACTTGTCCTCTTCCATTCATTTATGTAGCACATATTTATTGAGCACCTTCTCTGTACCTTGTATTGAAGGAGATAAAAACATGAATTAAGCACAGACCCTGCACTCAATGAACTTCGGGTCTAATGGGAGATATGGACAAGTGCATATTGTTTATATTCATGGAAGTGAAGAAGGAGAAGGAGAAGAAGAAGAAGGGAAAAAAAGGAAGAGGAGGAGGAGGAGAGGTAAGTGTAATGTGAAAGGAATGTAAGAGTTTGTAGGATCTCTTGGGAGGGGAACTTAAAGACCATTTCTTCTCTGCAGACGGCATTGAATACTGCATGGGATGACTTTTTTCTGTGATAGAGTTTAATCTCACCTGAATTTTAGGGAACAGAGGCATTTTTGGTTGCTGCTGCTTCTTCATCTTTTCTCTCTCTAGGCCTGTGACTTTTATGAACTAAAGGGGCCCCTCACCCACCCTTTTGGTAATAATCTCAAGCCTGCCTTGCCAGCCTAATTATTAGCAAATTGCTCTTGCTAGATCAATGGGCATGCTCTCAAGTCTAATAAGAATGAAAAAAGTGTTCAAAGCTGAGATATTTTTAGTCTTAACAGAGAGATTGATTTTCTATGAGATTCTGAATTAACTTAAAAAAATTTCTTTTAAATTCCAGCTAACATTTCAGGTTTGAGGCTCACCATATGAAGGAACGTTTTCTTGGATACCCCTCCTTCTCTAGCTAACTTCTCATCATTTCTCATGCTTGGGAACTCATTCACGCTTTCTTAGTAAATGTAACATCCTAATGTTATCAGCTTTTACTATATTTTTTAAAAAGTGCAACTCAGATATGTATCATGTATCATGATTCTGTAGGCTGGCTAGATGTTTTGGGATGTAATAGATCACACTAGAATGGCCTCACTAAGATGCTTGGGAACTCAGCCGGAGAAGCTGTGATGGCTGGGATCTCTTCGCATGGCTTCTCATTATTTGGAGGCAGTATGGGTCCCATAGCATGCAAGAAAGGGCAAGCCCCAATGCACACTTTTGAAGATTCTACTTCTGGCATATTGGCTAGTGTCCAATTAACTGAAGCAAGGCATAAGACCATACTCAGATTCAAGAGTTGGAGAAGAAGACTGTATCTCTTGACAGGAGAGGTGGCAAACTCACATTGCAAAAGACCATGCATACTAGGAACAAATATGAGGCCATTACCACTACACTTTGCTACACCAATTCACCCCTGGAGGTCAGCAGGAGGTAGACTCACAAGAGGAAGATATTAGGGGATAGACATTCTTGTACCTTAAAGGGCTCCAAGTGTAGATGGACTTCCCTTCCATTGCAAGTTTCATCAGCCTGCAATTCATTACCCCTTGAAGGTTTTAGAAACTGTACTAGACTAGATGTTGACAGGAGCACTCATGGCCAAGAGGGAGGCTCCAAAGCCAGAGTGGAGCTTCTTACAGAAAAAAGAAAAATGGGCACAGGATAAGATGAGCAGACAGAAGTTGATTTCATTCTGATACTATTCCCAGCAATGAGGTAGAGAGCCCAGGGCAAGTCTGGATCCTTAGCCTCACTGGAACAAACGGCAGAGGGTTTTAAACCCTGAGGGTGAGCTAGTGGAAAAGTACTGGATGATGTGAGAGCAGGTTGATCACCAGGGTTTGTGAGCACGTTTAGTTGTTCCTGAGTGTGCAAATTTCTTTTTCTGTGATTAGTCAAACTGTGTTTGCTAATTGGCACCCATGGAAGTTCAACCTACCCTCCACAGAAACTGGGAGAGTGGGACACTTTATCCTTCAGTGTTTACTTTTCAAAATGATTCCTAGGTCCTTGAGAAAAACATTTCCTGGGTTGTAAAGCTGACAAGAGTCTGGGAGAAGATTTACATACAATTCAAAGGGGCAGAGAAAGGATTTACAATGACAGGTTTTCTAAAATTAATGCTCTAAGAAAAGGGAAGTCAGGGACCTAGAGTCAGAAAGAAGCCCTGTTTAATCAGGCTGAGGGGATGGTTAAGATAATCTTGATTAAGCTGTCCAGAAGCAAAATACCCTGTTTTATACCTCTGCACAGGGTTGCCTGAGCGAAACATCTTCTTCACATAATCACTGTCAGAGAGGAGAACATTTTAACCAGTTTAATATTTTAATAACTGTTCAAAAAGTTTTGAAGGATTTTTAGGGGGAAAAAATCTCTGTTTCTATGTATAATTCATTTTTTTTTCTTTTTTTAAATTTTTTATTGGGGTATAACTGATTTATAATGTTGAGTTATTTTCAGGTATACAGCAAAGTGAATCTGTTATACAAATACATATATCCACTCTTTTTTAGATTATTTTCCCATATAGGCCATTACAGAGTATTGAGTAGAGTTCCCTGTGCTATACAGTAGGTCCTTATTAGTTATCTATTCTATATATAGTAGTGTGTATGTGTCAATCCCAATCTTCCAATTTATCCCTCTTTCCGCTTCCCACTCCAGTAACCATAAGTTTATTTTCTACAACTGTAACTCTATTTCTGTTTTGTAGATAAGTTCATTGGTAGCTTTTTTTTAGATTCCTCATATAAGAAAGATCATATACTTGTCTTTCTCTGTCTTACTTCACTCAGTATGAGATTCTATGCTATTTTCTAATGAATAGTCAATGTCTCTCACCTGAATATTTCTCTGGGTCTCTATGCATCTCTGACACAGTGATGTATCTATGGTGAGTATCATTTACTGAAATACCCATGAATGGCCAGGTAGCTGACATGTGCTCTATAGAAGAGGAAAATGAGGTTTAGAGACATTAGATGATTTGCCTAAAGTTTTATAGATCAGTACAACAAAGATGGGATTTCGACCAAAGTGTGTTTGACCACAGTGCCTAGGCTCCAAGAACTTCTCTAACAAGCCACTCTCAGTGTGAAATCTGGCCCTGGTTTACTTTGAGGGATGACCAAACTCTGTCTTAAATATTCTTTAACTTCCTGTTTCTTTCTCATTTTCACCACAGTCTGGCATCCATCCTTCCAAAACAGTTACCCTTATGCCTCCTGGCCTATGAAAACCAGATCTCAGGTAAGGTCCTGATGTCTACCTTGCAAAGGTATTGGATTGGGTATCTTTTTAATTGGGAAATGAAATGTTGATGTCCTATGAAGGAAAATTTAATCACCAGTAAAGTGGGTGAGGAAAGCATTGTTTTTGTTTGTTTACTTTCCTTGTTTGTTTTTAAACTAGTGGGGTGAGGAGGAGAGGGGAGAAGGTACCCTATCCACGGTGACTGAAGACAGCTCAGTACACCCAGCAGAGTGTAAAGCTATATATAGCCTTGCTAAGCTAGTACAAGATGTTCTAGAGGAAACATTCATATGCTCTGAGGAGTTGCATTTCTTTCTTTTTTTGTTTTTAACATCTTTATTGGAGTATAATTGCTTTACAATGGTGTGTTAGTTTCTGCTTTATAACAAAGTGAATCAGCTATACATATGCATATATCCCCATATCTCCTCCCTCTTGCACAAGAGGGAGAAGTTGCATTTCTATCAGTAGGAGAATATTAGTTTTTTTTTAGCTGTCTTGATGCAAGGAGATTTCTTAATTAATTAAAAGTTTCACGAGTACTGTTTTCTTCTAGTTGAAGTTGATGTCCCATCCAGTCTTAATGTTGTTAGTAGCAGGTCTATTCTTAAAACCATCCCTAAAAAATAATTAGCCACCTCACCAGAAACTGCTAGAACGTTCCCTCACTTTCTAGAAATTCTGTTTCATGTCATTCTTGTTTGGAACTTACCAGGCAATTAACAGTTTGCTAGTTTCTGCGAGTGGTGGAAAGAATGAACAGTGAACATGGATGTAAATATCACACTCATTTGTTTCAGGAATGGTAAAGCCAAGACTTAATTTGATAGTTAGGACAGGGAAGGAAACAAGATCCTTCTCCCCTCCTTTGATGCCCCCACATTTTATTTCTGAAATAAATACCCCATAAATAATAGGCCAGGAAATAGGATAATAAAATGGTTCAATTTTATAAATGATGATATGTAGGAAGCACGATAGAACTGGTGACTTCCTTCTAGGTTTTGGTTAAACCATTGGAGGCTTCGCTGCCCAGGAGACAGAGATGTTGGCTCTGCCCTAATTATCTCAACTGGTAAGTCTGTTTGGCCCCCAGGAAGGTGGCCAGATAATATAGAATGCGGACATTACTCTGCTCAGCTCAAACTGAGAAAACTGCTTTCCAATGCTTTTGTGGAAGTCAGAGGCTGACGGACTCACCACCATTTTAGCCTCCCTCTTACCGTGATCCCAAGTCAAGACCCCAGCCATAAACATCATCCATCTGGCACCTTCCAGGATTAAAAGAAAACCCAATAGTTCCACATCTGTGAAGATTCTGGTTACAATGAGCTGCAAATCATTCAGTAGCTTTGCTTTGGGGACCTCACAAGACAGAGAAGTAGCTCAGAAGATACTATTTTTAGAGTTCATCTCACTCATCATCTAGGCTGTGGTAAGAAAATTGTGATTAGAAATGCTCCAGAGAAGAAAAAAGGGGCATTCACTCATCTTTGGACGTTTCAGAACTCAAATTCTGTTTCCTGCAAGTTGCTGAATCCTTTCTAACTGGGCTTTGTGGGGATATCACCAGGGAAAGGGAAATGAGACAGACACTCATAAGTCATTATTTCTGAAGAATGTCTGCTCATATAATCCCTTTTGGTCTGGGCACCATAACTCAGACTCACAGCCCTCCGTGGCAGGTGGGGCAGTAAGGCATTAACTCTTGGTCAGGAGACTTGCTTCATATGTGATTCCTTCAAAACAGTGGGTTATAGGAAACTGTGTCCAGGATGAATTAACTCCTACTTTGGGGTGTATGGAGGTACAGAAAGTGGTATGAAATTGTGAGGACAAGGGGAGGGGGAAGGGTAAACTGGGAGGAAGTGAGAGAGTGGCATTGACATATATACACTACCAAATGTAAAATAGATAGCTAGTGGGAAGCAGCTGCATAGCACAGGGAGATCAGCTCGGTGCTTTGTGACCACCTAGAGGGGTGGGATAGGGAGGGTGGGAGGGAGACGCAAGAGGGAGGAGATATGGGGATATATGTATATGTATAGCTGATTCACTTTGTTATAAAGCAGAAACTAACACACCATTGTAAAGCAATTATACTCCAATAAAGATGTAAAAAAAAAAAAAAGAAAACTCCAGACCTACAGCAATGTATCATTCTTATTAGGTTACAAGAGCCTCCCAAAATCCCCAACTAAATTGTTGATTGTTACAGACCATCATAACAACAGGAGAGGGAGTTTCACTGAAGAACCAAATATTTAACCTGCCAACACATTTATTTTACATTAGCTGCTAACTCTCTTCCCCATGATATGTTGATACAATCCATCTGAGTAAAGGATATAACAGTATAATTGATGGCCTCAACACTGTAATCAGGTCAGTAAACTGCCTGATTTACTGACACTACGTGTCAAATTGTCACATACTAGGTAAAGGCGGGGGTCAGGAAACATGTTTTTACTAACTAAAAATGCTACTTGCCAATACAGAGAAACAACCATTATAACTTGTTTTTCATTGCCCTTTATGGCATATAGTTTAATCTGCATGATTTCTGCATTAATAGGCAAAAATATTTAACTGTTTGTGGGCAAATAAGGAAGCCTGCATTCTCTATAGGAGGGATTAGAGGAATGGTCTAACAAAGGGGGTGTAACTAGGTATATGACCTCAAGAAAAAGGAGTTCAAGAAACAGAGTTCAGTTAGGTCTTTGAAGAGTTAATGGAGAATCCATTTCTGTGGCAGTGGATGAGATTGTAGCTGGGTCTCTTTGCTGTGATCCAAGCAGTAAGAAACATAGAAATGCAGTAGGATAGGGCTTTCTTCCAACCACTGTCTTTCTTCCACACATGCACACACCCACTAACATGCAACTACAATGCTTCTTGGCATAGACAACATCCCCCTTATCTAATATATTTAACCAGAGAAAGGATATTATTTTGTAAGAGCAACCTTTGTAATATAGAGGCTACATGACTCACCATGATCCAACACTTTATCTTCTGTCAAAGTAGGTCCCTTTGGGAAAGATATACTTAGAAAATCATGTTTTATATTCCTATGTGGACTTTTTAGTGACAAAGTTAATTTTACCCATGAGACTTATTTTGTGAATATGTTTTTATGTACAATCATTTTCTAAATGTACTGGATTTAGCATAGCTGAGGTGATATGACTATCTTATCAAAGAAATAGACTTTTGTCATGCAAAGCATTCCTTTGGTATCGATGACTTTCAAGTATCTTTAATTATTGCAAGGACTCGATACACATTCTCTTTTAGATAACCTTTCATCTCCCTACCAAGATGCATACTTGTATTAACATCCATCTGACAGATTTTCATCCAGTTCTTAAAAATAAGGACCTCTCTTCTTATCCCAGCTTATTTCTTCATCAGTTCCCTTAAATCCATCTCCTTCCTCATCCATACAGACATTCCATTTACAAACTTTACCCCTCCCACATCATGAAATTATCTTCTGTACTGGCTCATTTTCCTCATCTTTTAGGAGACTCAAATGTATCCCATTCTCAAACTACCTATCTTGACACTGTGTTTCCTACCTGACACTGTATAAACTCTCATCTCATGTAATTTCTTACTCTGTCTTTACTCCTCTCTTCCTATAATATTAACTGTATTATTTACCTTTTACTCCTAAATTTGCTGTGACTTGCTTTTAGCCTCCCACACTCTTTGAAAACTGCTCTTGAAGATTATGAACTAACATCTAATCGCCAATTCCAGTGCACATCTTCCAATTTGCAGCTTCCAGGCTTCTCTTGTGCATGCTTGCCTGCTCTATGGGCTTGGTGTTGTATTTCTCCCAGTTGCCTTCCTCTGTCTGTGACTATTTATGCTCCTCCCAATTTTTCAAGTGTTGGTGAAGCCCAAGCTTCTGACTTTTGCCCAATGTCCTTCTAATTTTACATATTCTCCTTTAGTGATATCATCTAGCTCCAGCCCTTTCCTCCATGGCTCCCAATGCATATCTTTAGGCTACGCTTTTCTTTAAGTTGCTCTAGGTAAGCTTGCTGGACATTTAGATGTCCCACACACTGCATAAACTCAGTATGTCCCAAACTAAACTTATTAATCCCTCCAACTAGAATTTAGAATCACTATTCCACCAGCATTTTTTTAGAAATTCATAAGTACCAAAATTTATAAAGAATAATTTAGCAATTGCTATCATATCTGAGCAGTAGAAAGATACGTTTTTGGTCCAGGTTCAGGGGCAGGACAGTGTTATCCGCATTCCCAGTTTTATATAAGAAGACTAGATCTCATTTCCTACTATATTCAAAGAAGCCCTACAACTCCTGACTTTGCATGGATATAAAACCCCAGCCTTTAATTAAGGACTATCTTTCTAGTTCCTCCTTTGTCTTAGCTTTCTCTTATTACCTCCCTCAAACCTCATCCCAAATTTCATGAAGAGCAATCTGGCTCCTGGAGATTTTTTAAAAATTAAATGTAGTTACCCAGAATTCTGTGTATTTGCAGTGTTTGTGTATGAAGAACCGATGGGGAATGGAGGGAGGTATTTTTGTATCTGCTTTGCTTGAATTGTTACTTTACATGGGAACACCAACAGGCACCCAGTGAATCATTGAGTCCCAGACAAACTTCCCTGACTTCATTATGCAGTCGTCATCCTACATTCTTACAGTAACAGAGTTAATTTTTAATTAGTCATCAGAGTAGTAACTGGCATGAAGTAGCCTACAGGCATGAAAAGCAAAAAATGACTAACAGCCTTCATATCTTTGAAATATTAACTAATCCATTAATTTTACCTGTTAAAATCAACTTTATTGAAGAATAATATTTATAGTCAACAAAATGAACCCATTTTAAGTATGGAGTTCAGCGAGTTTTTAACTCACTGGATCCCCATACTAATTAAAAGAAGGAATATTTTTACCACACCCCAAATTTCCCTCATGCTCTGTATTAATTTGCTAGGATTGCCATAACAAAGCATTACAAGCTGGGTGGCTTAAACAACAGAATATATCGTTTCACAGTTTTGGTGGCTAGAAGTCTGAGACAAGGTGGTGGAAGGGTTGGCTCCTTCTAAGGGTTGTGAGGAAGAATTCATTCCTTGTCTGTGTCCTAGCTTCTGCTGGCTTGCTGGCAATCTTTGGTGTTTTTTGGCTTGTTGATGAATCACCTGATCTCTGCCTTAATCTTCACATGGCATTCTCTCTGTGTGCCTGTATGTCTCTGTGTCCTAGTTTCCCTGTTTTATAAGGACATGGGTCATATTGCTTAAGAGCCTAATGGTCTCATCTTAACTTCTATATTTGCAAAGACCTTATTTCCAAATAAGGTCATGTTCTGATGCACTGGAGTTAAGAAGCTAAACATATCTTTTACCACCACTCTCCTTTTCCTGAGAGCATTCCCCCGTATACCATGTGAAAAAGAGTCCCCGTTGAGTGCTAGAAATGTTCAAGCAGAGTCAGGAGGCACTATTTATTGCATGAACAGGTGGTTCAAATTTCCACGTCACCTGTCTCAAAAAATATTTATGGTTTCTGTGTGGTTTCCTTCAACAACCAACAGAGTTCAATATGTAACTACTAGGCAAGAGTGAATCATCACTGCATTAAACCTTCTCACAGGTGGTCATGAAGAAAAGTTAATAAATCTTCCCAGTGGGCAGAGCTGCAAGCCAGGTACTTGGATGTTCATGCTGTATAAATAAAGAACTGGGCTAAGCTATGGTTATACATGGACTTCTGTGCCATGGTAAATAGTTTGGTTATTCAGGAATATTGTAAGAGCAAGGTTAGACAACCAGAAACAAGTTTAAGGAAGAGACATGTGGATAGACTTTCTGCCCATGTGGAATGGGCAGAAATACTGAAAATATTTGTGCCTCATGTCCTACTAGCATGTACCTCAGAGGAGTCACTAAATATCAGCTGCATAAGGTGACTCATCTTGTGGATATTAGCCAGTCTTTTTCCTTGGTTATCCTAGTACTTAGACAATGGGCCTGTGAATAGAGTAGTGATAATGGCTGCCTGTCACTGAGGCTGATGATATCTGACTCCTCTCCTGCCAGCAGAGATCGACACTAAGCCCTTGATTTAATATCATCCCTCAGAAAGACCAGGTATCTACCTAGGGGAAGGATGATTATACCAGACCCATTCAACCCTGGAATTGTCGATCCACATCCCATATTTCATATATGGGTTTGCTTTCTCTATCTGCAGTGCCTTTGCCAACACTATTCTTTGAGGGCTTTGAATGCCTGAGTTACCAATATCTTATCTGCATAACTTTGCCTCAGACCACAGGATACTTTTTCTCATAAAGGTGGTATGACTATGGTTGCATGACCACCCATGGGGTCCCCTGTTACTGCCTTGTCTACATCATGTGGAAAAAACTTGCCTAATAGGACGATAGAATGGCTTATTAAGAGCTCAGTTAAGGAACCAGCTTGAGTATCACACCTTAAAAGGTACAGGACCTATCCTCAAGGATGCAGTTTGTACACTGAATATTTTTACTATGTACGCAATAGCTAAACTACATGGATTTGGGAACTATGTGTGGCAGTAGGATTGGCTCTCTCACTGTCTCTTCCAGTGACTCGCTTGGGGAATTTGTTGCTCATCTATGCAAACTTAGGATCTGCTAGATTAAAAGTCCTCCTTCTCAGGGCTGGTGAAGTAATGCTTTGACAAAGGGATACAGTAGTGGATCCATTAAGCCTGAAGCTATGACTCCCACTTGAACATTTTGGGATCCTTGTGCTATTGAACCAGTAAAAAAGGAATTACCCTACTGGTAATTTCAATGAGCTTTATCATTATGTCCCAGTGAGGATCTAGGTTTACCACTACACAAATGAGGACAGAAAGAAGTAGGTCTAAAATCCAGGAAACTCACCAAGTCATCTTTTGATACCTTTAAACTCAGTGATAATCACACATTGAAAATTGTAACAGCAGCAGTCCCAGGGTAAAGCACCTGAGGACTCTGAAGCCTCAGGATTGAAGGTCTGGGTCACCTTGCCAGGCAAGCAAATTAGATCAACTACTGATCAAATCAGCAAAGTGCTAATTAAGGGTAAGACAATCCAGAAGAAATAATGAAATAATTAAGTTAAATGATTGCTCTTGTTTTGTGCTCTGATTTTGGGGTGAGTGTGGGCTAAGACTCTTAGGAACTGATGAAACCTATAGAGGGTGAGGCTAATGGGATTCACTTTCTCTTCATTCTTACCCATTTCCCCCCCATCATTCTTCTTTTGTTCCTTTTTGTGAACTTTTCTTTTAGGGTCTATGCTAGTCTACATCCAGTGCCAGCTCCTTATATCAGCGTTGACAGATTATTTGGAAAGCATTCTGAATCTTTGTAAATTTTTTAACTTATAAAATACATGAGGCATATAGAGAAGTATAAAGAATAATATTGCAAACATCCATTATACCCACCAAATAAAATGTTGCAGATTCAGTTGAAGTCATTTCTTAATGCTTCTCCGAACCACTGTGTGCTCCCCTCAGAGATAACTACCCTGCTGAAACTGGTATATATATCTCCATATACATGTATTCACAAATAGTATGTAGCTTTATGTGTTTTGAAAATTAAACAAATTATATCACATGGTATATATTTTTCTCTGTAATATATTTTTTATTCAACATGTTTTTGAGATATATTTTTGTTGATTAGCCTAGATTTTTTTAAAGTCCAGAGGTTGGTGGGTTTTTTTTTTTTTTTTTTGGACCATTACCTTAATTGTCAGTGTTCTAAAGTCATCAACTCTTCATGTAATTCTAGAATGTTTCATTCTCATTAGCAGAGCTCCTTGTAATTCTGGAACAAAAGAGACTCACTTTATTCCAATCTAAGACATGCATCAGAAAATGAATGACTGATACAGACGAATGGCTTGTTTTCTCTACCATGCAGTATTGTGGTGCTAGGGTTCAGGAAAATTCTTGTGGATTTCAGCTTTTCAAGAAAATAATTCCAGATTGAGATCCAGAAAATTTAACAGAAGTTATTGACTCTCTTACCCAATTCCTTGCCAATAATTATTGAAGATAAATTAGTTCTGCTTGCTTTTGTCTTCTTTTTCCAAGAGATTTTCCCATTCTCACTGCTAAAAAATGTATTAGGAAGCAATAAGAAAAAAACCAAAGGATGAACAAAGCTTCATTGGGTAACCAGGGAATAACTCTAAAATTCTTACAGAGAGCTACCACAGTGAATGAAAAGAATAAATAAACCACAACTAACATAAAAAACAGCACCTCTATTAAACATAACTATACCATGGAGCTATTGTGCTATACACTTTCTTTCCTCTTAAAAGAAATTTATGTTAAACAGAGTTTTAGAGGTCTAACGAAGTCCTTATAAACACAACTACTCTCCAGAAATTTAGAATCCATGTCAATTTTTGAAGTTTTAGTTTTTGTTCTGATTTAAAAATAAATTCCCAGTTAAAGGAAAGAAAGGACCAGAGGGGAACTGTTGAGACAAGAGATCTGGGTGGGTCCCAAAGAGGTGTGCTGGTCCCAAAGAGTCATTAGAGCTGTTCATCCCAGGTATCCCGTTATATCCAGTATCTAATTCCATCCAATATATCGCCGCTACTCGAGGAAACATAGTAGGATTGCATTTCTCAGTCCTCTTCAGATTGCACGTGGCCGTATGACTTACACTGACAAGTGCAGTGGGAGTGGGAGTGATATGTGTAACTTTAAGTGCCGCGGTGTGACTTGCCACCTTCCCTTCCCCCTGGAGTGGATTTTGTGGGAGCGTATCTTAGGATGAAGCCTCCATCAGCCTGAGTCCCTGAGTGAGTACAAGGGGCAGAGCTTCCCTTACAACCTGCGTGGGACACAGAATGATTGAGAAGCGGACATCTGTTGTGTTAAGCAGTTGAGGTTTGGGAGGTGTGTGTGTGTGTGTGTGTGTGTGTGTGTGTGTGTTAGATTTCAGCAGGCCTTAAAAATAGAGCCTTAAGTTCCTATCAGAAGTCTAGCTAAAAAAAAAAAAAAAAAAAAAGAAGTCTAGCTGATGGAGTGCTCAGACTCTGAGGTCAGATTTCCCGGGTTGGAATCCCAGCTCTGCCACTGACCAGCTATGCAGTCTTGGGCAAGTTAATTGCCTTTCTGTACCTGAGTTTCCTTATTTGGGAGCAAAATAAAGAATACTTAAATGGGAAGAATAATAGTATTCTGCACAGTGTTATGAGGATTAAATAAGTTAATATTTGTAAAGTGTTAAAGACAGTTTTTGGCACACAGATAACATATAAATGTTAGTTTTCTCCCTCTCTCCCTCTTTCCCTCCCTCCCTCTCATGTCAGGCCTGCCCTAAGAGATAATCCATGACAAAGAAATGAGCAAAATACTAACCTGCAAGGATTATAGGAGGCCTCCTTTCATCATAACTGCTTAAGTGCATTGACTGTAGTTATATCTGTGCCCCTGTGAGGTAACTAGTCTTTTAATATTACCCGACTTCCAAATAACTAGCTTCATACGAGTTCCCCTCCCCAATCATGCTCTTCCCGCCCCCTCTTCCCCAGAGAAGGGACCACCAAACATTCAGGAAGAGAGCTAACTAATTAACTTTTAAACTTGGTTTCATCTTCTTACCCACAGCAAATCTAGAAACATCTCTGTGCTATCTGGGTGAGTGCTGCAGGTTTTAAAGCCATCTTTTAATATATTCACCTGATTTTAAAGACAAAAACCTCCCTGGAACATTTAACCACGGGCAGCACTTTTGCTTTTCTGAGTGGCTGCTCCCTGAACTTATCTGAAGCTGCTGTTAGAGGTAGTTGGGGTATATTTCCAAAGATTCAAGTTCTGTGCCAGACCATTAAGCCTTTGAGGTCCAAGAAAAACCACAAAGGATTGCTGGTGTCAGGACTGAGGGAGAAACAATCTTTGAAATATAGGAGAGGATAAAAAGCAAAGCCTCTGCGGGTATGTCTTTCCCAATCCGATAAAAATACAACCCAAGTGGACAATAAAGGCGGGCTTTGCAAAGCTGCTGCCCCGTGGGGTGGAAAAGTAGTCGGGGGAGGGTCACAGAAAGGGGGATAAAAACCATCCTGGTGCATTGAGACCTAAGCCTGATGTTTAATTATAGTGTTACCACAAAGTTCTTTCCAGTCCGTGTTGGTGACCAAAAAGGAACAGAGTGACAAGAGCGCACAGGTAGACATTTTAGAGGATCCTGGGTACAGAAGCTCTGTTCTCTGTTTAGAAAGTCTCTCAAAACCCTCAGTTCTAAATCACAGGTTTCATCTTCATGGCTCATCAAAAGATCACAAATTTCAGTTTTTCCTCCAGGATGCTGACGAGAACATTCAACCAGAAATAAGGTCACTGGCAAAGTGATTCAGGGTTTATTGGATTCTTAAGGTTGTTTTCCAGGGATATTTATAAGAGAAATGTAATTTTGGAAAGAAAAATATGTTGTGAATTGACGGTAGTTCTTTCTGGCCCCAGATCTTTATTAAGGCAAAAGCATTGCTGCAATACAGAAGAATTTGAGTCTCAGCTTTAACTTTTTTTCACATAAAAATGCACCAACCACAGTGTTCTGTAGAAGGACCTGGAGTTTTTAATGCCTTTAGTTTTGTGGTTTCCTGATTTACATAGGGCATTGTGCATAAATATGCAGCGCCCCACTTCGTTGATAAAGATAGGCTTTCCTATTTTATGGGCCTGCATACATTGTACTGAATTTCTCCACAAGAGTCAAAATTTATGTTGAAGGCTGATCCAAGGAAAAGTGACTTGAGAGGATGTCTCCAAAAGTAGCAGAAGTGCCCACTTTAATTGTAGTTTCTGATAGATGAGCTGAGTAGATAAGGTCATAAGACATATATTAATGACAATAATATGGATACTTTTATTAAAAATCAGGAAATTATAGATCACAGAGAACACTATCCATTTATCATGACTTTTCATATAGAATTTTCTATTTACTTCCACTCAAGAGATTTGTCATGATTCAAAATGTCTTCAAAAACAACTTTAGGAGATGGCCTATAAATTTTCCATAGTCTCAGCCTTGCTTTCTGAGTATGGACATGTGAAACACAGATCTATTTTTTTTCAATTTCTTAAATTAAAAAAAGTTTTAAATTAAAATATTTTTATTTTTGGCTGCATTGGGTCTTTGTTGTTGCGTGCAGGCTTTCTCTAGTTGTGGTGAGCGGGGGCTACTCTTCGTCGCAGGGTGCAGGCTTCTCATTGCGGTGGCTTCTCTTGTTGTGGAGCACAGGCTCTAGGCGCGTGGGCTTCAGTAGTTGTGGCTCATGGGCTCTAAAGCACAGGCTCAGTAGCTGTGGCGCATGGGCTTAGTTGCTCCAAGGCACAGGGGATCTTCCCAGACCAGGGCTCGAACCCGTGTCCCCTGCACTGGCAGGCAGATTCTTAACCACTGTGCCACCAGGGAAGCCCAAACACAGATCTTTTTTAATGGAGTCTAGTCAGAACTGTATATGACTTCATTTTGTCCAATTCCATGTTTCATCTCAGCTCTTATTATAATTCCTTTGGGTAAGATATTGTTCAAGCTCTTGGTAAAAGTTTTACATCATACTTCCTTTCCTTTCATCATCCTTCGTTTCTTCTTTGATCTCATCCTACTCCTCCTTTTCCTCATCCACTGCATTTAACGCTGCTATTGAGTACCTTCTAAAATAATAAAATTCCAGACTAAGAAACTTTCATCTTTTTAAGTCTCATTTTGGACTCATGACATAGCAGCAGTGATATGGAGGCTATTAGAGTAGATTTATGCATCAAACAAGAGCTTGTAGCCAAGTGTCTGAGGTCAGTAGTGTTGGGAAACCTAAAGCACACCATCTGCATCCAAAGAATTTACAGACAAGTATGTTGTTAAGACAGGATAGTAGGAGAGTAGGGTAAATTGTTCAAAATCCTACACGACTTTCTCCCTTATAAAGAGTTACCTCGGGCTTCCCTGGTGGCACAGTTGTTAAGAATCCATCTGCCAATGCAGGGGACACGGGTTCGAGCCCTGATGCAGGAAGATCCCACATGCCGTGAAGCAACTAAGCCCATGTGCCACAACTACTGAGCCTGTGCTCTAGAGCCCGTGAGCCACAACTACTGAGCCCACATGGCACAACTACTGAAGCCCGCGTGCCTAGAGCCTGTGCTCTGCACAAGAGAAGCCACCGCAGTGAGAAACCCCCGCACCACAACGAAGAGCAACCCCTGCTCACTGCAACCAGAGAAAAGTGCGTGTGCAGCAATGAAGACCCAACGCAGCCAAAAATAAAATAAAAATAAATAAAATAAAATTTTAAAAAGTTACCTCACTCCACCCATACACAAAAGGGAGGAGAGTTTAAGTGTTTCATTTCTTTCTGTCTGTTTGAAATTTCTTTGTTTCTAAACAGAAATTGTCTTTCAGCAAGTGGGAGTTTATATTAAATTCATTCTATTCATAATGCATTAGAAATCTAAAATATAATTTTCCTAAACCACATTGGGAGAAATATTGAAAACCAGACATGGGATGATATGAAAATAGTATCTGAGTGAAAGCATCACCGTGGGAGACTGGTGTGCATGAGTATGACATTTCTCATTTGACCAGAGTTGACTGTAGAAGCTGTTAATTTGGGTTTACATGGCGCAACCAGAACAACAGTTTAAAAACCAGTTGGATTTAATGCTTTTTTTTTTTTAAACTGAGTTTATCTTTTAAGCAAATAGACGGGTTAAAAGGGTCGGGGTGGTTGCGTGATGCACGGAAAACAACTCCAGACCAGACCCATAGTGAGGTTTGGGCACATGGCCCTTAACTTGACCCCATGTAACTTTGACCGCACTTTTGATTTCCCTTTAGTTCTTTGAGGTTGTTTGTGTTTTTCATGATACTCTGTATTGATGAACAACTCGAAACATATTTGCCACAGTAAGATAGTTTTCCTTAACCAATTTACTTTTCCAGCACGGTATTTTTTTTCTCATCTGCTTAAAGAACCCTATTGTTTTTAAGGCTAAGCCTCTTACCCTGGCTTTCAATGATTTATGGAACTATCTATGATAAATGTCTGGGGAGGGAGTTAGGGACTCAGCACTCATTCTTATGCCTTTTCTGCTTTTTCCTGTGTGGCAGAGGCTACAAGCCTTGGAACTACATTTTGTAGACCACTTCGACACCTGTGTTTTAGATAGAGTGACCTTTTGCCTAGTAGTCACACAAGCAAGATTTAGAAAGAAGAAGAGAGGCAGAAGCTATTTTATTCTTACTCTGACACTAGACTATGGGTTTTACAGAGATGAGTTTTTTAATGATCTCTGTTTTTGTTTGCTATTCGCCTGCCACAGGCATGTGGAGGAACTATGAAATGCTGCTGGTTTTCTGCAGGTTCTTAGCCTCTGGACGTGAGTTTCTGACTCTGTCCAACCCATTCCATAATTTGTAAGCTCTTAATTTCCTGTACTACTGTATTCTTTTCTGTTTTAAATACATAGAACAGCTTCTCTTTTTCTAACTGAACCCTGACTATGTAATATAAACCCTCCTCTAATGAAGATGTTTAAAACCAAAGGTAAAACATGGACTTACTCCACATGATGGTGGACTATCTTGTCTCTCCCTTTTTTCTACCCATTCAAATCCATCTAAGTCTGTCTCCATGCAACATTTCCTGCTTCTGAGTCCCCACTAAATCCATATTTCTTAACTCTTCCAGTGGTAGTAGCCTGCAGAGAACAATTCCTCAGTTGCAATTTTATTCCTCTTTTGTATTGTTCCTTTTTCTTTATCACATTTGTCTCTTTAGTATCCCTCTTTAAATCGTAAACTCCAAGAGAACCAGTCTATTTAAAAATTTTTTTCTTCTGATTCCTTTACAGAGACAGTACAGTATGACATATATAATGCAATTATAATACTAAAAAAAAAGAAAAAGAAAAAGAAAAAAAAAACCCTCTGTGGTTTTGTTTTCTAATCGTGAAAGTTATATATACTTATGATACACATATATAAGAAAGTAACAGATAATATTCTTAATTTTCTAATTCAGAAAGGATCACTATTAACATATCAGTTCATAACAATCAATTTATTCATGAGTATTTAAGTATAACTTGAATTAGGAATAGCAATAAAGTTTTGTATTTCATTTTCTTCTACTAACATCATAAAACAAACATTTTGTCATCATTAAAAACTTCACATAAGCATTGAGATGGATTTATAGCAGTTTACTGTACACGTGCCATCATTTATTTAACAAATCCTCTATTGCTGAATATATATTTAGGTTGTTTCTACATTTTTAACTATAAATAATGTTGCAGTAAAAATAATTGCACAAAAATCTTCTTAGCATCACAAAAAAAATTCTCAGCATATTATTAAGATTAGAGATATTTAGGGGTTATCTATTAAAATACATCTATTAAAAATAAATAGTATTATAAGTGACTTGCAGAGAGCTATGAGAGTGCAGAGGAGAAAGCAAAGAATTCTTTGGTAGGGTGGCTTTCCTCAGATATTGATTTAGTAAATAGTAAATAAATAAATGATTCAATGAATGAGCAAAACAATCCTGCTGCAAATCCCTTTCATGTATGGCACATAAATAAAATAGTTGAATGCTGTATTTAGAAATGTGCTTTATATTAACATGTGTCACTTATACCTACACCATTAGTTTTACTCTATCCTGAATCTACTATTGATTTTGAAGCTTCTCTTGAATAAAAAGTTGATCAAAGTCTAGTACATATTAGCACTATCAAATGAAGAATCCAGTCAAGGACGTTATCTCACCACTCATTTTAATTTAAGAACAAATCACTTAAGCTCAGTGAAATCCAGACTAGGGTAGATACTGAGGGCCCTAGAAAGACAAGTAGGTGGCACTTTGGCCTTGTGGTCTGCCTGAGTAGAACAGATTGCCTGCCGGAAAAGCAGGAAGGACAGCACCATGGCGTGTTGATGTGGGCAAATGCAAATGTTCTGGGCTAAAGTGGAATTACTTTGTGGCTTAATCATTTTAGGGACCTGCTGTCTGGACTATACCCTAGATGAGCAATATGATGAGATAATTTCTCAATTGAGGGAGTTGCAGTGGTTAAACAAAGATAGCTATTTCCAAGTTAGCCTCTGGGCAGTCAATTCCCAGAATTGGCATTTAGCATATCAGATACTGATAGTTTCTTTTTACCATATTGGTGCTTTTAAAAAATGGAAAACCACATCAAATACCAATCTAATATGGCAGGAAATAAAGGTCAAATTTCATATAATAAAGGAAATCAATTTGTTCTGCCGACAATCCCTAGAACTTCAGCGCTCAGGATGTTGAAAGATAGCTGCGTGATGAAAAACATGAGAGGGAGAAGCTTCTTAAAAGTTACAACAAATCTGATAAGCAAGATTTCTTTAAAAAAATGTTCCAGAAGGAAATCCTGAAGGAAGCAAAACACAGCATAAAATAATGTTGGTTTAGGTAATGAAGTTTGGGTTCACCTTGCAGAAACTTGTAGACAGCCTTCTCTTTTGTTTGGCATGAGTGATTAATAGCTGGTTCGGCCCATAATTTGTCATCTCACACACTGGGCTCTGGGCACACTGATGTTTGTGCGGCCAACACAGCTCTTCCTTTGGCACTGGATCTTGACAGGAACAGTACTCAAGACAGAGCATATATTCTATTGGTGCGCCGCTCTGGGTGACCTAGGAGTAGGGAAGTGGTAGATCTTCCAAAATGCCTTAACAGTGGGTTGCAAATGAGAAGTTCACTCTTGAAGACAATAATAGGAGATATTTTTAAAGACTGCTTAATATGAATCTGGCACTGTTTTAAGTGCTTTGCATATATTAACTCATTTAGTCCTCACAACAACCATAAGAGAGAGCCACTGTTATGATCTCCTACAGATGAGGAAACTAACTCATAGAGATAGAACTCAAGGAATCTTCCCAAGTCACAGAGCTGAAATTTCTGGGATGCAGCACAACACTCTTTTCCTTAGAAATCTCTCTGATGACTTCCAATACATGTGTCAACTAAATCTTTACCAATCTGGCTTCAACCATCTTCTCTGTCTCATCCCCTATTACTACACAGTACACTCTATTCTAGGAGCTCAGATGATGTGCCATTTCCAAAATTTGTCTTGTCCCACCCTATCCACATCTATCTGACATATTCCTTCACTCTTTCACTGCCTGGCAAGTTTCAACTTCAAAGTTCAAGTGAAATATCTCCTATTTCTAAAGTGGTCATAGATGTCTCCTTTGCAGGAGAGCAGAATTATTCTCTCCTCTGTTCTCCAGTGCCTTTCTTCCTTGCCCTGATTAGCACTAACCATGTTGTATTATTTGTCATTTTGACTATCTCTATCTTTCAAGTGGCATTCCTTCAGAACAAGAGCAAGAACAATGTGCTACTCATTTTTTAAAAGATGCCCCATCTGTGGCAGAATGTGTGGTATCAAATATATACTTGATAGGCTTATGTTGAGTTAATAATAGCAAATAAATGGTTAGCAACACAAATGGATTACCAAACACCAGAAGAGTGGGAACATTACCAGACAAATTAGGAATAAATGGTACTTATTTACTTAAACTTAAAGGTAATACCTGTGTTTCTCATCTAATTACTTTATATATATATGTGTATATATATATATACACACATATATACATATGTGTGTGTGTGTGTGTGTGTGTGTATATATATATATATACACACACACACACATATATACATATGTATATATCTGGAGTTAGTACCCAAAATTGGCCTTGAGCTATTCTTCCCAGAATGCATTCCCCTGACTTTTGCTTAATTGCTACCTTCAACTTTTTGCTGATGCTTTCAGCAATCCATGTCCCTCTGGTGTAGTCATTTTCCATATTGATCATTGACCATGAGGCCAGAAGAACAGCTACTGGTGAAGGCTCAGCACTCAGTCCTCATCCTTCTCTCCCTCACTGGCCTCTGCTTCTCTGTGCAGTTTATTTCATCCTTCCATGAATATTCATGGACACCTTCTATGAGACATCATTCTATGGGTTTGGTACAGAGATTAGAACAAGAAAGACACAGTTCCCTACCTCATGGGGTGGGGGGAGTGGGCATTGGAAAAGTGCACAAGTAGCCACTGTTTTGAGGTCTTGGCTTCTCTGCCTCCACTCTTCTGATTCCACTCTTGGTGAGATCAGTTGCCAAGAGTACGAACTTTGGTTGTGATCTGTAAGTGTGAAGGGGTTAGGAGAGGGTCTGGTGTGGCTGGTGTAGCAAGTAAAATCAGAGGGAAGCAGTGTGAGAGAGGCCTGTCTAGCAAGGAGAAAATAGGGAGAAATTCAGCCAGAATCTAGCTAAGCTCTCTTCTAAATGGAAATACTCATCATTTTGAGAACAGCGACAAACAAAATGCAGGAAAGAAAAATAAATACAATAACAAACAGCATTTATCGTACAATACTGTTCTAAATATTTTGCAAATATTACCTCATAAAACACTATTAGATAAACAGTAGTATTTTTCCTATTTTACAGGTGAAAAGACTGAAGTACAGAGAAGCGATGTAAGCAAATGAGTGATGAAGGTAGGATTTAACAAACGTAGAACAAAAAAGTCCTTGTCCTGAATTATCGAATGATATTGTCTCTTAACAAAATACTTCTTTAAGTAAAAGCAGATGTAAATTATCTTACTACATTACAGGAAATCAAGGACATTTTATATGCCTTGAAAAATGGTTCAGCTAAATTTTAGTTACTATGAGTTGATTTTCTGGAATATGGATAATTGAAGAATTTCAGCTTTGCTTCCTCTCCCATGTCTTTTGCTCTGCTGATATGACTTATAGGAAAGGAAACAAAGGAGAAAAACTAATTGCACCATTTCATAGAGGCCTAACCACTCAATACTCCTCCATGTCCTGCTGCCAGGCAAATTTTAAAAATTGATACCATATATAAAAAACAATTTTGTGTGAAAATTTGTAGAATTTATTAGTAGAATTCTGGATGGTCACTAGGGTGGATTATGGGGCGAGGAGGTGGTGAAGCTGAAGACTGTCTTCACATGGGAAACAGGCACTGAGTTTGGGACATAGCAGCTGTAGTAGGGAGTTGGGGAGAGTTCCAAAGACTCTAAGCAGATGGGCATTTACTATAGAATAAATGTAACTACCAAGAAAAATCAGTCTTAATAATGGTTTAGAAAAAGGGTCAACCAACTTTCTCTGTAAAGGGCCATGTGGTAAATATTTTTAAGGTTCTGGGACACATGTTCTCAACTCGTGGGGACAACTACTTAACTCTGCCACAGTAGCACACATGCAACTGAGAAAATGCTTGAATGAATGAGTGTGGCTGTGTTCCAATAAAACTTTATTAAAACAGATAGTGGACCAGATTTGGCCTGTGGGCCATAGTCTGTGGGACCTTGGTTTAGGACCATAGGTGAACGAAACACTTGCCACTGAAGAGTATAACTTGTCTCCCTACCATTTACTGTGCTTCTCTTAAACAGTGCTGAATAAAAAGATATTGGTCAGGGTTCAAAGAAGAACTTCTCTGATTGGAATTCTGAGAAGTTCTACTTTGAAGAAAGGTAACAGGCTAGGTGCTAGAAGTAAATATAAAAATGAAGAAGAATGGTCTAAAGTCCAAGAAAAGGTGTTGGGAAGCAGATAAGGAAGCAACTTTCTCTTTTGAAGGCTCAGGGCCTAGGATTCTGACTGCCAGTTGTGGGAGACAGGGAAGATGCATAGCAATGGCTTCATGATCTAAGGCCTAAAGACCTGATCCAAGATTCTTATAGGAGAAAAATGGTGGAGCCTCCATTGCTAGCTGCAGTGCCATTCCAAGTCTGTCCCAGGATCAAAGGGAGATAGGATAGAGGCCAGGAAATCTTCTGAGGCTTAAGTATCTGGTAAAATATGAGGCTGGCATAACTTAACTACCTTAGGATACATAGTATGTAGACTTATTGGTTTCTATATTTTTATACTTTATGTTTCTTTCACTTTTAAATATTTTCCTCATTTTTTTTCCATAAAAAGATTCTTTTGGAAAGACTTCAAGTTTCATCTTTCCTAAACATATCTTTGCCTAGTCTCCTCTCTGTCAACTACCACTGCCTGCATTCAGGTCCTCAGGTTTCTAGCCTGGATTATTGGAACAGGTTCATAGCTGATCTTGTCGCCTCTGGCCAGAGACTTGGATGACCTCCTCCACTCTGTAATCTATCTAATATGTGAAATCTGACCACTTCTTGCTTCAAGACCTTCAGTGACTCCCCACTATGTACAGAAAAGGGCTCAAGGTTGAGAGGCGCCTCACTATTTTGCCTTCGTCTACTTCTCCAGAATTCCTTTGCCACTGACTACTTTGAACTTCCTATTTGAGTAACATCAAATCGTTTTTAGTTTCTTTCCATGCTGAGCTCTTTCTTGCCTCTGTACATTTGGCCATGCCAAGATCCTCACTTCTTGACCTATCTGCCTGACTCTCATCCATCATTTATGGACTCAGAATCCATTAGTTTCTCACAGTCGGTGCACATTTCTCTCATTGTGTTAAAGCATTATTTCCTTACCCTCACCTCAAGTGGATTGTGAGCAGGACCTGTATTCTTATGTCTGTGGCATAGGGCCTGGCATATACTATGTATGTTTTCAAATCAATCACAAATGAATATGTTATCTGTGATAACTAGGTCAACAGAATGCTTTTATGGATGAGATTCACAACAGGGAAAGAGGAAAGAAGTCAAAACTTGGAACAGAGAAAATAGATAGAGCTTGGATACTAACTGCTTTCAGTCTAGGATGAGTTATGGATTAACAATAGATGCAGGGTATATAAGTAAATAAAATACAAGTCCTTCCACATAGCTTCTTCCTATTTTTTTTTTTTTTTTGGAAAAAATAGCATTTAATATAAGAGTTTGTATGCTGCAGTTTAAGGAGATTTTGGCCTCTGTATTAGTCCTGAGCAACACAGGTACTCAGAGGAATGTACCCCTAATTTTTCCCCTGTCTTAATTAATGTTGTTAACTTTTAATGTTAACCTCTGCCTTGGGTCTGCAGGCATTCAAAATAATTTGTTTGGGCATTTTAATGTGCAGAAAAAGTATATACGGACTCATTTCAAAAAGCCTAATCCTTAAGCCTTTTCTGCTTATCTGTAGCACTTATCTGTAGCTGTTGCCATGCTAGCTCATTACCATGGTGATAGTTGGTGGTGCTATCCCTAAAGTTTCCTGTGTAATTCAATAAAAATATCAATAATGACTATTTGTTATTGTTTATGTCTGACGTCATGCTAAGCACTTCACATGCATTATTCCACTTAATCACAGTAGCTCTATGATGCAAATTAGGAGTCTGAGGCCCAGGGCCACCCAGCGGCAGAGCCAAGATTCTGACTCCGGTGACTATGCTCTTTATCATCACACTATGCATTTGCTCTAATTTATTAATTCCCTTAGGTTTTCCTCTTTCAGATGGCTTTAGTTAACACAGCCACGGTGAGATCTGCACACATACTGGAAATAGCATGAGCTGCTAATCCCAACCCTCCACTGACTAAGTCAGTTTCTCGTTTCAAGCTCAGGCTCAAAGCATAGACTCTTTTATGCGATTTCTGGCGGCAAGCAGGTGAAAGGAAGAATTCAAAACCATGTCCTTTGTTGGGAGAAGCACATCAAGTAGTTGGGAGGAAATGGGGCTGCCTTTCTGACATAGTTCCATTCAGCCCACAGTGTAGTCTCTTAGAGAGCAGCACTGAAGTCTTTCCCATAATTGCCTGCCTGGAAGGTGGAAAATTGGGATGTGTGATGTCACAGCAAATGCGGGCATGCTGAAGCCAATATTCCACATCAGTGAAATGGCTCAGGGGTTAGCTAGGCATCCTCAACCCATTTTCACATTTAGTTTTTCTTCAAAAGGATATTGTATAAAATATACAACAATAACCCACATCTTATCTTAAAGTGCTTTCTTCTGACAGTGCTTATTAGCACGTGATTAGAGTTGAAAACAGAAAATAATCCTTCTTCAGTTGCTGATCTGCAGTGTGAGATGCAGTCAGGTAACCTACCCCAGGATTAACCAAGGCACAAGTATTTATTAAGCATCTGTTAGCAGCCCAGCATGAATTTTTGTGCTTTGGATATCAAAAGAGTACTGAGAACAAGGTTTTAGCTTAATCTGAGCAATACACAAGTCAAAACAATGCATTTCAGTGCTTAAATAGCTTGTAGAAACTATGGCAATTGAGAAGACAGATGAATGACAGCTGGACTGGTGGGGCATAGTGGGCAATTGCTCTCACTGCCCACAATCTACTTATTTTTTTTCTAACATGATGCAGATTTTTCTCTGAGGAATCATGCATCCCCCAATCTAAAGCCATTTAGTTTGGGTGATGACTGAGACGGGAATGGGCACATAACTGACTATAGCCAATGAGATTTTTAAAAAATTCCTAGATTGCCGGTAGCTGAAGCCAGCCTAATACATGAACTTTTCAGTTAGGTGAAAACATAATTTCCTTTTTCTTAAACCAGTTTGCATTGGGTTGCTTGCTACTAGCAACCAAAAGATTCCTAACTTGGGTTTTTCTGCTTCTAGATAGAGTATAGTAGATGTCTGCTTCTAAGTAAGATACAGTAGATGCTAACGGGGTAATGTTCCCACTGCAACAACTTGAAATAAATAGATAAATTGTGAAATTCATAATTTCTGATTGCATGAGAGAGCTGTAGAAGGAACAGAGATGAGATAAACCATAACTTCTGAGAGGGGAGAAGTAAGCTGACTACCTCCAGTCATTTTTCAACCTGAGCCATCTGCCAATTTGGGGCATGACTCAAGGACTAGTCTTGCTGATGCAGCAGGACTCTGCTGGGGGTAAGAGTAACCACCTAAGCTTTTAGCAGTTTAATGGGGCTGATGTGGCAGTTTGGAAACTTGAAGGGACTCAGACACTTGTTTTTCCCAGGCAAGTTCTGGAGCTGCAGGGGAGCTAAGCTAAAAGCTTCTAAAATACAGAGGAAAGTATCTAGAGTTTCTTGGTACTTAGGAACTAAGATCTGCCAGTGAGAGAGCTTTCATCAAGAACAACATCTGTCAGGAACTCAAGACATTTGCTCGGGGGCTGGATATGTTGGCTGAAACTTATAAAGAGCCGAGATGGAAACCATTTACTGTTCTGGGGCTCAGTAGGCAGAATCCTGTCAGGGTTCTATTAAAAAATCTGAGCAGTTTATGCCCTTGGAGCAGTGAAAATCAGAAATGGACTGAATATTATAAATATTGAAATCTAGTTTTGTCCCTAATAAATTTCTGAATGGGTTAAGATGATCATATTTCACTATGTTTGCTTAATTGTGGAGAGAACACTCTACGGTGAAAGATAAAATGATCTGGACCCTCTATGATTCTTTTTTTATTGAAATATAGTTGATTTAAAATATTGTGTTAGTTTCAGGTGTACGGCAAAGTCATTCAGTTATATATATTCAGATTATTTTCCACTGTAAGTTATTACAAGATATTGAATATAGTTCCCTGTGCTACACAGTAAATCCTTGTTGCTCATCTATTTTATGTATAGTAGTTTGTATCTGTTAATCCCCTAGTCCTAATTTACCCCTCCTCCCTATTCCCCTTAGGTAGCCGTAAATTTGTTTTCTATGTCTGTGAGTCTATTTCTGTTTTGTATTGATATATAGATTCATTTGTATTTTATTTAGATTCCACATATAAGTGATATCATATTTGTCTTTCTCTGACTTACTTCACTTAGTATGATATTCTCTAAGTCCATCCATGTTGCTGCAAATGGCAATATTTCATTCTTTTTTATGGCTGAGTAATATTCCCTTATATATATATAACTTCTTCTTAAACCAATCATCTGTTGATGGGCACTTGGATTGTTTCCATGTCTTGGCTATCATAAATAGTGCTGTTATGAACATTGGGGTACATGTATCTTTTCCAATTAGAGTTTTCATCTTTTCCAGGTATGTGCCCAGGAGTGGAATTGCTGGTTCATATGGTAGCTCTATTTTTAGTTTTTAAAGGAACTTCCATACTATTTTCCATAGTGGTTGGCACCAATTTACATTCCCACCAACAGTGCAAGAGGGTTTCCTTTTCTCCACACCCTCTCCAGCATTTATTGTTTGTAGACTTTTTGATGATGGCCATTCTGACTGGTGTGAGGTGATACCTCATTGTGGTTTTGATTTGCATTTCTCTAATAATTAGATATGTTGATCATCTTTTCATGTTGGCCATCTGGATGTCTTCTTTGGAGAAATGTCTATTTAGGTCTTCTGCTCATTTTTTTTATTGAGTTGTTTGTTTTTTGGATATTGAGTTGCATGAGCTGTTTGTATATTTTGGATATTAACCCCTTGTCAGTTACAGCATTTGCAAATATTTTCTTCCATTCCATAGGTTATTTTTAAATTTTGTTGATGGTTTCCTTTGCTGTGCAGAGGCTTTTAAGTGTGATTAGGTCCCATTTATTTATTCTTGCTTTTATTTCTTTTGCCTTGAAAGTCTGACCTAAGAAAATATAGCTGCAATTTATGTCCAAGAATGTTTTGCCTATGTTCTTTTCTAGGAGTTTTATGGTATCATGTTTTATATTTAGGTGTTTGAACCATTCTGAGTTTATTTTTGTATATGGTGTGAGGGAGTGTTCTAATTTCATCAATTTACGTGTAGCTGTCCAGCTTTCCCAACACTACTTGTTGAAGAGATTGTCTTTTCTCCATTGTATATTCTTGTCTCCTTTGTCATAAATTAATTGACCATAGGTATGTGGGTTTATTTCTGGGCTCTCTATTCTGTTCCACTGATCTGTATATCTGTTTTTGTGCCAATACCATGCTGTTTTGATTACTGTAGCTTTGTAATATTGTCTGAAGTCTGGAAGGGTTATGCCTCCAGCTTTGCTCTGTTCCCTCAGGATTGCTTTGGCAATTCTGGGTCTTTGTGGTTCCATATAAATTTTAGGATTATTTCTTCTAGTTCTGTGAAAAATATCCAAGTATTTTGATAGGTATCACATTAAATCAGTGGATTGCTTTGGGGGTAGTACAGCCATTTTAGCAGTATTAATTCTTCTAATCCAAGAGCATGGGATATCTTTCCATTTCTTTGACTCGTCTTCAGTTTTCAGTTTCCTTTATCAATGTTTTATAGTTTTCGTATAGGTCTTTTACCTCCTTGGTTAAGTTTATTCCTAGGTATTTTTTTTGATGTGATTTAAAATTGGAGTATTATTTTATTTATTTATTTTTTTTAACTTTCTCTTTCTGATATTTCATCATTAGTGTAAAGAAATGCAACATATTTCTGTATATTAATCTTGTATCCTGCTGTCTTGCTGAATTCACTAATTAATTATAATAGATTTTGTGTGGAGTCTTTAGAGGGCTCTATAGAGGGTATCATGTCATCTGCAATTAATGACAATTTTACCTCTTCCCTTCCAATTTGGATACATTTTATTTCTTTTTCTTGTCTGATTGCTGTGGCTAGGACTTCCAATACTATGTTGAATAGAAGTGGTGAAAGTGAGCATCCTTGTCTTCTTCCTGAATTTAGTAAGAAGGCTCTCAGTTTTTACCATTGAGTATTATGTTGGCTGTGGGTTTGTCATAAATGGCTTTTATTATGTTGAGGAGTATTCCCTCTGTACCCACATTGGTGACAGTTTTTTTAAAAATTTTTTGGCCATGCTTCGCAGCATGTGGGATCTTAGTTCCCCAATCAGGGATTGAACCTGAACCCCCTGCATTGGAAGTGTGGAGTCTTAACCACTGGACTGCCAGGGAAGTCCTTGGTGAGAGTTTTTTATCATGAATGGATATTCAATTTTATCAAATTCTTTTTTTCCATTTATTGAGATGATCCTATGGTTTTATCTTTTCTTTTGTTAATGTGGTGTGTAACATTCATTGATTTGTGTATCTTGAACAATCTATGATAAGTCTATTCATTATATCTGGCATACAATTAAAAATTAATAGCCCCATGAAGAGGCAAGGTAATATGACCAATGATTAAGAGAAGAGCCAGAAAATACATGTCAGTCCTCTGATGATCAAGGTAACAGAGTTAGCACACAAAGTATTTTAAATAACTATTGGTTTGGCCAAAAAGTTCATTTGGGTTTTTCCAGATGTTATGGAAAAACCCAAATGAACTTTTTGGCCAACCCAATACAAACAATATATTAAAGAAATTAGAGGAAAGGACCCAATACATAAAGCGTATCTTAAAAAATCAAATAGTCATCCTAGAACTAAACAACAACAACAAAAACAAACCTGAAACTCTCTGGATACAATAGAACACAGAATTAGTTAGTTTAAAGCAGGTCAATAGAAAACATCCAAATTGACACACAGAGGAAAAGAAATGGAAAGAACAGAATAGAGGGCAAAAGACATATGGAATTTACTTTAAAATATATAGTATTTACCATATGTGTAAAAGGAGTCCTAAAAGGAGAACACAGAATAGTACAGCAGTAATATTTAATAAGATAATGATTAAAAATTTTCAAAATTAAAAAAAGTCATCAACCCAAATATTCAAGAATTTAGCAAATCCAAAGTAGGAAAAATAACTATGTGCATATACAATTAATCTGGTAAAACAAAACAAAACTAAAAAGAAGGAAAATAATCTTACAAGCATTCATAAAAGAAAGTCCCATTACTTTCAAAGAAAATAAAGTTAGATTGTTAACTGACATCTTTACAAACACAATGGAAGCCAGAAGCAGTGGAATAATATGTTTAAAGTGCTAAATGAAAATAACTGCCAAACCAGAATTATGTATGCTGAAAGAATATACTTCAGAATAGCACAATGTTTTTAGATAAAGACTGAGAGAACTTTTCTTCAATAAGCCTGCAGTTAAAGAAAAAAAAAACTTAGAATTTATAAGGCAGAAGGATTATCACAAACAGAAACAGAGAAATGTAGGAGTGAATAAAAAATAGCAGAAAGGATAAAAGATAAATATGTGATAAATATATTGATAGATATATTAATATATGCATATTCATTATGTATGAATATTGATTGTGGAGTTGCATTTATATGTAGAACTAAAATGTATAACAACAATAAAAGTTAGGTGTTTAAAAGTCTTGAGGAAATAACAATACTATAAAGTGGTAAATGTAATAAACTGAATTGAACTATATAACTCAAGAGTATTTTTGTAGCCTCTACGGTTACTGCTAACAGAAGAGTGTAAGAACATATGACTAAAGTTAAGAAAATGTAGAAGTATATATATATTTATATATATATGTATATACATATATATTTATATTCAATATATATGACTAACCCCAAAGAGGTCAATAATGGAGGAAAAGTGAACAAATGGGAAAAATGGAAAATGAATAATAAGATGGTAGATATGAACCCAACTATTATTAGAAATTACTTTAAATATAAATGGACTAAATACTCCAATAAAAATCTAAGATAGACTGAGTAACAATTAAAAACTCTTTTTACTGCTGACCAGAGACACACATTACTTATAATAACATAGAAAATTTTAGAGTCAAAGTTTGGAAAAATATTTTACCTTACAAACACCAACCGAAAGAAAATAGCTGTACTGAGAGATAACAAATAGCAAGAAGCAAAGGTATTTTATCATAATAAGAAGGTTAATCTAACAGAAATATATCCCAATCTTAAATTTATATGTACTCAATAGCACAGTTACAAAATAGATAAAGCAAAAATGAACAAATACACAAAGCAGAACTAAAATGACATGCAGAAAATTCCTTTAATTAAAGTTGATTTAACAAACAGACAAATCTCAGTAATGGTATGGGAGATCTGAACAACATATATAGAACACTGAAATCAGCCCTAATAAAATTCAAATCATTTTCATGTGCACATGCCAAAACTAATTATATTCTGGACCAAAAAGAAAGCCTCAAAAAGTTCAAATAATTAAAAGTATTCAGGGGACTTCCCTGGCGGTCCAGTGGTTAAGACTTTGCCTTCCAAAGCAGGGGGTATGGGTTCGATCCCTGGTGGGGCACCTAAGATGCCACATGCCTTGGGGCCAAAAAAACCAAAAACACAAAACAGAAGCAATATTGTAACAAATTCAATAAAGACTTTAAAAATGGTCCACATTAAAAAAAAAAAAATCTTAAAAAAAAAAATTAAAATTATTCAGTTTCTTCTATGACTACATTGATATTTAGCCAGGGACCAAAAACAAAAACAAAATGAGGAAAACCCTATGTTCACTGAACTTAACAAATTTTTAAATCATCTATGGGTAAAAAGCAATCAAAGTGGAAATCAGAAAATATTTTATATGGAATGACAAAGTATATTAGAGTATCAAAACTTTTGGAATAAATCTAAATCAGTGTTTGCAGGAAAATTCTTAGCTTAAATGTATTTAAAGAAAATAGGAAAGATAAAAATAAATATATTCACCTTTCCTTTCAAGAAATGAGAGAAAGAAGAGCAAATCAAAACTATGGAAAATAGAATAAAGAATACAGTAAGGGCATAAATAACTGATATAGAAAAAAATACACAGGGGAAATCAACAAAGACAAATTTTTTTCAAGATTACTGAAATTGATAAACTTTTAATCATCAAGCATGATTAAGGATGGAAGGAGGGACAGGAAAGAGAGAAAGTGAGCTACAGATTTTATTTTACAGACAAAGGAAATGTTATAAACTTTAGGCAAAATATTCAAGAATTTGAATAAAATGGACAATACCTGTGAAAAATTTCCAATCACAGTGCTAACAGAAATAGAAATAGAAAATCTGAATAATCTTGTTCTGTTAATGGAATGGAAATCTGGTATTTAAAAAAAATTACTTTTCAGTGATGTATATGGCTTCACCAGTGAATTCTTCTGTTCACTCAAGCCCACGCAACAGTGAAGTCCGGCATGTAGTCTTTCTTTAATGCTGCAAAATGTTTGCAGACTTGCCACCCAATTACAGAGTACAGCCTGCAGCCCCATCAGACCACAGAGCTCAGACAGAGACCTCGCATGACTGTGTAACAGTCTTCAGCCCCACTCAAATGTGGGACACAGCTGGGGCCCCATCCAGACAGAGAGCCTGGCTGGTGACCTTGCCCAAAAGTGGAGCACAGCCAACAGCCTTCCTGAGAGTGGAGCCCAGGCTGTTCCCGCCTCCACAACTTCAGCCACAGCCTGTGGTCCCACCTAAGTGCAGCGTATAGCTGGCAGCACCATCGCCTGGGAGCACAGTCTGAGGTCCTACCAGACCAGGAGCAATTGTGGAGCACAGCCTACAGCCCTGTCCAATCGTGGAATACAACCACCACCCTGCTAGGGAACATAGCCTGCAACCCCACCAGGCTGGAGGTGATTGCAGAGCCCAGTTAGGTGAGCTGCTGGCCTCACCTAACAGCAGAACGTAGTCAGCAACCCTGCCTGAGCAGGGAGCCCACCCAGTGTTCCCACGCGAACGTGGAGCCCAGCCAACTGGGGAGCTAATGTGCAGGGTGGTGACTACAGCTAACAATACTGTATTGTTTACTTGAAAGTTGCTAAGAGATTAGATCTTAAAAGTTCTCACCACAAAATACACACTTGTCAAATCATCATAATGTACACCTAAACTTATACAATGTTATATGTCAGTTATAGCTCCGTAAAGCTAGAAAGAAAATAAGAGAAAGAGAGAAAAAAATTATATGATCGTCTCAGGTCTACACTCTGATTAAAATCATTAAAAGAAATTCTGACTCATCCATCAGGGAGATCCTCGTGCAGGAACTACCTCTTGATTTGGATCTTGAAGCATTACTAAGAAAAGGAGTGTCTGTTGCCTGAGCTACTGGGATTTTCCACTGGGGATGTTATAGATGGAATTCCTGGTTGGGTCCAGGGTCCTACAAGAAGATGGCTAATGTGGCTTCTAACTTGCTGAGCCCATGATTCACGATTTTAAAGAAAAATCACATTATAGTTTATTGACTCCCTCATATGCCCCAACTTTAAGAAAATTTCCACTTCAAAGAAATACAGCAATTATCTATTTATTTGATGGTAGTTGCCCCAAATATACACAGTAAGAGACTTTTAAAAAAATGATCTATGTATGTGCTTAACATATGAACTATAATATCCCCCACTGTTGATTTATCCAAACAGTGAAACAACATAAGAGACGATATAGGGCACTCCTTAAGAACATGAGTTTTGGCATCACCATACCAGTGTTTGAGTCCTTGCTCTGCTTTGCATTAGTTGTAATCTAAGCTATCTGATTCTCAAACTTTTTTTGCCTTGCTTATTTTATAAGGGAGATTTGGGCCCTGGTGAACTCTGTTACGTACAACTTCTTACAAATGAGTGGAATGACACTCTCCAAAAAGAATCCAATTATCTTTCTCATCTGTAAAGTTAGAATACTAAAAGTAACATACTCATTGAATAATTATGAAAATTAAAAGAGAAAATGTACCTAACTTTTTAACGCAGTGGCCAGTGCATACATATTATGTGCTCAGTAAATATTAATTTATATAATAATCATTATTCCCATTTACTTTCTTGAAAACAACAAAAGAAGCCATCTCAGAAGTATTGGGGACATTTTTATTTGGCTCCAGTAACCACTACTTTCTCAACAAATATTTTCTTTTTTCCACTTAGATAAATTAAAGGTCATTTCATCTTGCTGGCCTCCTTACCTAGTCTAACCACCAGGCTGTTCTAAAGCACAGTGACATTGACCACAATAGCAAGGCTCCCCTTCTACTTAAATTTAGTTAGATTTCTAACAAATGAAGACAGAATGGAAAGGGTGTTAATTAATATTTATTGTTTTCCTTTGGTGGCTACAGGCATAAAAACCTGCTTTAATTTGGAAAAAAGCAGGCTTCGCATGTGGCCTAGAGCTGGGTAGATGGAAAATCACTGTGGTAGGGTTTTATGGAGGCCAGTTTCTCCATGGGCCAAGACAGTCCCCAGCCCAGTAAGGAGGCAAATGTACTAATGATTCCATATAGAGGAATCTCATCTTCTTTTATGGATCCCTTGGTGTATGTTTATTTTCTCTAAGCAGTTTCACTTTATGCATCAACATTTATTGTGATTTATGTGCCCAACATTGATCCTAAGATAGTATGTTGACTTAAATTTAATCCAAGATGTAAATGTCTATCAGCTGCTAATTTCCTGAACCACTTTTTATCTGTGGATGGTGGTCCGTGGGAGCTGACAGTAAATAGATTGCCCTCAAGAGAGAAAATAGTAAGATCTCTGACGGAAACATTTATCATTTAATTTCATCCAACATCGGCCTCTGCACTGGCTAGAAGAGTGCTTCTTAAAGTTTAGAGGAGATTTAAAAATTCACATTTCTGGGTCCCATCGCACAGGTACTGAATCAGTTCTCTGATGGGGGTAGGCAGGACTCAGAGTCTGCATTTGTGTAAGTTCCCATGTGATTTTTTTTTTTTTTTTAATACTTTAACCAGGCCTTCATGGTTTGTTTTTTTTTTTAAATTAATTAATTTATTTATTTATTTTTGGCTGTGTTGGGTCTTTGTTTCTGTGCGAGGGTTTTCTCTAGTTGCGGCAAGCAGGGGCCACTCTTCATCGCGATGCGCGGGCCTCTCACTATCGCGGCCTCTCTTGTTGGAAGCACAGGCTCCAGACGCGCAGGCTCAGTAGTTGTGGCTCATGGGCCCAGTTGCTCCGCGGCATGTGGGATCCTCCCAGACCAGGGCTCGAACCCGTGTCCCCTGCATTGGCAGGCAGATTCTCAACCACTGCGCCACCAGGGAAGCCCGCATGTGATCTTTTGAACCCTCAAATTTGAGCATCTCCATCTTAGAGAGATCAGCTCTGTGATGGTGTGCACAGCCATGGAGAGAGAGGTTACTGTGCAGGCCTGCTGGGAACAGACACGTGTTCACACTCTGCCTGCCTGCCTGCCTGACTGCCTGCCTGCCTGCCTGCTTGGGAAGGATGCCATTTAGGAGGTTGCCTCTGCTCTCCATATTTATAGCTCCCAGCATGGCTCAGTGCAGCCGCCAGCTCCTTCCTCATTTTAATATTTTTTCCGGACTCCCTGCCCACTGATAATATTTTTCTGTTCCAAACTTTTAATTTATTAATGCTTCCCTAAAGAATGCAGTAACTGTTATTTGCTGCACCCAGGAAAACACACACACACGCACACCCCAATGCCACAAGCCACCGTATTAGAGATATAATTAATACTTGCTATTCCCACCCTATTTGAAAGCCTGGTGTTCATTTATGTTAATAAAAATAAGATGCCACTATCATCTCCACCCTCTCAATTATGCTTGCAGGTGCAGCTGACATTTCCCTGCAGATTCTTCAGTAACAGCCATGGGGTGCTGCTCCCAGGTCCAGCCGTACTCTTTGCTTTTGCATTAGCTGGTCTGCACACGTTCAGCCCTCAGCTGCCCACAGCACAGCTCTACGAATCTTCAATCTTAGTTCTAACCCTTTCTTTGAAGGTCCTGGAGAGCAGCCCTTAGTGGCATGTCTGTCTTGCTCCCTGGCTCCTTTCCTTTAAGTACCCCCTCTCTCAGACCACACTTTCTCTTTGTCTCTCTTTCTCAGTGGGTATCAGCTCACAGGGCCCACCCCATAATGGACTGAATTAAGCTTTGGGGGAGGTCACTTTAGCTGTGCTGAGTCTGGCCTTGGGAATAAGCACAGACCTTACATACTGGTCCAAGGGGATGCCAAGCCTTTGGCACAATCACTTCATTCAGGTCACTCCTGCAGCCAGAGGAACATGGCAGGCCCACACAGCACTCTCCTTGGACCGCCTAGACTCTGAAAAGCACTTCCTCAGAGCCTCAGATGTGGGGAAGAAAGTTCACATGGGACACCTTTATTCTTCAGCCTCACTGGGCTGTGCAATAGCTATTAACCAATTGCACACACTAGCTGCCTCCACCAGCCAGGGCCTGAGCGTCCAAGGGCAAACGGCAAGCGGTCTGGCTCATGCAGGCTTTTCAAGGTTCAGAGAAAGAGCAATGTCAAAAGCCAGAGGATGCACACAGGGTTCACTCTGTGCACAGACATTTTAAAATGTATAAATCTTTTTTTATTATGTAGCTTTTCAAAAGGAGAGGAGAAGCACATGCATAGTAACGGATCTTTTGAGAATGGGTATGTGTGAAAGAGACAAAGAACTATGAAAACTGCATTTCTCTCTTTGGCCAGACCAAGGGTATCAGCCTTTCCCTAATGCCATGTGGTCAGGGCAGCAGTGTCCTGTGCAGTCCCCCCACTTCCCATTGCCCTCCCAAGACAAACTGGGGCCTCACATCATTATATGACATTGACAATTTGGGGAGATAATTAACATCCTAAGCAATGTTTGAGTATGGGCAGTAACATAGCTTATTCAGTTCTAAGCCATGACTTGAAATAGGAATCTGAATAGCTTTTAACTTTTCAAATATCCTCAGAACATTTAGCAGATCATCTCTGCTACTGATATCATAGGTTCCTCGATCTACGCTCTGATGTGAAATTAAATATAACGTGTTTGAAGAGATCACATGGTTCAGGTGAAGTTTTATCTAAGACTGGATCAGATATACTTTTTATACTTAGTTATTTTCACTTATTTCTGATACCAATTTATAGCGTTTTGAGTGTAGCTGTTGTTTTTGCTCCTTTGGTTAAAAGATTCTCCATGCGCACATGCATACGCAGAACTGATATGCTGGCTGTTTCCATTATAGCCAAAAGCAAGCGTGTAATTGAAAACACTTGATCTCCGCTTTTAATTGTTCCTTGCCCCTCAGATTACTCTGGGCCCTGGAGGACAGAGATATCATTGAGAGTTTTTCCAGGGAGAGCAGATTAAGGATGGTTACTGGGAGAGATGAAGTGAAAACATAAAATGGAAGAACCAAGAGTTCAATTGCCTGGTGAGAGATGTGGAGGTGAGAGGAGGTCTGCTCTCAGGAGAACTACAGAGGAGAAATGGACACGGAAGTTAAGAACAGGAAAGGATCAGAGGCAGGAACTGGAATAAATCTACTACGCTGTTGATCAGGTGTGGACCTGCTTTAAAGAAGCAGGTAGCTTTAAGGGGTGCAGAAATGCAGGGGTAGAAAGATACGTTACCTTCTTCCAAGTGCATTTGTTGGCCATACCTGGAAAAAAGATGTATGTACACAAAAAGGTTAATTAAGACAAAGATATATGCCCGATAGCCTCAGAGCAGATAGCTGGGGATTGTTGAGAGCTAGCAAATGATCACCATTTGGAAACAGCTACCTATCACAGGGAAACCCATTAGACAAAGCAACAACTCTCTTACGTAATGTTCTGCATCACCTGCAAGTGTGACGACTACTGCCACGTCCTGAACCGTTTTAAAAGCGTCAGCATCCTTCCTTGAATCCCCAGAAACTCTGACTCATCTTGCTAAGTGCTATGGACTGAATGTTTCTGTCATCCCCAAAACTGATATGTTGAAATCCTAACTTCCAGTGTGGTGGTATTAGGAAGTAGGGCCTTTGAAAGGTAATGAAGTCAGGAGGGTAGGTCCTCATGAATGGGATCAGCGCTTTTATAAGAAGAGACACAAGAAAGCTTGCTTCCTTTCTGCTCTCTCTGCCAAGTGAGGATACAGTGAGAAGATGGCTGTCTTCAATCAGGGCACCAGATACGGTGGCACCTTGACCTTCGACTTCCCAGCCTCCAGAACTGTGAGAAATAAATTGCTGTTTAAGCCACCCAGTCTGTGATAACATGTTATAACAGCCTGAAATGATTAAGACACCAAGATTAACTAGTCATCTGTAGCTGTCTCTAGGCCCACAATAAAATCTCTTCAAATAGTAACAAGCTACAGGGCCTTGGACTGGCAAGCAGGCTGAGAGCAACACCCTTCTCTACTAATCAAAAGGCTGGAAATCCCTGGGCTAGAGCTCCCCCATTATGAATGCTGTGTATCAGAGATGGGACCAAAGTATGGTAGAGAAACAGAATATTCTTACGGAACCATACACTTTCTGTGTACACGTTAGTAATCTGTATAGGAGCCCCTGTATATACTGGCTCCAGGGTTAATACTTCAGGTTCTCAACATACTTTCCCTTATTATTGGAAAACAAAAAGATCTTTGTTTTTCCAACTAGCATCCAAACTTTCTTCTTTTTACTACTTAGCTGTGACCCAGTGCTTTGCTTCTTATCCATCTACCACTTCCTTTAACCTCTGGAGTCTGATTTGCATCCTCGTAACTATATTGAGACTTCTCTCTTGAAAGTCACCAGTATAGTCCTCTGTCTTGTAAAATACAATTCTCCTTAACTGCACTATTTGACTCTTTGAAATCTGTTTCTTCTATAAACTTCTTGTTGCCTTGGTTTCTATGGCATGATACTTTCTGAACTCTTCTATTTCTCTTATTCTTTTTCTGTTTCTTATTCCCCCTTCTTGTTCTTGCTTTCTTGCCTCTCCTTCCCTGATCCTCAGAGATGGTGGCTCTTTAAGATTCCTCATCTTGCTCTTTGCTTTTCTCTCTTTGCAAGTTCCTCTTTGATTAAGGTCATTTATTTTGTATCTGCAGCATCACTGTGAAGATGAGCACTTCAAAATTGGAAATTAGCAGCATAAATTTTATGCTATAGTATAGGTCTAATACTTCCAAAGTAATAAACGTCAGTTTACCTTAAAGACAACATGTTATAATTCTTAATTCACATCTTTCCCCTTAAACTTTGTTCCCTCTCACAACTATTTTAGTTCCCGTCTTTCTAGGACTAATGTCATGTTAGACAGGTCCCTGCCTTATATCCCTTTTAGCCTCTCTGTTTTCTGTCCCTGCCACTCTTTTGATGTATCCCTTAAATTTGTCTCATCCATTTTATTCCTATTCCCACTGACCTCATCCAGGATTTTACTCCTTTTTGCCTAGATTACTGCCAACGCAGTTCTGAACATGGTGTTGGAGACTGTGTACATGTGTGAAATGAGATAGGGGGGATGATGGCTGACTACCCTTACCCTTTCCTATACTTTGCCCATCCTTTTTTTCCTCCCTGTTTTCCCAAAACTATCTTTGGGCTGAGCCTTCAAAGGTGCTCTCATCAGGGCAGCACTTGGACATAATGCAGCTGACCTGGTTCCAAACCACAGTAAGAAAAAATTAATTTACATATGTGAGAAATTGGGAGGTGTGGGAGGGAGGTGAACTTGGGGATGGCTTGGGACTTGTGAGGCTTTGTGAAATAGGGCAAGTCTCAACCTTTCTGTGCCTCAGTTTCCTAATCTGTAAAATGGGCATTTTTAAAGAATTTTGTTTTTAAGTTGAAGTATGGTTGATTTATGATATTGTGTTAGTTTTAGGTGTACAGCAAAGTGATTCAGTTATATATATATATATATACACACACACACATATTTTTCAGATTATTTTCCATTATAGGTTATTATAAGATATTGAATGTTGTTCCCCGTGTTATAGTAAATCCTTGTTGTTTATTTTATATATAGTATTTTGTATACGTTAATCCCATACTTCTAATTTATCCCTACTTACCTTCCCTTTCCCCTTTGGTAAACGTAAGTTTGTTTTCTATGTTTGTCAGTCTTTTTCTGTTTTGTATACAGATTCATTTGTATTATTTTTTAGATTCCATGTATATGTATAAGTGATATCATATAATATTTGTCTTTCTCTGTCTGACCTACTTCACTTATTTGATATTCTATAGGTCCATCCATTTTGCTGAAAGTGGCAATATTTCATTCTTTTTATGGCTGAGTAATATTCCATTGTGTATATATACCACATCTTCTCTATCCATTCATCTGTTGATGGACATTTAGGTTGCTTCCGTATCTTGGCTATTATAAATAGTGCTGTTATGAACATTGGGGTGCGTGTATCTTTTCCAATTAGAGTTTTTGTCTTTTCCAGATATATATATATATCCAGGAGTGGTATTGCTGGATCATATGGTAACTCAATTTTTAGTTTTTTTAAGGAATCTCCATACTGTTTTGCATAGTGGCTGCACCAATTTACATTCCCACCAACAGTGTAGGAGGGTTCCTTTTTCTCCACACCCTCTCCAGCATTAATTATTTGTAAGCTTTTTGGTGATGGCCATTCTAACCTGTGTGAGGTGACACCTCATTGTGGTTTTGATTTGCATTTCTCTAATAATTAGCAATGTTGAGCATCTTTTCATGTCCGAGTTGGCCATCTGTGTGTCTTCTTTGGAAAAATCTCTATTTAGGTCTTCTGCCCTAAAATGGGCATCTTGATACATGACTCCATGAAGTTACGGTAAGGATTGACCAAGATGACCTTAATGTTTTTCTCGGCTTGACTAAAGTTTAGCCAGGCTTCTTTCTGCCCCTTGGCCCCTGGCCTCCCTCTCACCCAGCTCCTTATAGAATCCAGATAACCTACGATTTCCCAGCATTCCACCTCTTAAAAACTCTCCCACCCTTTTATTCATTGGAGATAAGTTCAGGCTGAGTTCTAAAAAAATCGTGAAAATACCGCCATGCCATGAATCCCTGCTATGACTGTTATAATCCTTCCAGCAATACATAGAACAGAAAATGTTCAGAGAATTCTTGATTTTTGTCAAAAGGAAAAGTTGGGGGTTAGAGAAGGGATGGGTCTTATCCAAAACTTTGAGTTATCCAAAACTCAGGCAATATATTATAAGTCATGAGATGGGCAGTAAACTAAAAGCACCAAAATTACCCCCTTCCTGAGCCAAAGTGCCTGCTGAGGGCAGAGCCCTCAGAAACCTGCTGAAGGGCAGGGGGAATGCAGGCTAGGGGTTTTTTCATCACTGAGAATAGATCAGTTTTATAGAATTCCTTTAAGGCTATTGGTCCACACCCCTTTATACCTTGGATAATTCCCAGTTTTTAGAGTAGAAAAGGAGAGGTTAGAGATAAAATTTATAGTCATACCCAAACCAAACAAACAAACCCAAACACATACCCCCCAATTCAGCCATTCCCATTTTCATCTATTCTTAATTTGGGCCTGTAGCTGGGTCCAGCCGTTCAGTAAATGATTTGCCTCACAATAGCACTGCTGCTCTCTGCCTCAGGGTTATTTTCCCTGAGGACAGAGATTTCTAGGACAGCCTCAGTCTGGTGCCATCTTCCGCAGCTGTTGGTTCCCTTAGACTCCCCTCCTCTCCTTGCCAGGAATTAGGAGGATCTAGGTGATACTTGTCTCCCAGTTATAGCTGCCAGTGGAATGAATATTCACTGGGGAAAGAGAAGCCTTGTTACCAGGCTGTGGAGTCTTCTTTCAAAATATTTGACCGATTAATTCCCAGAAACCTGTTTGCTCTGAGATAAGAAGTGTGTGAGAGTATGGGGGCAGGTGGTGGTGTATTTACAGTGATGGCCATTTCTCAGTCATTCAACAGCAAGCATCGGCTGAAAATTATCATTGTAAAAATGACAGCGTCACAGGATTCAGGGCTACAGAAGGTCTGGGAAGAGGCTGATCCAGAATGAGGGGCCCAAGACGATCCATGACAGACCCCAAATATAGGCAGGGAGAGAGGCAGCACTGGGCTCTCCCTGCCCCCCTTTGGCATTGCACCAGGGTTAGGGTCCCTCGCCTTTTCACCCTCTCGGTCATAGTCAAGTTCAAAGAGATTCAGAACACAGGCTAACGACTGAATCTTCACTTGGACCTGAGCTTTCTGCTTGAATCTCTTTCTGTTTCTCTGTGATAAACTGTACTAGAAGACACCAACAGTGACCATTTAAAGCTTGTCTATTTACCTTTAATGTATTCTACCTCACTATGTCCATAAGTGCATCTGTTTTCGTCAGAACAGGCCCCAGATGAGCTGGGTGCTCCTCTTGCTACTTTAAGCTGTAGGTTTCCAAGAGCCAGCTCCCTCTTCTGCCCTCCTTCCTCCCTTCTCAAAACACTGGCACATGTGAAATCCCCTGGAAGCTTCTAAACATTTTTATATTTAGAGTTATTATCCTTATGATCCTGTTGCCAAACATACTGGTCCCTACTGTTATGAAGCCAGTAAATGGGCAATGGGCAATGGGCAATAGTCTTCTTTGCATTTAGCTGATTCAGGTAATTAAGTTCTTGCTAATGAAAGGTAAGCAAATGTGTTGCGTAGAAATCCTGGGAAGTCTCTTTCTTCCCTTCTACTCTTCTTATACTGATGCAAAAATGTGGCTGTGATAGCTGGAACTCCAGCAGGCTTTTTGGACTATGATGATGAGGGCTGGATCCTAATAATAGCAAAAAGAGCCTGAGTCTCTGGTGACCATGGAGCTATCATTCCAGCCCAGGCCTGGTGACTTCCATGCTTTTTTTCTTATGTGTATGAGAAATAAACTCTTATTAGCCCTTTCACCTCCATTTGGAATATTATTTTTAACCTTATATTAACTACAGTATGTCAGCATGTGCTAACATACTGGGTTTACTTTTCTCCTATTGTTATTACATTTCTCATATTGTTATTAAATTTCTGTGGTAGCTCCTAACATCATTACATATCTTCTTCTATTTTAAATTTTCCCTTAAACAAACTTCAGTGGAAACCAATGTTCCAGAAACTATGCCAGACTACTGGAAAACAAAGATTAGCAATGTAATATTTCATGGGTGTGAGACATTCACCAGATCCCCCATTCTAAAGAAGTACAGGTGAGTGACATCAGATGAATATCACTACCATACAAATCAGCTTTGCTGTTGGCATCATAAAAAGAGTAGGCCTGGTCTCTGGCTTTGGAAAAGAATTTAGCCTAATAGAAAAGGAGAACAGAAGGGCATAAAATAATGAATGTTTACAAGCAGCCAGGGAGAGCTAGATTAGTGCTTCCTTTCCTTTCAGGCTTATTGTTGAAAAATTAATAATCTTCTGGAGGTCTACTATGGCAATAGAATCAGCAATGACCTCATAGGGAACCCATCTTTCAGATTGGGCTCCATCTTCCCTTCACTGGCTGGGTGCAATCCAAAAGCAGGATGACGATGAATGGCCAGACATCTGCAAAACAGCTTTTCTTTTCTCTAATTCTTACAATTGTTTTAATATTTATTTGAAACAAATGTACTTTCAGTCCTTGAGCCCTATTAGAGTATTCTAAGAATATGGCTGAAGGTATGAAAAGGGAAAATTACACTTTTTTCTCACTTTCTCTAATTTAGGGCTTTTGAGGTTGGTTTTAGGGGCCAACATGTCCAATAAACACAAGCATTCTTTTTTTATAATTGAAGTATAGTTTATTTACAATATTGTGTTAGTTTCAGGTGTACAACAAAGTCATTCAGTTATATATATATATTTTTTTTCACATTATTTTCCATTATAGGTTATTACAAGATATTGAATATAGTTCCCCATGCTATACAGTAAATCCTTGTTGTTTATCTAGTTTTTACATAGTGGTGTGTATTTGTTAATCCCATACTCCTAATTTATCCCTCTCCCTGTCCATTTCCCCTTTGGTAACCATAAGTTTGTTTTCTATGTCTGTGAGTTTGTTTCTGTTTTGTATATAGATTCATTTGTATTATTTTTTAGATTTCACATAAGTGGTATCACATAATATTTGTCTTTGTCTGACTCACTTCACTCATTATGATAAACTTTAGGTCCATCCATGTTGCTGCAAATGGCATTATTTCATTCATTTTATGGCTGAGTAATATTCCATTTTATGGCTGAATAGTATTCCATTGTATGTATATACCACACCTTCTTTATCTATTCATCTGTCAATGGATGCTTAAGTTGCTTCCATGTCTGAAGCCAAGTGTTCTTGATGCTTATGATTGGGTACTGAGTCCCGAGCCTGTGAGTATTACTATGATACTGACTTGTCCCTCTTCCTCTTCTCCTTACTGCTATGGCTACTGGCTTTGATCAAGTGCATATTGTGTGCTAGGTAGTACATGTGTTCTGACTTTACATGAATGATCTCTTTTAATCCTCTCAGCCACTCTATGAGGTCATATAACCACTATTTTACAGATGAGGAAAGCAAAGCTTGGAGAGACGATGGAACCTATTCTAGGTCACTCAGCCAGAAGTGTAGCCAGGGTTTGGATCCAGGCAGCCTGACTCCAGAACTCTTTGTTTTTAACCATGACACTGAAGTTTATATGAGCTCACAAGTATATGGAAGGATCAGAAACTTGTCAGGTCAGAGAGTTAGAGCCCCAGGGGCAAGCTGCCTCTCTGTGTTCTTCCTTCTGTCACACCTATATGGGAGGCTACAATGAGGGAGAAAACTGGAAGAAAAGTTAATTTCAACTTGGAACATGAGAGGCCATCTCTTTGAGTTGAACTTGGCCCAGGCCATGCTGTGATTCCCGTGGTGGGCTGTGTGCTATGACCAATAAAAGCATCTAATACTCTGTCACTGATTGGCCTTGGCCTCCTGGATGCTTGAAGGTAATTTTCATTGCCTCGGGACTGCAGGGACCACCCATTACTACAAGGAGGAGTAAGAGATATGCCCTGGCCTGTTGTGATTCTTCCTCTTCTGATGTTTTCTCTTTTCCTTGGAAGCTGAGAAATAGTCTCTCTGCTGGGTCCCTGTCCTCGGCCCTCATGCCTTTGGGCCAGCTGAAAGGATAACCCCTCTGAATGGAGGCCATGCTAACACGCAGATTTTATCGCTGTGGAAGACTGTCTGGGTCAGGGATCAGGCTGATTGTACTCACAAATAAATAAAGAAAAGTGACGGCCTTTGTGTTTGCTCTTCTCTCTGCCAGGAATGTTCTCCCATTCTTATAATTCAGCTCTCAGTGCAAACGTTACCTCCTCATCCAGGATTTCTCTGGGCAACCACCTTAAATATCCCCCTCCAATATCATCCCACAGTGTTTAATTTCCTTCAGAGAAAGTGCTTTTATTCTCTGAAATCACTAGTTATAATGCTATATCACTAATTATAATGATATATACTAGTTAACCACTAGTATAATGATATGACTAATGGTATATAATGATATAACTAATGACTAAAGCTATAACTAGTTATAGTCTCCTTGAGGACAGGGGTCTTTTGTTCAACACTATATCCTCAGCTTCTAGAATTAGTGCCTGGCATACAGAGGGTAGGTATTAAATATTGGTTAGATGGATGAATGATTGAGTCCCATTATTTTCTTTGGATAGGACTAGCAAAAACAGTCTGTAAAATGCAACTAGAGTTGACAAAACTTGTGCATAGTTTTAGTATGCATTTCCCTTTACAATAAAGTTCAGAAAGTGGGGAGATTCTTTCCTCCCCTCACTGACCAATATGTGTGTTATATCGTGTGGCCAACCAACTTTCTTCTAAGAGTTCTGAGAGAGGGGCTATTGCACTCCCTCCACCCTTGCCCCCCATTCTGCCAGAGGAAAAATGACAAACTCTTTTTGAGCTAATTGCTCTGTTTGACACAATTGTCTTGTACTTTCCTGTGTCATTTGTGTGTGTGTGCCCATGCATGCACACACAGGTGTGATGCCATCGAACATATTCTCTGTGCTACAAGGTGCTTTCATATCTGTCCTCCTGACAGATGAATCCAGCAGGAGAATGCTTGTGACATGGGCCAGATGCTGATAACAGTGGGCCAGGAATATTGCCAAGCAACTCCCTACTGGAACATTTCCTTACCAGATAGCACCCAGGCATGAGGGGAAGCCATCCTGCAGATTTCAAAACAGGAAGGCAAAAATAAGATAAACTTCCTGTTGCAACCCAGAATGAAGTTCTTTGTATAAAAGCTACTGCCGTTTTCCACCTATTGCTACCTCTAGTGCTACCAGGGGACCTAACCCATGAAGAAACACAGGCATTTTAGGTTCCCAATTGATTAATCCTACAAACCATCCATTATTCATTGCAGACCTGCAGTGCTCAGCTTCAATGCTACATGCTCTAGGGGATACAGGTGACATGGACCTGCACTCTAGGATTTCATATTCTGAGAGGATATATGAGACCAACTCTATTTAGCACAGAATATAATTAAGGTTAAGTTGGTTTTCAGGACAATATTGTATTGTTATAGCATTGTTTCAGGTTTGTAAATCTTGTGTCCAAAAAAAGATTGTAAATTACAGGGATGCTGTGAAATACTTCTAAATTTTTAGTGACAGCAACGTGTGCAGTCCTGGGTACAAAATAGACCCTCATGGGGAAAAAATGGTGGTTTGAATGTTATGGAGCCCTATAGAAGTTGGTCCAGGCCGCTTTTTTTACAAATTGAAAGGAAGGGTAGGTGGGGCAGAATTTCTGTTCTAATCCTAGGGCACCTTTCAAGAAAAGAGTCACATGAGCCATCCGTAGAAGTGCCACTGAATTGCTGAAGGAGATCGGCTTCGAGTTGACCCAGAAAGTTTCAGGGTGTCCCCAGAAAAGGTGACAGCTATGAAACTGTCCAAGTCATGTCTGGGAGACCAAATAGTGCTTTGGCACTTGGTATCCTGAGCTCCCTAATTAGTTACACTGTTGCCAAACTCTCAGGAGCCTTAGCTCTGTCAGAGGCCTGGGAAGCTCTGCCTGACCTCGGTGCCATTGTCTGCCTGCTTTTGTTGTTGGTATGCCTGCTCTTTTAGTGAGTTTAAGTTTGCCCTTCTTTTGTTCAATTCCTTTTTCTGACCAGCTGTCCTGAACCTCATTCAAATGCCATGTGTGTGTTTTTGAAACCTGGCCATTTAATTCACAGAAGAGCCTCGGGAAACTTTTAGGTTTCAGGTTGTGCAGGGGTCACATTGCTTTGAGTTGCAGCTTCCAACTGATGTTTAAAAAAGACTAAAAGCACGACTCCAGCTGCACCTTCTGAGTTTCACCAGGTGTGTTAGCAGAAGATGGCGAGAAAAGGAGTCAGACAGGTTGGAATCATATCACAGTATTTCAAATGGATTTACTGTACTTGTACTATGGTATTTCATAGGTGGTTATTAGTGTTCATCACAATAAACTGAAAATATAGGAAGAGAGGAATAAAAAAGCACTAGTGAAAATGATGGATCGTGTGTTCTTGGGACCCCCAAGCTGAGAACTGAAGAGTTCAAGATTCTAACGGTCTCTTCTTCGGGCTGTCCTTCCCACCGAGGCTTTTGTAAGGTCCCCTAGTTTCTGCAGACCTCTACACCCTTATCTGTCTAAAAGAAGGAAAGAACCCAACCCAAGTTTCCAGAGCCTTAGGCCCATGAGTGAATGACTCAGAGGAGAGATCTGGAAGTTCACACTGTTTTGAATCTCAGTAATAGAAGTAAGGAACATCTCAAGTGGTCTCACACCATTTTTTTTCCAGAGCACTGTTGCAACCAGCTAACCAGAAAGACAGTTATTTACCGTTTTATTCTGAAAATGTTTCTTGGAAATTAGATTTTTTTTTTTAGTCAAACCTTATTTCCCACTACCTCTTGTTGAACACCGGGGCATATGTAGGACAACATAGGCTAAAAGCTAAGAGAAGTAGATGGAATGAGCGTCCCTGAGTTACCGTTCCAGCCAGAGCCTCACTGGTGTGCACACCTGGGGTTCCTCTTCTGTACTGTCCTTGGGATCTGCTCCCTTGAGTACAGAGTTGTCCCTGAAGAATTATGCGATTGTTACAAAAGATGTCATGTGCATGAGGGAGGGTAAAAGTTTAAGAGGAAAAGGGTTTTCCCTTTAAAACAGAGGAAGCTAGCGAGCATGGCACTCACGTTTGCAATCAAACCTTTTCCCTCACCATTTTAGGTCTCTCTTGGTTCATGGTAAGAGTTGTGCTTTTAGTTACATCTTCTATACTTCATAATGAACCGCTAGACCTTGAAGCCAAGCCATGTCAAGTTGAAAGTAGTTTAAGCTCTTCATTCATCTAAAACTTCATCTCAACACAGAACTTGTATTTTCCCTGAAGCTTTTCAAATTGACTCCTTTTGCAGGGGAAAAAAACCTTTGCATGCATTAAGTTCTTTGGCCTTCCCTAGTTTTATTTCCTAACTGGCGTATTGTCATTTCCTCTGTCATACACAATCTGGCCTTATTGTATTCCTTGCCATTTGGTCTCCTCAAGTAGCCCAGTTTCATCAGCCTCTTCTCTGACTTTGAGAGTTTTTGCCTTATGCTGAATATAAATGACCACATTCCAGTTCTGTGAAAAACTAGAGAGTTTCAGATTTTATCTGGTTTGCTCATAGTATTAAACTTCAAGACCATACTCTCGACAGCTGAGGTCCAAAAAAATGATCAGAGCTAAATTTGGTAAAGACCAAATTTGCTGGCTATTAAATTCTTCCGTTGATTTTATATTTTGTAGTTTATGCATCTTATCTTAGTCATCCTTTCTTGGGTCTCTGACATTCCATCCAGCAAACGAATAAATGCCCTCTCTGTTTAAGTGACTTCATTTATAAACTGGAGAAATTAATAGTACTTACTTCATTGGGTTGTTGATAGATTAAAACAGATACTACATGTTCAGTATTTAGAACAGTGCTTGACATATGGAGACTGCTCCAAAACATTGTTATTATTATTGTTGTAATAATTATTAGATCTGTTATTGTAACGACATTTGGTTCCAAATATCAGATGTTAAAAATGTTGAGATCATTTATGACAGAATAGGACTTTCTGAATATACCTAAGTGATACTGAGGCCCTCACGGCATATCCTGCTGGCATCTTGGACTAGTCACCATCATGTGACATTAGATTGCCCTCTCTAATTAATGGCATTGCTTTATTACTCTTTTTTTTTTTTTTTTACTTCATGCTCCAAGTATGTGTCCTTGCTTAGGCTAATTACATTGTGTTACCCTAAACATGCCTACTTTTTTATCAACAACTTTCATTTTCCCTGTTTTGTTTGTATCACAGGGTCAAAAGGAGTCTGAGATCATTTAGATCCTCCCTACCATCAGACTGATGCCAATTCAGTCACCTCAAACAGGTAAGACATTCTTTTAGAGTACCTCCAGGGAAAGGCACTGCACAACACCCTTTGTAATTTATGTCAAAATACCAAATAAAATTTTCGTTTGATAAATATCTTCAAGTCTTATTAGCTTTGCTACTCTTTGTTCTGGTATGATTCTTTTAAGACACTTAAAACAATTTCTCCAAGGAGCATCCTGTGCTTTTTTGGTCTTTAAATGATATCCCCACCGATTTTTCCATGGAGTTCATACTATCTGTTAAATTCAAGTGACAGAAAACCCAGTTCAAACCTACTAAGAGATTTAATGTATAATTTAACTGAGAAGAACAGAACTAGGGTGGCTTCGGATCCTGTTTGAGCCACCAACAGCACCAGGATTGGTTTCTCCTCTGTGTCAATTCTCTACACTCTTCCCGTTGGTGCCATTCTCCTCCAGGTTCTCTCTTCATTTCCATAAGATACTACAACAGTTCTGCACATTATTCTCAGCTTACACTCCAGAGGGAAAGAGAGAATCTTAGTGAAACAAGTTTAGATATTTACAAACAGCATTAAGCATAGAAGTGTGATAGAGAATTGGTGATAAGGTGAGCTAGGCAAGGTGGTGGGGTAAGGACTTCTGGAAGGTGTTTTTTGAATTCAGGCCTAAATGAGAAAACAGCCATGAAAACATCCTGAGAAAGATTGTTCAAAGCAGAATAAACAGCAGGTGCAAACGTCCTGAGACAAAAATGGGCTTGACCTATTCTAGGGGCAAAAAGAAGGCCGGTGTGGCTAGAACTGTAAATGAGGAGGTTTGGAAGAAGGTAAGGTCAGAGGTGGCAGGGTCACATTTTGTGGATTCCTGCAGACCATCACAAAAAGGAGTTTTAATTTTTATTTTGTAGTAAAATAAAGCCACCGGCATGTTTTTAGCCAGGGATGAATTGGTTTGAATTAGCTTTCAAAAGCTAAATGTGGTTGCCCTGAGGAAGACGGGCTATAGGTATGTTAGCCTGCTGCCCCCAGGCTCCCCCAGGCTCCCCGAAGTCAGAACTAAGGCAAGATATGTGCACATAGTGTATATAGAAGATGATCCCAGGGAGCCTGAGTGAGAGACCTAAGTTCAAGAAATAGCTATATAGAAACTAATACAAGTTCCAGAAATAGCCACCTCACTTCTCACCATCTCTGATGAGGTTACTTGCCACTTCTCTGTAGCAATCACTCAGGGAAATCCTCTGATTGAATGTGACCTAAGGCACATAATAGCTCTGGAGTCAACAGCCAAGCCTTTCCCAAGCGTGGGAGCTAACCGTGGGGGAAGGGTGACGGCTCGGAGAGCAACTGAGGCACGATTACCAGAAAAGTGATGAATAGGTAATAGATGCCAGAAATAACGGATCATCTTCATAGTTCCTCCTCCTTAAAATCCATAGACGGTTGGGTCCAAAAATAATGGCATCTGGGTCTTATATATTGGAGTTTCTTTATATTATTCTTCTGTGATATGGAATGATGGGCTTTTGATTTTTATTGTATTTAAATAATACAGATGAAAAAGCACAGATACACAGCATCGATGGTAGGAAAATGTTGACAATAGGAAACCTGATAGCAAGTTTTAAGAAGATACTCTGCAGGACTTGATTAGATGGCATTATTACGGTAATTTTTGCTGAGCAATCTGTTATAGGGAGGGATATTTATTTAGCATTTTATGCATCTGTGAAAGGAGGCTTATGTTTTGAAAGAAGCACTTTAAATATTTCATCTCTCTCCGTTAACTGGGATCTGAATAGATCATAAAATAATCTTTGAACTAATTTCAATTTCAGATTATTTTCAAAGAACCTACCTCTTATTCTCAAAAAAAAAAAAAAAAAAAAAAATGCGAGCTCAGAGAACACAGGAAAAGTTCTGATACTGGAGAGCCTGACACCATAGTTGAAGATAAAAGAGTGACACATCTGTGTGTTTGTGTTTGGCGATCACTAACAAGGTAAGACTTGGGAGAGATGTGCCTATCTTTCCATGAAGGAGAGGGTCAGCAAACACAGAGAAAGAACTCAAGCCAGGAAACATTTAAAAGGATCCTACTAAAAGATAAAAAAAGGGAGACCCCAGACTGTGAAAGATAATATTGTTCAAGGTATGTGGAAGCAGTCCCAGTAAAAGGAAAAAAAAAACAAGAAATAAAGGAACCCCAAGCAGAGAGGAATGATGTCGCACACATAACTCAAAGGTCATATGGCTGTGCTACATCTACTTGGAGAGGTGAAAGAGGAAGGAGAAGAAATTATTTGAATTTGGACTAGTGCCCATAGGCTGTCCTGCAAGGATAGCTCTCCCCTGGAAGACTGGCCAATGTTTTTTTGTGGAAGCCTGATTTTCTAAAAATTAATTTCATTATCCTGGTCTTATTTTCTACTTCCTTTAGTGTCACTATTCAAGTATAAAAACTTGACATGTTATTGTTGAAGGACATGTGTTCCTTCCTGGGGTATCTAAGATTTCCCACTTCCTCTCTCATGGCCCTAAGGAATTTCATATCCCCAGGCTTGGAAGCTGTTTATCCTAAAAAAGGCTGTCAAACTACAGGTGGGTTTGACGGTATAATTTGTTTTTCAATATAATTCTCACTCTGTGGGGGCCTGTTTAGTAAGATCCATTGCTCTGGCCCCCAATCTTCAATACAGTCTCCAAATTGGAGCCTAAGCCTAAAGATGTGATAGAGAAACAATGAAGATAGATACAAAACACAGCTGAGACTCTCAACGCAGAACAAAACAAAGCAAACAACAGGAAACTCTGCATTGATTTTGTGTTTGTTGAGGTAAGAAACACTAGTTGCTGTGACAGCCAAGTCCTGAAATCTCTGTAATTTAACAAAGTAAAATGTTTTTCTTGCTCATCTCGGGGCTATTCTGGTCCGCACGTGAATGAGCGGGTAGGTGGAGGACTCAAGTGAGCGGTGATTCTGTTCTACAGGACTATTAGGGAACCAGGTTCCTTGCTTCTTGTGTCTCTGTCTTTTGGGACCACTGAGTCTTCTCCATTAAGCTAGCAGATGAGAAAAGAGAGCTAACATCTCATTTGGCGAGAGAGGTGGGTGGGGAGGGCCACCAGTTAGGCCTGAAGGTGATCACATCACTCCCACTCATATTCTATTAGCCAGAACTCAGTGCACATGACCGTATCCAAGGGCAAGAAAATCGTAGTACCATTGTTTTACCCGGGGGTACCAGCAAGCTCTACCACAGTGTGCTTGGCTGCTCTTGCTTCCACCTGTTCACTGTCACTCAGACCATCCTCCAACAGGTGGGCCGGAGAGGACTAGTTCTAGACCAGAAGAGCCAATTGCCAAATTTTCAGGAATTTTGAAAGCTGCTTGTTAAACACAGCCATTATTAAAAACTAAATTATACAAACCTACTCTTTTAAAATGTTTAAACCTACTATTTAAAGGTTAACTACTACTTTAAGATTAAAGATAAATACGAAAACCCATCCGTTTTAAAATTATGTTACTACTTTTTTTCTTAACTCAATTCTTGAGGTTACGAATCTCTAAAGTATCTGCGTGGTGGAAGCACCATAGGACAGAGTGCTACTGTGTATCTTTCCCCAAATTCACATTCATTGACTTTACATTGGTAGCTTGAAATCAGCCGGTATGGGAGTATGTTCAGTCTGGCAATAGGCAATGCTACAAATCAGGGGATGATTTATTGTTCAGTTGATTGTCTGGACTTCAGAAAATGTTAATAATTCAGATTAAATTTAAAAGTATCTTACGCTTACAGCCTTTACATAGTGGATAGGATAGCACCTGTATTGGAGGAAATATTCTTCCAGTATTAAACCCGATCATCTAATTCAGCAAAAAAGTTGTTTGCCTCACTGATGAAAGAGTGAAGTTTGAAATATGGTAGTGCTGAAGCCAAAAGAGTTTTCTATTTAATAAATCAAATTTGTATAAGGACGAAAAACAGTTTAAAAGTAAGTCACACATCAAATTTAGTGGCAATAAATATATTAGGTAAAGTTAGTGGGTTGGGATGCTACTCTCATTGTCAAATCATGGTTAAATTGAAACTATAGGTTGCTCAAGCATATAAGAACTCAGCAAAAGTTTTTTTATTGAAGTATAGTTGATTTACAATACTGTATTATTTTCAGGGTACAAAAAAGTGATTCAATTATACATATTTTTGCAGATTATTACCATTATAGGTTATTATAAGATATTGAATATAGGCCCATATATGTGTATGTATGTGTGTGCGTATATATATATATATATATATATATATATATATGGCACATCTTCTTAAGCCAATCATCTGTTGATGGGCACTTGCATTGTTTCCATGTCTTGGCTATTGTAAATAGTGCCGCTATGAATATTGGGGTGCACATGTCTATTCAAATTAGAGTTTTTGTCTTTTCTGGATATATGCCCGGGAGTGGGATTGCTGGATCTAGTTTTAGTTTTTTAAGGAAACTCCATACTCTTTTCCATAGTGGCTCTACCATTTTGCAGTCCCACCAAGAGTGAAGGAAGGTACCCTTTTCTCCACACCCTCTCCAGCATTTATTGTTTGTAGACTTTTTGCTGGTATCCATTCTAGCCTGTGTGACATACTTCATTGTGGTTTTGATTTGCATTTCTCTAATAATCAGCAATGTTGAGCATCTTTTCATGTGTATGTTGGCCATCTGTATGTCTTCTTTGGAGAAATGTCTATTTAAATCTTCTGCCCATTTTTTGATTGAATTGTTTGATTTTTTGATATTGGGTTGCATGAGCTGTTTGTATATTTTGGATATTTAACCGCTTGTCAGTCACATCGTTTGCAAATATTTTCTCCCATTCCATAGGTTGTTTGTTCATCTTATTGATGGTTTCCTTTGCTGTCCAAAAGCTTTTAAGTTTGATTAAGTCCCATTTATTTATTTTTGCTTTTATTTCTTTTTACTTGGGAGACTAATCTAAGAAAATATCGCTACAATTTATGTCCAAGAATGTTTTGCCTCTGTTCTCTTCCAGAAGTTTTATAAGGTCATAAAAGACCTTATATTTAGGTCTTTAAACCAATTTGAGTTAATTTTGGATATGGTGTGAGTGAGTGTTCTAATTTCATTGATTTACATGTAGCTGTCCAGCTTTCCCAGCAGCACTTGAAGAGACTGTCTTTTCCCCACTGTATATTCTTGCCTCCTTTGTCATAGATTAATTTACTGTAGGTGTGTGGGTTTATATCTGGGCTCTCTATTCCATTCCACTGATCTATATGTCTGTTTTTATGCCAATACCATGCTGTTTTGATTACTGTAGCCTTGTAGTATAGTCTGGAGTCTGGAAAGGTTATGACTCCAGCTTTGTTCTTTTCCCTCAGGATTGTTTTGGCAATTCTGGGCCTTTCGTGGTTCCATATAAAACTTAGGATTATGTGTTCCTTTAATTTTAACATTTTAACAATATTAATACTTAGCTATATCAAGTCCTCTTCCAGGGCCTGTCTGCCTGAAATAAAGTGCTTCACTGTTACACACTCTTGTGGCGCCACCCAGTACATGCGCTGACAATATCTGCCTGGCTAGACCCATCATCTCTGTGCATGCGCTGACAATGGTCTTCACAGTTTAGCCTGGATCACACCCCAGGTGCCCTGGTCTGTCTCTGCACAGCTAGACCAAACATCTGGGTTGGGAAATGTGGCAAGGCTGCAGCCACCAGCAAAGGTCTCTTTCTGCCCTGATTGTTAGCAAGCCAGCACACGTGCACTCCTCTTGAGGAGATTCTAGGCTTCTCCAGCCCCTCTGTCCCAGAAGATTTCCCACAGGCAAGGGGGCTCCCCAGGGCGAGGGTCTCACTCCCTTACAGATTCCACCCAGGGGCATCAGTCTTGTCCTGGTGCCCCCCCCCCCACTTTCTTTTCCTGCCCCACCCAGTTATGTGGAGATCTTTCTTGCAGCGTTGGTTGCATAGGATATCTTCTGCCAGTTTCCAGTTGGTTTTCTGTGAGAATTGTTCCACACATAAATATATTTTGATGTGTTTGTCGGGGGAGGTGAGCTCCACATCCTCCTACTCAGCCATCTTGATCCCCTTCCCCCAGCAAAATTTTTGAGAATCTCTTGGCTGTAAGGAATTAGCAATAAAGAGTATTTAATATTATTGTTATTTGTAAATTGTGGGCTACACATCATTCATATTAAAATTTACAATAAACATATATGTGTATACTATATGTATATATAGATATCCATATATTGTGTGTATACACATTTTTCCCCCTGGAGACCTGTTGTTAGACATTTACCAGCATAACTGCACCCACCTCCCATCACAGTGGGTGAAATTCTCAGCACTTTTCCACTGTTACCTGATCTCCTTCTCACTTCCTTGCTGTTTCCCCTATTTCCTTCCTTTCTTCTCCCTTTATCCATCGTTTGCACATCTTATTTCTTCAAAAATCACCTCAAGTGTTTTTGTATTCAGGGATTCTTTCCTGGGTGAGTTTTCACCTTACCCTACCACAGTGAGTTCAGGTATCCCTTCTTTATATTCCCACAAATGCCTTATGGACTAACTGCTATTATGATTTTCATGTTTAGCATTGTCTCACTTTTTGTTATAGTTGTAACTCATTTAAATATATATCTAAGGAATATATTGTTTTAAAATTTATGTAAATTATATGTGTGGATTCTTCTAAATCTTACTTTTTTTTTATTCAACATTTTGGGTCTGATAGATATCCAAATTGAAGCCTGTAGCTATAACACACTTATTTTCACTCCTGAGTGACATTCCATTGTATGAGTCCACCTCAATTTATCCATCCTCTGCCTACACACATGTAGATTTTTTTCCAATTTGTCACTATTAAAAACGTTTGACTCTCAGAAACTTGAACATTATGACATGAGTTTTCTATAGTTTTCATGCAAGTGAAGCCAAAATTAAACTTTGTAAGATGATACCAAAAAATCTTTTATGTTGTTTTATTAATTAATACTTCTACCTACCAGCAGTCTATGTGCATTCTTATTGATCCACATTCACTCATTTGCTTTGACCATTTTTCTACCAGGTTTTCTTTTTCTTATTGATTTTATTGAGCTTCCATTTTCATTTTCTTTGTGGTATATTTTGATAACCAGAAGTTCATAATTTTAGTGTATTCAATCAGTCATTTATTTTATGGGTTAAGGAAATTCTTTCGACTCTTAGTTTATAAAGACATTATTTTATATTTCTTCTGAAAGTTCTTAAAGCTATGCTTTTCTCTTTTAAGTCTAATCTAATTTTAGATGACTAATTCTTTCCCCAGTTCCATTTATCAAAGGGTTTATTCTTTCCACCCTGATCCATCATATATTATGTTTCAGTATTTGCATGGGTCTGATTCAGGGCTATATATTCTGGTTCATTAGTCTTTATCTGCCTCTGCACTAATGCTATATTATAATCCTAATAATTTTTTTTAAAATCATCATATTTAGAAAGGAGAGCTGTTTTATCTTATTCTTATTCAGGACTGTCTTGGTTATTTGGGGCCATTTTTATTCTATATCCATTTATAAGAAGCTTGTCAAATTTCATGAAGTACCTCACTGACAACTGTTAGGACTTTCATTTAATCTTTAGTAGAACTGTAAGAAAAGTGACATCTTTACTTTATTAAATCTTTTTCTATGTGGACATAATCCTCTTTTCCTTTCCATAAGTCTGAAATAGTTACCCCATCCTGCTCAAAGCCCAGAATTACCTGGAGAGTGCACTGTGCTCTTTATAAGATTTTCAGGGCCCTCATGGTCCAGCAACCCCAGGTCTAAAAGACAATTTCTCTCATATGGGGATTGTAGGGATGATCCATTTTCCCTCCATTCCAAATTATAAAACTCGTTACCCCTGATGTTGGGAGTGCTATTGGATGACAGCCCTCAGTTGCCTTACCCAAGGTCATGACACCTTCTGAGGTCTAGTAACAGTTCTATGTGGGAATAAAAGGCCCAGTTCTCTCAACCCATCTCAGTGCTGAAGAGACATCCCATCTTTTGGATCCCCCACTGGGAGGCTGAAGCTTTCAATAAGACTGTAGATGGAGGTCTACTTCTTCATCTTCTCAGTCCTATTCCTTAGCTTTACTCCACAGGTGTTGTTCCCAAGAGCACGTTCTAGTAAACCTCCTGGTGCAATCTCTGTTAGAGTCTGCTTCCTGCAGAAGTCAACCTGTGACATTTTCCAAAAGAAGAATTAGGGTCTAATTAAAGAAGTTGTTTCACTGCTAGGTGGAGGGACCTCAGAAAACTCACCCTGTAGAGTTACTTCATGGATTAATATCTGTGGTGTTTCTCATGCTTCCCTTTTCTGAATGGAACTTTGTTTGGCTGTTATCCTTTTCCCACTGCTCCACTGTAGAGTGGCTTGTCTTCCACAGGGGTGAAGGAGAATGTGACCATAAAAGGGTATCATGGGGAAGTTTCTTTGGGTAAATGAAACAGTCCTGTATCCTGATTATGGCCGTAGTTACATGAATCTATACGTGTGATGACATTTCATAAATCTAACCTTTATTTTATTCCATAAAAGAACATGTAAAAACAAGTGAAATCTGAATAAGGTCTGTAGTTTAGTTAATAGATTTGCACCAAAGACAGCTTCCTGATTTTGATCATTTTATTATAGTTATGTAAAATGTTATTTGAGGAAGCTGGTTAAAGGGTACACAGGAGCTCTGTACTATTTTTGCAAGTTCTATGTAAGTTTAAAATGATATCAGAATCAAAAGATTTTTTTAAAGAGCTTCTTTTCTCATTGCCTTTAAACTCAGACTCATGGTAGGTATTAATGTAAAAATTATACAAAGCTTTTAACGAGAGTGAGAGAAGTCTTTTTCCACACTCTTAGCTACATAAAAGGAGGTGTAGGTTGATGTGTGAGAGGGTGCCATTGACTGTCTCGGTGTCAGTCGATTATCATGGTAGGACATTCACTTCATGTCTAACACTACACTTTGCTTCCAGTTCCTCGGCCACTGAGACTCTACCATGTTTGACCGCCAGGCCTCCCATAGACTAGGTTTCCTATCTCTGAACTTCCCAGAGGCCACAGATTTGGGGACACTTGGGGATGGGAGATAGGTATAGGAGAGAAACAAATCCTGTTCCCAAACTTATCATCTTGTTTGGGAAGTAGAAGATGGCCACCTGAAAGGATTTGGCAATCTCAAAATACCACATGAAATAACTATAAATGAGTAGGTAAGTAAATAAATGTGGGAAAAGGAAGAAAAAGGGGTGAGGAAGAAATATGAGGGAAGGGCCTAATTCTAATCAAACTAGATGTAATGCTTAAACAAGGCCAGTTTGGTCTTGTGGTGGATTTAAGATGACTGAAAATTCTTTGGCATCCCTCCCGTCAAGAGATTGGGTCTCTTTCTTTTCCCCTTCAACCATCTGGTTTGTGACTGCTTTGACCAATGAGGTACAGTGGATATGATGCTATGCCAGCTCCAGTTTAGGCTTTAAGATGACTGGCAGCTTCCTGCTCCCTTGAGGCCCTGAGCATCCTTGTAAGAAGTTCATATATCCCGTGGAAGAGACTACATGGTGATGTAAAGGGGGTGAGTGTAGTTCAGCTTTCCAGATGCCCCTGCCAAGGTGCCATTCATGTGACTGAAGCTGTTTTGGACCCTGAAGACTCGTCCAACTATCAGCTGAATACCACCCAGTGACCCAGTCAGCATTTGAGGACATAATTATCATCTAGCTGAGCTCTGCCCAAGTTCCTGACTCACACAATTGTGAGATGGGTTTGATCAGGGAATGAAAGACCTAAAATAAGTGATTTATTATAGAGTTAGACATTACAATACTGTGAGAAAAGTTGGGGAAGTAAGTCTGGCAGGGATGGTTAAAGGATCAGAGAAGTCACTAGGGGACACGAAGGGAAAGAAGTCAAAGAGTCTTAGTTTGTTCACACTGCTATAACAAAATCCCACAGAATGGGTGCTTACAAAAACAGATATTTATTTCTCATAGTTCTGGAGGCTGGGAAGTCCGAGATCAAGGCACCAGCATGATCTTATTCTGCTGAGGGCCCTCTTCCTGGTTCATAGCCAGTGCCTTTTCGCTGTGCCCTCACATGGCAAGGGTTCTCTCTGGGCTTCTTTTACAGTGGCACTAAATGACCTAATGGGAGCTCTCATGACCTCATCACTTCCCAAAGACCTGGCCTCCTAATACCAACGACTTTGGCCGATAGGATTTCAACATATCGATGTGGGGTTGGGGGACATAAACATTGAAACCATAGCACTAAGGAAGGTTCTTGCTTCTGCAGCTGGGAGGGGGTATAATCACTGTTGGTCCCCAGGACAAGCAGTAGGAAGGAAAAGCTAGATGTAAAGCAGGGACAGACTGCAATCTGCAGGACGAATGGAATCCATAAGGACAAACTGGAACTCGCATGAGTTTCTCCCTATATCTAACCTCGATGATGGGGAAGATCTGCAGAAAGATCTGGGGCCCTTTGCTGTAGAGTTGCACAGGTACCTGAAAAAAAAACGAAAGATTATGTAGCAGTTGAAGGGCTACAGTCCCAAGTTGCTGCTGTCTGACGCAGTGAGGTGAACCATCAAATCAGCAGCAGAAGGCCTGAGTTTTGGAGACTCCGCTTGAGCTTAATGGCTGCTACTACACCCCACCGTGTGCAAATTCTTTGCAAATTCTTCTGTGGCAACACTAACGTGAACCATACAAGGAAGGGAGACCTGAGAAACATATTGGGTTGGCCAAAAAGTTCATCTGGGTTTTTTCATAAGCTGTTACCGAAAAACCCAAATGAACTATTTGGCCAACCCCAGTAGGTCTCACTTAAGCTAAAACACCTGTTTTATATTTTGGTTTTCTACTTCCTATTTAGGGGCTTAATGATGGTCAGAATAGGGCTACATGGGCCTCTTGGAAGGACTGAGTGACTTGGGAACTACCACAAAAACACACATTTTAGAGTTTAATCAATGGAAATCAAGACAAGGAAAATGAGTTGGATGTTTTAATGAGCCAGAGGTATAAATGGAAATGACAGCTAGGATCCTTGGCTCCGAGTCCCCCTTCCTCCTTTATACCAAGTTGAGGAAATAGCAAATTCATTCATCTCACTGTGTCTTATTTCACAGATCCCTGAGAAGCTCAAAATTATTTAAATGGCTTCTTTTTCTTCTCAGAGAAATGTTTGTTGCATTACCTATTTCCTTCAGGGCAGGACTAAAAGTTGCATCATTAGCAGAAATCACTATTTTCATTTCTCCTGAGGGGACTTGATGGGTTGGAACTTAAGCATGAGTATTCAGTGGAGACCATACCCTGTGATTCAGGTTAAATGTGACATAATTCCATAAATACTCAGCCTCTTCACACCAAAGCAGCATTATCAAATATAGAAGGTTTTCCTTGGCTTTCTAGGATTCAGTGTGACCTCAGAAGCTTGACACTTTATGTTTCTTTCGAGGGCAAACTTGAGCTTTCCTCTCTTGTTGTGTTCATGTCTAATGAATGTGATTTTCTTGAGAGGCTTTGATGTCAAGTTATTTCTCACCCGGAGCTACACTTTAATGTGTTATCTGCAGAGTGCAACTACCAGAGCTTTACAGTGTCATTAATTAGGTAGGCGTGGGAGCTGCTGCAGCAAAGGAAGGCTGGAATCTTTTCATTTTACTATTAAAGAATTCCCATTGGAAAAGGAAATGGGTTGTTTTTAGTTTTTATTTGGTCTGTGGCCTTATAAAGAAAGGAGAGAAGAAGGTTTTCCATTTACATTGTGCCATTATGGGATTTCAAATAATATACTATACAAAGGTGATTACAGTTAATTTTAGTCTTTGTGAGAACTCAGCTACCAGGGCCAGTCTCTCTAAAGAGGTTGGATTGCACAGAGAACAAGAGAAATTACTGGGTTCAGAATGGCGGGAAAGTAGCAACATCAAGGAAGACAACTTCTCCCTTTTTTTCTTAATGTTTTGGGAGAGGATTCCAACACCGTTCTTAAGTTATTCCTAATGCCAGTGGGATGACTGAAACAGACTTTCAATTCTTGGGATTTCTGAGCTCCTACAGGTTAGTGAGCACCTAGACTAATGGCTCTGTTGAGAATTTAATTTAGAGTTTTATGTAAGGTAATATCCACTTCCATGGGAATAAATATTTTTTATCTACACATAGGGTTTAGCTCTTAGGATTAAAACAAAGTCATCTATTGAGTAATTTCTTCTGAAATTTCTTGCCCAAACTAAAACAGCAGCAAAATCCAGCCCAGCCTTGTGATGATGATGATGATGATGATTAACACCTTCACTTCTCTTTCAGTTCAGAATAGCTTATTCTTTAGAGCAAACATAAACTGATTTGAGTCTATGCACAGGAGTGTCATAAATGCTAAGAGAAATGCTACTCTGCATTAATGAATGCATTGCATTCAAGTCAGCTAGTAGTCTCTTGGCAATAGAAATGTTACTGGATGTCATTATATTTGGATTTAGCTTTTGTGACCTTTAGAGGCTACCTAACATGGAGGGTGAAAGAAAGACATATCTTATTGAGCAGACAGTGCACAGGGTAAGACAGGTGGCAAAAAGCTATTGCTTTCATCACATAAATCTCTCTGCCTCAGTGAGGTTGGAAAAATCTTAGTGATTCATGGGCACAAACTTTAATTTACTCTTTTTCCTGGGTGCCACTGAGGGATGGTAGGAAGGAGAAACCTTATTACAAGGAGCACTGTTCTTCTATTAGAAAAAAAAACGAATGAAGAGAAGATTCAGGGGTTGCTATCATCATGCATTTGCTTGTTATCAAGAAGACTAAATAAAATCTTTGTGCATAATTGTTTGAGAAGTCTTGCAGCATCATTCATTTTCTTCTGGATTGCACAAATACACCACAGAAATAGGCTGGTGTTTTGAACGGTTAACTTCTCTATTATGTCAGGATAAACTGAAGAAAATCATTTTCATGGGTATACTGTTTTGTAAGAACCCGTTGTTGTGAAGTATCTTGAAGTAATACGTGTAATAGATGAAGCGGGTTTGAGAATCTAGTGAGCAACGCAATAAGCAGAGAGGTGTCACATACCCTCCTTTTTATCTGGGGTTTTGTCATGATTCTGGGAGGAGATGTTTCAAAATTTGAAAACTAGGTAGAAAATACCACCTCTTTGGACTATAATCTCACCCTTGTTTGCTATGTGCTAAAAAAGGCCTGAGGCATATGGACTGCGGTTTTACTTCTGATAGTGCTGTATGGTCCCATTTCCTAGCACTGTGGTAGAGCCATTTCATTATTATTATGCCCTGTTTTCTATGGGCTGCAACGTAAGTCATCTCTGGCAGAGACCAAACCCAAAGCACAGACAGTTTAACATCTCATTCAGCACTTGAGATGGCACCGTCAGACATTCGAAGCCACGGGAAGTTCCTTGGAAAGTGATTTCTCAGTGTTCACAGCACTGCTACAAGTCCTCGCACCTGCCCTTAATAGGTGTCCCTGGAACTGTTTTGCAGATCATAAGCCTGCTTTCACAAGGCTTCCTAAAGAGAGGCTCCTGAGGTAACACTGTAACACTGGTGTACTCTAGAATGCACCCGGCATCTCAGAGCACAAATCATGTTGGCAAATAACGTTTAATATAGAAATCAAATAACATGTTCATTGTCTCCAAGGACCTTGAAATTAGCACTGGAAATTAAGTTGAGTTTCAGGCTGCCTCTGTTCTGCTTTGAGGAAAACAGCAGGGAATTGGAAATATTTTCATGGACACCAATAATACTGTCATTTGGGAATGTTCACCCTAGTGAAACTAGTGATTTATACATCTTGAAAATCGTATTGATGATTACAACAAAAAATAACTGTTACTTTTTTCTTTTTAACATCTTTATTGGAGTATAATTGCTTTACAATGGTGTGTTAGTTTCTGCTTTATAACAAAGTGAATCAGTTATACATATACACATATCCCCAAATCTCCTCCCTCATGAGTCTCCCTCCCTCCCACCCTCCCTATCCCACCCCTCTAGGTGGTCACAAAGCACCGAGCTGATCTCCCTGTGCTATGCGGCTGCTTCCCACTAGCTATCTATTTTACATTTGGTAGTGTATATATGTCCATGCCACTCTCTCTTTCACTTTGTCCCAGCTTACCCTTCCCCCTCCCCGTGTCCTCAAGTCCATTCAATTCTAGTAGGTCTGCGTCTTCATTCCCGTCTTGCCCCTAGGTTCTTCATGACCATTTTTTTTGTTGTTTTTCAGATTCCGTATATATGTGTTGGCATACGGTATTTGTTTTCTCTTTCTGACTTACTTCACTCTGTATGACAGACTCTAGGTCCATCCACCTCACTACAAGTAACTCAATTTCATTCCTTTTTATGAACTGTTACTCTTTTTTCAGTAATATTTACAACTGGACAGGTAAATCATATCAGTGGAACTGGATCATGAAGGAAGTTTTCTCATATGCTCTTTTTTCCTGGCACAGCAGGAGGAATAGTCTAGGTTCAGTGCCTATTTCTCAGGAACTGATATACTCAGGACAGCTCACAGTAGGTACGAAGTGGGACGTGCTTTAGAATAGGCACATTTGCCGTTTTCCACTTCCATCTCTTTGAATATTATTAAATTGTTCTATACCCATAGGCATTGTATTTGTGTGACAGGACCGTGTGCTAAATAATAATTTTTGTTTGATTTTCTGAAGTTTTTTCCAAGCAGGTAGGCAGCCTCTTAATCTTTTCCCACTTCAGGATGCTTTTGTAGAGCCCAAAGCAGAAGCCACCTAAAGGTTGTTTCTGTCTCTTTTGTAGCAGCATAATTTCTTCGAAGGAATGATGGTTATGCCTCAGAGGGAAGAAGGAGAAAATGGGCCTCTCAGGAGAAACCAGTGCAAACCTTGTGTGTGCTGCAGCAGGGCAGATGACGTTTGCAAAACCCTAGGGGAAGGGAGAGCTGCAATAAGGACTGCAATGGAACTCAGAATTGGATTTAAATGTACTCGTAAAGAATACGTTTAATATCTCCTACACCCTAGGTTATGGGATAAGATTCATACCCTCTCATCTTTTATGTGTCCTAGCAATTATGTGATACCTTACATAATAGTTTGCTTAAGTCATTCTGCTAGAGTGTAAGCCGCAAGGGTGTACTAATTAGTAAGCCTCTGTCTCAGCTTCAAATGTACCCTTTCATGTTCTACTTTGTGCTGAGACTCTACAGGCAAGGATCTGCCTTGCCCTACCGCCTCTCTGTTAGGCTCTGCCAGTAAGGAAACTGGAGGGAGATGGAAGGCTGGAAAAGGAAGAAGACACACTTACCTTACTGCTTCCTTCATGTTCTTGTCAGTGTCACCCCAGGAACACTTCTGCATCTCAGCTGTGGTGGGTCATTCTAGCAGGAGCACTTGATTTACATTTGCACTTTCCCAGAACCAGTGACACTGTGTCCTCGCAGAGATCCAGCTCCCGTCAGCCAAGCTTCCCTCTGCAGAAGTCTGGTCACCAGCCTCACACAGGCTTTCTCTGAGTTGAGACACTAGCACCTGCTGGCTGACCCCTCCTCAGAGGTCTGAGTGGCAAATCTGTGGGTCCCCATCTTCAAAATTCTAAGTTTTAAAAATTCTGAACTTTTTCCTCTGATCCTTCAGTTCTAGGGGCAGAATATGTGTCCTACTACATTTGTGATACTCAGACATTTATTTTATTATGATTTTTCGGTTCTTCAAGAGCTAGTTAACTATTCTATACACTGTTTATATGATATTCCCTCTGATAAAGTAACCCATGTGGTTTCTGTCTCCTGACAGAATCCTGACAAGCACAAAGGGAATTTCTCCTGCATCTGCTACCTTTGCCCTTCTTGTCTAGAATGGTGTCTTGCACTTATATGCTCAGTAGTTTTGCCTTGGTTTGATTTAATTCACTGCCATAATATGGCAAGAAATTTGCCTTTAAAGCAGAGTGGTGAAGACCAGGAGCTTTGGAATTTGATGGAGTTGGGTTCAAATCTTGGTTCTGCTGCTTAGCAGCTGTATTATTTTAAGTGAACTATTTCATCCTTCTAAGCCTTAATTTTCTCTTCTGAGAAATGTACACAATAAAGTGTCCACCTCTTGCTGTTGTTACAAACATCAAATGGGCCATTGAATGCAAAAATCTGAGTAACTATTAAGTGTTCAGTAAATGATTGTTATTATTATTTGTAAAAAAGAGGTGAAGTTCAGAAGAAGAAGAAAAGTGAGTTTGCAAGGTACAGAGCCTTGGAGGAAGGTGAAAGAAGGGAATAAATGGGACAAAGTTAGGAAAACAGAAAAGAGCTGAGTGTGTGTTGGGGTTAGGGGGAAGGGGAATAGGTGGTAACATAGGGAGGAAAGTGAGTAAATGTGTAAAGGTGCCTGAACTGATTTTTAGCCAAATTTGTCATCTTATAATGAAGGGTCCATAGTGTGCTTCATTTTGTCCTTTGTCCATTTAAAAAACCATGACAAGTCACAATGATGTCTAATTTATTCAGCTTAAGATAATTGAATTTTTGAACATCAAAACTTTTTTCATGTTTAAGTGCTTATGGTAGAAACCTTTCTAATGGAGATTACATATTTCATTACCTTCTTTTATTCTTTTCACTGACTTATACTTTAGGAGAGAAATGTTACTTCATACCTTGATAACGTGTCAAATGTTTCTGATTATCTCTTCCTGAAACTGTTCCCTTTTTTTCCTGTTGAATTAAGAGTCCATGTCCTTAAACATGGATCTCGTAACAATTCTGTCACATCCTTAAATTGTACTGTGAAAGCATAAAATTCTTATTTGCTCAAGCGAATGCTTGGAACCATCTCACTTTTGTGAAATGACAGGCTACAATTTGCGAACAGTGTTCACGAACCAATAATTGGGCTGAGCTCCTGTCATGTGATCTTTCCCCTGGTATGTTTTCTAGTATTTGTATGTTATGCTGGATGCCAGGTATAAATTAGTCTCTGCCCTTGCAGAGCATGCTGGTAAGTTTGACAATAGCATTTCATGTCTTCAGAGGAGGTCTCATATGGACCAAATCACTCAGTGCATGTTGTCTTTGACAAGTTAAGTCAGTAAAGGATGACACTAACTTGAGTTGACCTGTAACAATTGCTCTGGTTTGTTTTTTTTTTTTTAAAAAGCCACATGCTTGCTGTGACACATGCACACCATTAGTGCTGGTCAATATGAATGTTACACAGATTCGTTTGTCCCTACACTGAGTGGTTCCAGGTTGCTGTGAGGTATGACAAGGTCGGTGGTGAGAGCAGACACAAAAAACTGTAAAATAAAACCCAGCTCATGTTTATTTATGTAGTATATATGGATCTATGTATGTATATACACATATACATGATAGATATAAAAATATATATGTGAGTGTATCACACACGTTTTCTTCACTTTTTTCTGTTGTTGTTTTTTAAGTGTTCATGGACTCCTTTCTCCCTATTTGCCCATCAACTCTTTCTCTCTGTTGTAATCTGTTGTCCCCTACTGGAAAGGGAGGGAGAAAGTATGCTGACTGCTGTGGGGCCTGAGAAACTAAAACCAGAGATTGGGCTTTCTCTTATCTGCAGTCCTAGTGACTGTACAAGGAAAGGAAGCACCAAAATGGTGTGTGTGTTTGAGAAAAAGACAGAGAGAGAGAGAGAGAGAGGGAGATGTAATGGTCAATCCATAAGACTGTTAGAGGCACCAGGGCAACAGGAGATGGGTATCAGGATGGACAGAACCAGTAAAGATACAAGAGTCAGTGAACTGAGGCAGCCTGGTTAAATGTAAGTGACAGTTGATGACATTGGCTGGTCATTTAAGAACAAAGGATAAGTTTGTGTGAATGGACACAAACAATTTAAAGGACCTAGGACAGAGCAGGGTGCATTTGCCAATGTGCCTTTTTCCAGAAGACCCCTCAAATTCTCTTCAACTACAGTTTTCTGTTTAGAGTCTGCTAGGGATTAGAGATCTAGATAATAAAATTGTTAGACTGCTGTTCACATTAAAGATAAACAGCTGTGAATGAGATTATGTTTGTACAAGTGCATGGGTTTTAACCCACAGGTGGTTTGATATGTACAGTGGGTTCTCACAGGTTGTCATTTCATGTTCTTTCAGGAGAGTAAGGATTTTCAGGTATGTGACTTTCATATACGGAAATAGTGAATTATTATATATAATTATTAAAGATGTTTGTTGAATAAGCCTGAGAGGACTGCGGAGAATTATGAAGCTTTTACAACACAAGTAAAGTATAATTTCATAATTACTTGGAAATTTTACATTCAAGAAGTTGTAAAATAATGGTAATGAGATATTTTGTTAGGAAGAATATATACAACCACATGAAGAAAAAAGTACATTTAAATTAGTAGCCTTTATTAAGAATCTTATGTATAAATTATAGCAAACATGTAACTAAATATTTAATTAGAATTAAATAAAAGTATTATAAATATACTGTAAGAGCTCTGCACGAAGAGGTTAAAATTCAATATGTCAATTAAAAAAATCAAAGGGTAAAAATTGCACTTATATGAAAATTATTAGGAATACATTTCCAATTAAGGAATCTATGAGTCCTTGCTCTGAATATCACCTTCTCATTCCCTCTGGTCGTGCCCAAATTCACACTTAATAAATTTCATTTAATTTATTTATTAATTCATTCAAAAGACATTATTAAGGTGTCCACCATATGCCAGAACTAGTCTAGCCGCAGCTGATAGAGCTATTAACAAGGTAGACATGGTTTTGTCCTCCTGGAGTTTACATTCTTGTGGAGGAGACAGAAAATAACCTCGTAATCCAAGAAATACATCATATGTTTTCAAAATAAGATCTCAAGAAAAAATAAAGTAGAAAAAGGAAATGGAGAGGGAACATACAGGGCCTGGGATGTTATATATCAGAAATGGTGGTGAACAAAGGCCTCCCTGAGGAGATGTAGTGGATCAGAGTCTTGAATGCAATGAGGAAGTGAACCGTGAAGCAATTGAAGCTTCCCAGGTGGAGGCAACACCCAGTCAAAGGACCTGAGGCAGAAATAAGCCTGTCACGTTCAGGGAAGAGCAAGAAGACCTTAGGCAGACATGGAATGAGGGAAGGGAAAATGGAAGGAGATAAGTTGGGAGAGAAATATCAATGACCTCGTACTATCTATTACACACACTTGGTCTCCTAAAACAGCAGCCAAATGTTTGATCACAGTTCTGCAGTTGGGCTGGTCTAGCTGAGGGGTTCTCCTGCTCCCTGTGTCTAGGCTACAGTCACCTGGGGGCTCAACAGCGACTGCTGGTCTGAGATGGTCTCACTCACATTTCTGCAGGTTGGTGCTGGCCCTTGGCTGAGTTATATGTCCCCAGCCGAAGTTTCTTAACATGGTAGTGACAGTATTCCAAGAATATAAACCCCAATTCCCAAGCACTTTCCAAGCCTTTGTTTCTTGATGCCCCAAAGACCAAAGCAAATCACATTATCAGGCATAGAGTCAAGGTGAAAGGAGGATGTGCAGGGCTTAGGATACTTGGAGGCATAATTCATCAGAGTTATGAGTATGAAAATATACCACAGAAGGCATGAAAGGGTCAGGGGACTTTATTCCTTCTTGTATTTTGACTCTTCTATTCCTTTTTTCTTCTTTCTTTATGCTCTAGACTGTGTTATGATTTTCCCAAGAGTTTAGATGAAGTCCCTGCCACCCTCTAGCAATTAAAAATGATCCCAAGCCTTTCTACATAATGCAACACACAAAAAGTGTTAATATTTAAATGTACCACTAGGGTAATTAGATGAAGTGTTTGATCCTAGAGGTAACCAGCCCTGGTCTCTGGGGGAGCAGTGACAGCCTATAGCCCATGTGTGGCAAACTACTGTACTCTGGTATACTCCTTGGGAAGTCCTGAACCCCAAATTCTTCTAATATCTTACTTAAGACCCACCGTTTTTAGATCTGTAATAATAGCTAACATTAATTTGGATGACACTTTATTCCTATCCAATATTCATTATCCTCTTCTCTCCTGCTTCGTAGAAGACAGATGTTGTTTGGGACAGCAATATGCTTTTCCCAAGCAATGAAGCCTGATAGATCTAAGCCAATCATAGGGATTGTTTCCTTCACTTTCTCAGAGTTTGTTTGAACTCGGAACATCTCATTATTACTGACCCAGCTAAGGAAGAAATAAGGGAAGCCTGCTAGAGAGATTCACTTAATGGAGAATTTTAACTTTCCCAATTAAAGGGACAAAGGGTATTTGTGACATTCTTCCTCTATTATTTTTTCTTGCACATAGGCATGATATCTGGAGATGTGACACCCATCTTGACAGAAAGAGAGAAGTATTGGGAGGTTGCCAGAGATACTGGTCTTCAAATCTCTATTAGTTTCTTAAAGCTGCTGCAACACATTTACCACAAACTGTGTGGCTTGCAACAGCAGAAATCTATTCTCTCACAGTTCTAAAGGGCACAAGTCTGAAATTAATGTGTCCGTAGAGCCATGTTGCCACTAGGTTTTGAGGAGTATCCTTCCTTGCCATTTCAGCTCCTGGTGGCTCTGGGCAATCTTTAGCATTCCTTGGGTAGCACACACGTCCCTCCGATCTCTGCCTCTGTCCTCACATCACCACTGGTGCTTGACGCTCTAGCCTTCTGTTCTGCTGCTGGGTATCGTGGAAGCATGTGTTGATATCAAGGTGTCATAAGATCAAAGGAGCTGATGTTGGGCTAACACCTGGGGGACAACTCCTCAGAAACTTGTCCGCAGAGCACATGTCTGCAGAGAACTTATGAAAGGGCTGCGTGAGAGTTGGAGGTTGTTTTGTATCATAGAAAACCTAACCTGTCTTGACTCATACACTGTCTTTGATGGCTAAAGGAGGGGAAGAGGCTTTAATTATTTATATGTTAATATTCTTCACACATGCGTCTTCTCACTTAATCATATATCTGTTTGATAGACAAGGAGACAATGGCTCAGAGAAGTGAAGTTGCACAAGGGCACACAGATCCTAAGGTGGCAGGGCTGGGGCTTAAACTCGGGTCAGAGTCTACGCTCCTAGAGTTCACACTCCACTGTCCCCAGCAGGATCCGCTCACTCACTAGGTGGGACACTGAACTCTTTTCCTCACCAACATCGTGATCCTCCTATACCTGGTTAGTACCAGTTGTGTTCATGGCCTCAGCCCAGATGGTAATATGCCAAATTTAGCCATAGAGGAGGTGGTTTTCCTGATTTTATGGAACTTTTGTATTCTGCTGGTTATGATGATGTGAAAAAACCAATTCAAAGAGCAATCAGCTTAGATTCACTTTGTTATACAGCAGCAACTAACACAACGATGTAAAGCAATTACACTCCAATAAAGATGTTAAAAAAAAAAAAGACCCAATGCAGCCAAATAAATAAATAAATAAATATTGAAAAAAACAAAAAACACACAGTATGCCAGATTTGGTCTGGGCCATCATTTCTGGCCCTGCTGTATAACATTGCCCACTTCCTCCCTACCCTTAATTATTTTCAAGTAAATCCAAGATATCATTTTTTATCTATAAATATTTCAGTATCTCTAAAAGATAAGGATCCTTTAACAATAATATAATATTGTTATATATACTGTATTATATATTATAATCATGACTCCATGATATTTGAAGTTATTCCTTAATATTAAATATCCAGTTAATGTTCAAAAAAAGAGCAATCAGCTTATAGTTAACAGTACTGTATTTATTGTTACTGAGAAAATTGGTAAAAGAGTAGATCTCATGTTACTACAATAAAATGTTCTTACTACAATAAAAACAAAAAACAAGAGAAATTGGCTTTCTCACAAAATATACACAGATATGCAAATGCACACGTGCCTATTGTCATAGGCTAACTGCTCTGTCAAGTACCAAATAGGCACAATATTTATTCCAGTTATTTATAATGTATGTGATTTTTATTTCCAAAATGACATTGAGTGGCCACCTTATTTGTGGTTTAATCACATTCCAGTGATGTACACATAGCGAATCTATGGAAGGCATGTAAAATGAGATTAGTCCATGTAGAATGAGGTACATTCAAATGACCCATTTCATTGCAGTCCCCCTTCCAAGCTGACTGGTTTAGCAGAAATTGTCATTTGTCCAAACTATGCCAGTGATCCATTCTGACTTCTCTCTCAGTTGCCTTTGGAAGTCACTACATTTCCCTTCAAACAACTCCAACTATTGTAGCAACCACACTTCACAAAGCTTTATGTAACACCAAGTTCTTGTCCCTGAAATAAAAGTCTGGTTACGTTCCTTGTGAATGCCTTCCTTCAGCTGGGTGGAATTGAATCTTATCTGTTTTCATCTGTTCACATAACCACCAGGTCACACACAGAGGCCACAAAGGAATCAACAGAAATAGTTGCTGCTCAACACTTCGGTGGCTCCAGCCATTGCCATTAGAAAGTAGAATGCCTTTTCCTGACATAAGCCACCTACTTCGTAATTTTCCCTGTGCCTTCCATATTCAAGAAGCTGTGATTCAAAAAACAAATGCAATTTCCATGTTTATATTAAAAGTCTACTCCAGATATTCTCATTGAATATTTTATCTTTTCTGAAGTGTAGGAGTTTCAGATGTAGAAAAACAGGACTCTAGGCCAGGCGTCCCCAACCCCCGGGCCGTGGACCAGGCCTTGGACCAGTACTGGTCGGCAGGCCGTTAGGAACCGGTCCGCAGAAAAGGAGGTGAGCGGCAGGTGAGCGAGCGAAGCTTCATCTGCCGCTCCCCATCGCTCACATTACTGCCTGAACCATCCCCTCCTCCGCCGTGAAAAAATTGTCTTCCACTAAACTGGTCCCTGGTGCCAAAAAGTTTGGGGACCGCTGCTGTAGTCTAAGACCTCTGGTCTCTAGACTTGGTTTGCATTTGATAAAAATTAGAGCAGTCAGATCTGTAGCAGTCAGATTTGACTCTAGTTCCTGACAAAGTAAGACTTTACCAGTTTAAATCCTACTTTAAAGGACATCAGGACAACCAATTAGAATTTGTAAAAATTATTAATCTTCTGAATGTTCTTACAAAGCAAAAAAAAGAAACACTTTCCAAATTTCTTGGTGCTTTCACTCTAACATAGGATCCTTAAGTTGTGCTTAAAATGTAAAGCGTTGACTGATATTTGGAGACATCTGATTAAATGCTTACTGGCTTAGGGGTGGTGAGCATGAAATTAAAAGCAGCAGAAAATAGCAATGATGACTACCTACTACCAAGAGAAATTTAAGTGGCTTTACGTTACATCCCGACACCAACTGTTTTCTAGTTGTGCGTTTCAACAGGATGTGCATTCAGCTTTATTCCTTTGTTAAGTAAAGTGAGTGAGGGTTATGGTAAAGGTAAAGGATTCCTTCCAAATTCACATAGTGCCATGCCCTTGTTTTGCCTATGCCACCACAGAAAGGACCTAAAACTGAGTGTGAAACCTTTTGGTCCTGGAATACTACCGAAAACTACATGTACGTGCTTCCTAGCAGAAGCCATGTACTTATCTCATCAGTAGATTATGAAATTGGCATTGTTTATATATTTGAACATCTCAAAGCTCCCAAAGAGTCCAGTTTATAAGAAAGATAATAAATCATAGGACAGCTGCTATTCATAGAAATAAAATTATACTTTACATGATGTTAACAAGGGCTATTAATATGAATCTTTTTTTTTAATTCAGACTTTGATGTATGTTTTGGTACTTGATTGCTGCATAAAACCTATTCCAAAACTTAGTTATGTAGAATGAAAAACAGATAAAATAAGAGGAAATATTTGCAAACCATGTAGCTGATGAGGGGTTAATATCCAAAATATATATGGTTCTCAGGTAACTCAATAGCAAGAAAACAAATATTGTCTAGGTCCATCCATGTTGCTGCAAATGGCAATTTTTCATTCTTTTTTATGGCTGAGTAATATTCCATTGTATATGTATATGAACTTCTTCTTAAGCCAATCGTCTGTTGATGAGCATTTGGGTGTTTCTATGTCTTGGCTATTGTAAATAGTGCTGCTATGAACATGGGGGTGCATGTATCTATTTGAATTAGTGTTTTCATCTTTTTCAGATGAAAAAGATGGAATGGTATTGCTGGATCATATGGTAGCTCTACTTTTAGTTTTTTAAGGAACCTCCATACTGTTTTCCCTAGTGGCTGCACCTTTACATTCCCACCAACAGTATAGGATGGCTTCCTTTTCTCCACACCCTCTCCAGTATTTATTATCAATATTTGTAGACTTTTTGATGATGGCCATTCTGACTGGTATGAGATGATACCTCATTGTGGTTTTGATTTGCATTTCTCTAATAGTTAGCAGTGTTGAGCATCTTTTCATGTGCCTGTTGGCCATCTGGATATCTTCTTTGGAGGAATGCCGATTTAGGTCTTCTGCCCATTTTTTTTTTTTTTTTTGATTATGTTGTTTGTGTTTTGGATATTGAGTTGTAGGAACTGTTTGTATATTTTGGATATTAACCCCGTGTTGGTTGCATCATTTGCAAACATTTTCTCCCATTCCATAGGTTGTTTCTTCGTTTTGTTGACGGTTTCCTTTGCTGTGTAGAAGCTTTTAAGTGTGATTAGATACCATTTGTTTATTTTTTGCTTTTATTTCTTTTGCTTCAGAAGATAGATCTAAGAAAATATTGCTATGATTTACATGCGACAATGTTTTCCTTATGTTCTCTTCTAGAAGTTTTATGGTATCATGTCTTATATTTAAGTCTTTAAGCCATTTTGAGTTTATTTTTGTATATGGTGTGAGTGACTGTTCTAATTTCATTGATTTACATGTAGCTGCCCAGCTTTCTCAACACCACTTGCTAAAGAGACTGTTTTTCCTCACTGTATATTCTTGCCTCCTTTGTCGTAGATTAATTTACTGTAGGTGTGTGGGTTTATATCTGGGCCCTCTATTCTGTTCCATTGATCTGTATGTCTGTTTTTGTGCCAATACCATGCTGTTTTGATTACTGTAGCTTTGTAGTATACTCTGAAATCTGGAAGGGTTACTCCTCCAACTTTGTTCTTTTTCCTCAGGATTGCTTTGGCAGTTCTAGGTCTTTTGTGGTTCCATATAAATTTTAGGATTATTTGTTCTAGTTCTGTGAAAGATGTCATGGGTATTTCGATAGGGATCGCATTAAATCTGTAGATTGCTTTGGGTAGTATGACCATTTTAACAATATTAATTTTTCCCATCCAAGAGCATGGGATATCTTTCCACCTCTTTAAATCCTCTTCACTTTCCTTTATCAATGTTTTATAGTTTTCAGCATATAGGTCTTTCACCTCCTTGGTTAAGTTTATTCCTAGGATTTTTTTTTTTTTGGATATAATTTTAAATGGGTTTTTTTTTTTTTAGTTTCTCTAAGAGAGTAGATCTTAAATATTCTCACCAAAGGGGCAGGGGGAAAACAGATAACTATATAAAGTGATGATATGTTAATTATCTTGGTTGTGGTAATCATTTCACAATGTATACATACATTAAAACATCCTTTAATATATGCAATTTTTGGAAATTTTACCTCAATAATGCTCAAAAAAAGTAAAAATAAAACAATTATTTGCTCATGAGTTTGTAATTGGACAGGGTTAGGTGTGGTCAGTTTGCTTCTATTCTGTGCTATATCAGTTGGCCCAAACGAGGCTGATAGATTCATTTATAAGCTGGCTTACTCACATGGTGAACAAATTGTTTATTGCTGTCAGCTGGTAGGTCAGCTAAGGCTGTTGGTTAGAAGCCTTGATTCTTGTTCACATGGACTTCTCTGTGTAGCTGCTTGGGCATCCTCTGAGCATGGGGGCTGGGTCCTAAGAGGGAGAAAGCAGAAACCACTAGTCTTCCTAAAGATTCAGCCTCAGCCTGGCACAACATCATTTCTGCTGTATTTTACCAGTCAAAGAAATCCCAGGCCAGCTAAATTTCAAGAGGGTGAAGGAATAGACTGCATCTGTTAAGAAAGTGGCATGCATGTATAAGAAAGTAATAAATTGTTAGTGGCCATCTTTGCATACAAGCCCTCACAGTGTAATTAATAGAGGACAATAGGTTTGAAAGGAGGAATGAGTAACATTAGACATTTGATTTCTGGTCAAATAGTCCCCTGTCTTTATTTCAGGAGATTTTAGAAACTCCCTTTTTAATTGTTGACTAGTCATTTTCTCCTTTGTAAATGTCAGCTACCAGTGTTTATTTGAAAGATAGAGAAGACTGATGTCCGTCACAAAAGTCTATCAGACACAGAGAACACAACTAGTTTGAAGATGGGGTACTTGAAACCACAGCCTGGCTCTCCATTAATACCTTCTGATTTGATGGGGCTCAGGAGTGCCTGAAAATCTGACTAGGTTCCTGGATTGTAATATTTTTCAGTATGACTATAACTAATATTTGGTGCTTTTTTTGCTAGAGATTGAAAAGGAATATTTAGAAATCAAGATATGAAATAGTGATATGGGAAACACAAAATAGCTGAGTTTGCTGGATTGTAACTCAGAATACAGGAATAAATTCCTGCATTCACAAAAGTAATATTTTTGCCTAATTCCTTTAGAGAATTTCACCTGAGAGGGTGGTTTCTCTCTAGGCAAAACTAAAATAACCATTTTGTGGTGAAGCTACTGCTCTCAATGTCAGCTTGAGTATTTCAAGCTTGATATAATACGGTTAGTAGTCTTGAGAGCATCATATCAGAGTTTGTCAACCTTGGCAGTATTGACATTTTAGCCTGGATAATTTTATGTTATAGGGGGCTGTTCTGTGCCTTGTAGGATGATTAGCATCATCCCTGGCCTCTACCCACTAGATGCCAATAGTTCTCACCAGTTGTGACAACCAAAACTGTCTCCAAACATTGCCAAATGTTCCCTGGGGTAAAATTGCCCATTTTTGAGACCACTGGGTTTTAATAAATTGATAATTAGAAAAAAATTTCCCTAAGGCAACTTTCTTTGTCTCAGTAGTGTTCTTCTATCTGCCCTTTCATAGTTGGAGGTATCTTCATGCCCGAGATTTGTCTTCCATTTAAATGAAAAAAAGGTTTCTTCAATTTAAAATTTAAATTGATATTTCAAGAAATATAAATGGATGTGTTTGCTTATTTTTATGCATTTACCCCAGTGCTAATTTTGGATGTCCCCAATAAGTACTTTCTAATTTAATAATTTTAAGAAAGGAATTTATAAAATAGAAAATATAAGCAAGACTTCATGTATCATAGTGCCAGAAAGAACCTTCACTATCACCTATCATAGGCTCATATGACAGTAGAGCTAGAAGAGCTTTAAATAGCATTCTGTTCAAAAAATTCTTATTGACAAAAAAAATCAAGGCTTAGAAAGTCATTTGACTTGGTCACATCTTCAGACTTACTCACAAGTAGGATCAAAAGTAGAAGCCAATATCTCTCAGTTTTGAGCCCAGCTCTCTTTTCACTATCCCATGGTGCTTTTCAAGGGAATCCTCCCTTATTATCGTCATGGTGCGGTATTTTTACATAAACATATGCTGCAGTATTTTTAGACAGGACCCTATAGCACTGTGGGTGTAATATTGAAAAGCTGCAGGAAGGGAAGAGCTAGCAAGGAATGCTTATTTTAAGGAAATTTCATGTCTGTGGAGTCTGTTATAAGGTTTAACCATACTAATAATCACTTGGATATGTATTTTCTATTTCCAGTGTTTGGCTATAGATATACCTACACATGAAACCACCTCCTCCTCTGCTCTCCCACTCCCAATAGCCCTGAGAGGTTATTTGACATGCTCTTGGGAGTGTAATTTACCCACCTGTTTAAGAAACAGGCAAGTCTAGTTCCAAAGTTTCTCCCTAGGGTGACATTCACACTGTAGCTTGAATATTTTGACTGGTTTCCTGTAGAAACTAGGCCTGAGGAGCGAAATCAAAGGAGGGGCTAGCTGTAGCGTGCCTTGCCCTGATGAGGAGAGTAGTCCAGAGAAAAGGCTGCCTTGGAGAAGTCTCAGAGCCAGAACTTTCTTCTTCAAGGCTCTACTGTTTCTACTTCCTAGAATCCTCCCAAAACTCTCTGCCCCTGTGCTGCCCTTTTGCTATTCCTGATGCCATAAATTTTTTTTTAACATCTTTATTGGAGTATAATTGCTTTACAATGGTGTGTAAGTTTCTGCTTTATAACAAAGTGAATCAGTTATACATATACATATGTTCCCATATCTCTTCCCTCTTGCATCTCCCTCCCTCCCACCCTCCCTATCCCACCCCTCTAGGTGGTCACAAAGCACCGAGCTGATCTCCCTGTGTTATGCGGCTGCTTCCCACTAGCTATCTGTTTTACGTTTGGTAGTGTATATATGTCCATGCCACTCTCTCACTTTGTCACAGCTTACCCTTCCCCCTCCCCATATCCTCAAGTGCATTCTCTAGTAGGTCTGTGTCTTTATTCCCGTCTTACCCCTAGGTTCTTCATGACCTTTTTTTTTTTTTCTTAGATTCCATATATATGTATTAGCATACGGTATTTGTTTTTCTCTTTCTGACTTACTTCACTCTGTATGACAGACTCTAGGTCCATCCACCTCACTACAAATAACTCAATTTCATTTCTTTTTATGGCTGAGTAATATTCCATTGTATATATGTGCCACATCTTCTTTATCCATTCATCTGTTGGTGGACACTTAGGTTGCTTCCATGTCCTGGCTATTGTAAATAGAGCTGCAATGAACATTTTGGAACATGACTCTTTTTGAATTATGGTTTTCTCAGGGTATATGCCCAGTAGTGGGATTGCTGACCAAAAGACAACCCTCAGAATGGGAGAAAATATTTGCAAATGAAGCAACTGACAAAGGATTAATCTCTAAAATTTACAAGCAGCTCATGCAGCTCAATAACAAAAAAACAACCCAATCCAAAAATGGGCAGAAGACCTAAATAGACATTTCTCCACAGAAGATATACAGATGGCCAACAGACACGTGAAAGAATGCTCAACATCCTTAATCATTAGAGAAATGCAAATCAAAACTACAATGAGGTATCATCTCACACCGGTCAGAATGGCCATCATCAAAAAATCTAGAAGCAATAAATGCTGGAGAGGGTGTGGAGAAAAGGGAACCCTCTTGCACTGTTGGTGGGAATGTAAATTGATACAGCCGCTATGGAGAACAGTATGGAGGTTCCTTAAAAAACTACAGATAGAACTACCATACGACCCAGCAATCCCATTACTGGGCATATACCCTGAGAAAAGCATAATTCAAAAAGAGTCATGTTCCAAACTGATGCCATAAAAATTTATTCTTTTAGTTCAGCCAATCCATTTTTCATTTGGCCTTTAAAAATTAGGATAACTCTTCTAAACACCCCTTTCTTGAGAGGCAGTTTACTGATGCTAGCAAGTGACTCAGGATGGGTACACTCTAAAGGAAGGTAAGGCATATTCATCTTATTCTAAAGATGGGAAAATACAGGCACAAGAAATGAGTGATGTGTCCAAAGACTCAAACACCTTAAGCCCTTAAGCAATAATGCTGATGATTCAGTGCTTTACACTAGACCCTACCCTTCCAATACTTCTTAATGCATGATCCTTAAGATGAACTAGAGAGGAGTAAAATACTCAGCATCTCGTCTGCTGAAAAGAAGAAAATCTGAGATATGGGAGTCAAAAGTAAATACTTATAGTGTGAGAGGAAGTAGTAGGTATTCTTCACTATCTTTCTCCCTCTTCTCTTCAAATAGTATTTTTAAAAATAACTTATTTTAAAAATCGAAGGATTACATGAAACTGTCATTGTTATTCTCGAACTTGATTCAAAAATATTGGTCAGGATCAGTGCTCTAGTAGAAAGATTGGTATTCATGAATTCTCACCAAGACAGTTTCTGTAACAGCCGGCAAGTGAACCACTTCAAATTCTTTGGGAAATAGGCAAGGGATATATGCTTGGATGGGTAGGTGAACGGATAGGTGGATAGATAAACAGATGAACCATAGACAGACAGAGAACTTAGGATTCCTACTACATTATTAAGTATATAAATCTAGCTTTTGATTGGTTGGAACATTCTTCTGAGGCTATCTATGCCTTTTCTTACTCCTGTTTCGTCATTGGTACATAGTCTCCTTCTCCCTTCCCCCAAGTGTAATCAGTATCTATTTCCACTTGGGGAAGGGTGAAGACTTTGAGTTTCTAAACTCTTTCCTTATGACACCAAAGAATGATGCTGAACTCTGAAAAGGAGCAAAGGAAGATCACCAAAAAGAGGAAAGTACAGGTTTCTCTATTTTAACCATTGGTACTTTTTAGGGAGTCAAAGCAACTAGGTACTTAAAATTATTTAATGATTACAAAAAGTTTAAATGGATAATAAAGTGTATCTTACTGACCTACTAATGTCACTGACCTATTCTCATTTGGTATCCATTATTTATGTTCATTTTAACTGATAATCAATTTACTGGTTTGAGTATATATATATATATTTAAGCCCAAAGCATAAAAGCTTCTTTTTTTCCAACAACTTTGAATAGTTAGTAGTTAATATCTTCTCTGTAAAAGGCTTGTTTATGACTGGTACCAAGAGGTTCCCAAACATTAGTTCTCTATGTACTCTTTCCATTTTAAATTTTCTCTACTCTTAACACCAGAAACAATTCTGTTTAGGTCATTTAGAATGATGCACTGTATTTTTAACAGTTTACATAAGAAAAAAATTTGTTGTCAGTTGTCAGAATGCAACAAAATTGTTAGATCGTCTTCTGGAATGATGGGGGAAACATTTTTAAAGACTAATGTACATAGACATTTATCATAGCCTTATATATAAAGAAAAAAAAGTGGAAACAATGAATACTCCAACACAGTAGATTAAATTGTGGTACATCCAAACAGTGGGACACTGTACCATGAAAAAGCAAGCCTTCAAACATTCATTAATTGAGAAAATGCTCACCTAAAATGGCATGTGTCGACTCTTGCGGTGAAAGGGGGTATGTGTACAAAGATTCTTCTCTACGCAGAGGACAAGGCCGCTACTAGCCCACTGGCCATTCTGCTGGAGGCTGAAGTTTTGGGTATGGCCAAAGAAAGAGGCAGTAGTCGTAGTGTCTAAATAGAAGGCTTCTTTGAATTTTCACACTTGCTCTTGGAACTCTTGTCTCTCTAGATTCTCTCTCTTAAAAGCACATGGTAGAAAAAAAAAAAAAAAGTACATGATAAGTGTAGGGGTCCACGAGAAAGGGAACAACAAGGCTGTTAGTCTAATCCTAAACCAGAGGGACTGACATAGCCCCCTGTTGCCTATCAGATATGGTCAAATTCCCTGAAGATGGGATTCTACAAAGAAGCATAAAGCTAAAGCCTAATAGTAATAACAAGAGTAGCTGCTTTGAGGTTTTGGGAGTTTATGGTCCCTGCTGTCTGTCAATCTCATGCATGATATATTTTTACATTAAAAAAAATCAGTCTACCAAACAGCATGCATGATACATATGAAATATCTCAACGATGTGATGGATATAACAAAACATTAAGAATGGTTATCTCTAAACGGAGAAAGCATGGGTAACTTTTACTAGTTTTTCTTGAATCTTTTCTGTATTTTCTATAATGATTTTTTAAAATCAGAACAGTCACATACATGCAGACTTTTACACACAAACATACATGCCCAAAGAATAAAAAAGAAGTAAGTGTAGAGTATATTTCAAATTCTGTGGGTGTAAGTTTCAAGGCAAGATCAAAAAGCATAGCTCAAATATGTTCGTTGCTTATCTGAGAAAATAACACACTGTGATTCTGTTGAATATTAGAGTAGATCAGTGTTCATCTGGTCGTAATTCTATGTGACGGGTATATCCTTAGAATTTCTAAACGAAGCATAGCTCATTGTTTTGGGTCTGCCCCACGGTATACTCTTCCTTAAAAAGGTTGTTTGTTTCCTGCTCAAGCATGAAAACAGCAGCTCACTGAGCAAAGATAAAGATCTCTTTGCTCGGCTCAGTTCTCTCAGGGCCAATGATAAGGGAACTGGAAGCCAAAATGTCAGGAGGGCCAGCATTTCTCCCAGTTCCTCACCTTGGTGAAGCCAAATGAGGTTTTTTTCAGTTTGATTTGGAGGGGCATAGTCACAGGAGGTAGCAGCCACACACAGTGAGAGTAGATTAGGCTGGCCCATTGTGGGTGACAGGTAATTGTCCCTGCAACAGCTCCTTCAGGGCCTGGAGGTGTTTTCAGCCAGATCCTTAGCATGTATGGCTTTCCATCTCCAAACTCCTGCCCATTAACTCTGTCCTTCCTCTCTTCAGGGGGGATCTCAGTTGAGCTACTGATATAATTCGGCACAAAATCCTAACCCTCTTAGTGTCCAGATGAAAAGCTGAGAACTGAGAGAAAGAAAAAAAGGAGGAGAATTGGACCTTTTTGTGTCTCACCACTGAAAATTTCTGGTCTGTTCCCAGAAATGTGTGTCTACTAGTGCCAGATACTTCTGGGTGCTCAGTAATTGTTCATTTTGGTGCTCAGAAATCTAAGCACCAAATTCTATATTTTGGTGATTCTAAGTTGTCTCCAGATCAGTGATGTTTCTGAGGCAGTTATGGAAGTTTGGAGAGCTATGGATGTTGCTTTACAGATTCAGACCCCACTCCAGCCTCCCCAGGAACCTCTGAAGCATCACTGATCTGGAGATGGTCAGGTTGTCTCAGTCAGTACTGAGGCTAATGCCAGACTATATAGAAGCAGCCCCAGGAGGCATACTTTGTTAACCCAGAAGACCTTTAATTTAGTGAGAATCTGTGGATGGTCATGTGACTTGAAATCTGGACTTTGTAGTTAGAAAACACATTGGAGTAGGCGGAATTCTGAGATGGCCCCCAAGATTCCAGCCCTCCTGGTATATACATGCCTTGTGTGATTCTCTCCCCTGAGTGTGGACAGAAACTGTGAACATAATGGGATATCATTCCCATGATGAGGTTATGAATTAGTTGGCTTTGAGATAATCAAAAATGAAATGATCTGGATGGGACTGACCTAATCAAGTTAGCCTTAAAAGGTCCTAGGCCCTTCCTGAAAGGGAATATGAAGCATGAGAATGTGAGAGGGCCTAAAGTGAGTCACGGGGCAGGGACTTAAGAGTAGCCTCTAATAACTTAGAGTCACTCCTGGCCAGTAACCAGCAAGAAAATGAGAACCTAGTCCAAGAATTGCAGGGAACTGAATTCTGCTAATAGCCTGAATGCTATTTGGAAGAGAACCCCAGGCATCAGATAAGACCCCAGAACTAGTTGACTCCATTCTTTTAACCTGGTGAGACCTACCTAACTCATACCCAGGCTCCTGACCCATGAAAACTGTGAGATAATAAATTTGTGTTGGTTTAAGCTGCTACTTTTGTGGTAACTTATTACAGAGCAATAGAAAACGAATGTATGCCTTAAAGTTCATTTAGTTTATGATGTAAAATCTAC